>NC_072376.2:150637500-151237500 GCF_028885625.2 Pongo pygmaeus
TGGCAGATCACCTGAGTTCAGGAGTTTGAGACCAGCCTGGGCAACATGGCAAAACCACATCTCTACAAAAAATACAATTAAAAAATTAGCCCATCGTGGTAGTGTGTGCATGTGAACCTAGCTACTTGGGAGGCTGAGGTCAGAGGATCACTTCAGCCTGGAGGAGGAGGTTGCAGTGAGCCAAGATAGCACCATTGCACTCTAGCCTGAGTGACAGAGACCCTGTTTCAAAAAAAAAAAAAAAAAGATGGCAGAGTCTACGTGGTTGCTTTCCAGGTAGATAGGCAGGAGCAGTGATGGGAATGAGAGAGAGATTCCAGACAGAAAATAAATACTCTGGAGAAAGGCATGGATTATGAAGATGCTTTTTTTTTTTTTTTAAGTGAACATTGTTTGCAGAGTAGGAAAGAAGTTTCCTGACTCAATATAAAAAGCCTTCTGTGCCTAGGAGTTTATGCCATATTCTAGAGGTAACAGAAAATCATCAGAACATTGCAGAAGGAGATTTACTTATAAAAACGGATAGATGTGTAGGTGGGTAAGAAAGTTTAACAATTTTATATCTGTGTCAGCAAAGCCATAGTCTGTAGGGGAAATCTAGCTCACTGCCTCATTTTATGAATAAAGTTTTATTGGAATACAGCACACTTATTTATGCTACAATGGCAGAGTTAAGTAGTTGTAACAGAGACCGTATAGTTTGCAGAATATAAAATATTTTATATCTGTCCCTTTATTTAAAAAGCTGTCCAATTTTTTAAATGTAGAAAGTCTCCCATTAAATTTTAATTAAACATTTAATTTAAAAAGTTGCCCATTGCATTGTGATGTTCCTACTCACCTTCTGCCTGCCCCAATTCATATGTTGAAGCTCCAGTATGACAGTATTTGGCCATATGGCATATAAGGAGAAAATTTAGGTAACAGAGGGTCAAAACAATGGATCCCTAATTCAATAGGACTGGTGTCCTTGAAGAAGAGGAAGAGACACAAGGGAGCTAGTGCTCTCTCTCCTTCCTCCTTGCTCTCTTTCTCTTCCTTTTTCTCTTTGTGTACATACAGAGGAAAAATCATATGAGGACACAGCCAGAAAACAGCTATCTACAACCCAAATGAAAGGGCTTGTCAAAAACTGATTCTGCAGGTGACTTGATCTTGAACTTTCAGCCTCCGGAACTGACAAATTATACTTCTGTTGTTTAAGTCACTCAGTCTATGGTATTTTGTCACACAGCCAGAGTGGACTAATATGACAATCCTTGGCCTAGATCATTTATTTATTCAAGAACATTATGCACAGTAATTTTATAGAGCATTAGAATTACTAATATGTGAAAACCATGGTTTCTACCCTATCAAAGCTCATAGCCTAGTAGAGGGAGACAGATGTGTATTTGGCTGACAGTCTACATGGGCAGTTTTCAAACAATTTTAATGTGTAGAGTCACTTGATTCTTTTTTTTTTTACTACATAAGATAATAAAAAGAAAAAACTGTTCTCATCTGCTTGGAGATTTTGATAGTGACAGGAGACAGACAAATTCCTAGGCAGACAGAGATGGGTCCCTAGTGAAACCCCACCTTCAAGCTAATGACAGTCTAAAGGCTGAAAGCCAAGCTACCAGTTCCAGTTAAAGTCCACGACCAGAGTGAGAACTTCCATCCTTGTCTTACCCACTCTTTCTCGATTGCTTCTTTCTGAATTGTCTTTTAACCAATTAAATGATGCTTTTTCCAAGACCACCCATGGACCAATCAGCATGCATTCCCCCATTATAAGCCCATAAAAACCCCGTACTCAGCCTCACAGATGGCAACCTGCTTTCAGATCCCCTCTCGCTGATGAATAAAATTCTACTCTGCCTTACTCATTCTCTGGTGTCCACGTACCTCATTCCTCTTGGTCATGGGACAGGAACTCAGAATTTGCTGAACTGTGGGAGCAAAAGAGCTGTAATGCCCCTACTCACCAAGCTGTGGGTGGCAGAAGTAAAAGAGCTGTGACACTTCCTCCCACTTGCCAAACAATGGGAGTGAAGAAGCAACTGGGTGCAACTCCCTCCTGCTTGCTGAACAATGGGAGAGAAGTTGTTGCTGCTCGTTGAACTACAGGAATGAAAAAGCCACAACACTTTTACCATTTGACCCTCTCTTGCTTTAAAAAACAGATAAACAGAATTTTTGTGCAAAATGGCTTGAAGATTCAAGAAAAGTGCTTACAACAACCAGAAACAGATCTCCCAGGCTAGGGATGGACTGGAACAATATGTCTTGTTCTAGGACCCGAGCAACCTGGGCCCTCTTCCCTGGCAGCAAATCAAGTACAGCCTTCTGTGTCTGGGCGTGCACTGTCAACAGGGGTGATATCACTCCAGGGGACAAAAATTGGTTCATGAGTGGTGAAAAAAATCTTAGGTATTACAATAGTCCATAATCTCTTGAAGGGCCACAATAACATATTAAAAGGTAGACAACATAGCTGTATAGAGGGACAAAAGGTTGAGAAATACTGGTCTAGAGAAATTGACCAATTCTGGGAAACCCAGAGGGAATCCTATTCTGTGTATAATCCCAGCACAGAAGCAGCAGAGTGGTCACACCAATAGACCATATGGACACTGAAAAAGGATTTTACCAAGAAACTAAAATGACAGATGACTAACAGGTCTTACCGTACCTTAGCACCACATTACAGTCCTCCAGAAACTTGGCAACAATCCTGTGACAAAAAAGTCTTCAAGAATAATGAAGGTTGAATTCCCCACCAGAGGGGTTCAGATGTATATTCCCACAGAGGGAGGGGTCAAGTCGAAAATGTGGGAAATAGATTGACATCAGTTTCTTGTACTGAGTTTGTAGAATGAGATTCAGACCTGCTGCTATGGAAACAATAATATGGAATACAGGGTAAATAGACATACTTATAGAATGAAGAAGAAGGTGCTGAGAAAATAAAGACATAATAGTTCATTCTACCTAAGACGGGAAATAGAGGAGAGTAACCTATTATAAGAAAAAGATCAATAGATGAGATTCCAGTAAAAGAATGATGAGACCTTGACTGAAAACAATGGCAGGGGAGGTGAAGAGGACATTGGAGATGGAAGAGATATTTAGAAGGATAACTGATGGGATTAGGCTACTAATTGAATCCCAGTTGAAAGGGTCAGAGTGAATGAGATATTGAAGATAATTCCTGTAAAGAATGTACAAAGAAGAAGCAGAGATCACAGGAGAAAAAAATTGCCCATCTCCTTAGGAAAAGCACAGATTTTTAACTGTTTTGTTAGAGTAAATTCTAGCAAGCATTGTTTAATCTTAGAGCAATGCCTGTAAATTGGTGGCCATTAAGCTAAGTGTGGCCTTAAGAGGGCTTAGTTTGCAGTTTTGTATTGGCAACACTTTTAAAAATAACAGGATTCTTTAAAAAATAGAAAAAAATAATTTTGTGTTTGTGAATGTTTAAAAATCATACAGTGAAATGTCTCATAATAATCCAGATTTCTGAATCCCCAGGTTTACATTTCCACCTAACTACAACAAAAACTCAGCTGAAGATGACTACTGGAAGCTTCCTTTACATGGGCATACGGTTTTCAGTTAACCATAATCCTCCCCACTCCCTGGAGTATTTCCCCTCTGCTTTATTCATTGCCTGACTAGCTCTACAGGACTCCAACAAACCCATCACTATAGAAATTAAACTGCAGAAGACATCATGAGAACAAAATATGTCTCCAAACCAGAGAATAAAGGATGTTGCAATATGCAAATGGAAATTTGACTGAAGTCCTTCTTTTGCATGTCCCTGCATATAAGCAATGTTGCAAGAAAAGAACAAGATTAGCTGGGAAAGATTCACAAAAAAATAAAAATAAATAAGCATGAAAGAAAATATGCATTCAGAATAGAAGCAATAAATACTATCGTAGAGAGAAAACATTAAGTAGACTTTCTAATTCTGATTAAGTAGGTTTCCTAGTTCTGGAGTTAGAACATAAATTTTAAAATAATTATTAGTAATTATTATCAGTTATGCCTATCTCTCCCCAAGACAATTTGCAGTTACCAAATTATCATATAATTTACTTCATCAGAAGTGTTGCCATTTCCGCCCATCCATTTTCGCAACATTTATATTTATTTAAAAACTATTCTCCTCTTGAGCTGATTTTCTCCAGTACTGGAAAGAAAAAGTACTAAAAAGCAAGTTCATTTTATCATGGAAAATTCACTCTGGTGACATTATTCTTCAATTTCTAAAAATCCTAAACTATTTTGCACCCAGCTTGACCCAACAGCTGTAGCTTTTCTGCTCTCAGTCCCTAATTTGTTTGCATTTGGCTTATATTTCTAGCTCTTTGGAGTGCTGATAATTATACTTGTCTGGGAGGCTTAGAAGCTGTAAAAAATCTGGACCTTCTCACTTTCCAGCACAAGCAGACAAGGCTCAGGCTCCAATTTGGAACTGCATGACTTAAATGGAGCATGTGAGCCCAGAGACATCAACAGCAGCCTGCCAGCTTGAAGACTGTTCTCCAAAGCCACTCACCATATGTTGGCTACAAATTGAAGACCAAACAGGCCAAGGTGGTACATAAGATTCAAATGCACCTCTGTTAACATATGTGTTTGGCATGGGGCAGGTGAAATGTTAATAGAACCTGATAAACTCAGTCACATTGTTACTGGTATATTCTTCCCAATCTAGAGACATCGTGACAGTCTGGCTAATTTAAATATCATAAAATATAGTGATTATATAGTATTTTGAGAGGAAAGTAAGAATAATAAAATCTGAAAATGAAGTCAGTTTTTTTTTTTTTTTTTTTTTTGAGACCCAGTCTCGCTCTGTCGACCCAGGCTGGAGGGCAGTGGCTCTATCTCTGCTCACTGCAAGCTCCACCTCCTGGATTCATGCCATTCTCCTGCCTCAGCCTCCAGAGTAGCAGGCACTACAGGTGCCCGCCACCAGCTAATTTTTTTATGTTTTTAGTAGAGACGGGGTTTCACTGTGTTAGCAAGGATGATCTCGATCCCCTGACCTTGTGATCCGCCCGCCTTAGCCTCCCACAGTGCTGGGATTACAGGCGTGAGCCACCGCTCCTGACCAAAATGAAGTCAGTTTTTAAGACATGTGGACAAGAAACAATGTTAGATATGTTTAAATAATGGTGCATATATTTATTTGCAAAATTATTAAAGGCATATAAAAATATTCAGATATATCAGGAAAATATTATTATTTATCACTTATTGATAGCTAATAAAAAATTTCATGTTAGGGCTGAGCACTTAGAGAAATTTAAAATCTATTTCTTTCTAGATTTGTGATTTAAATTAAAAACCTGAAATGTGTTTTAAGTTCATGTTCAAACATTAAGAACTTTAAGTTGGTGCTAGAATCTGAATGTTTGTGTCCCCTCAAAATTCATATGTCAAAATCTAATCATCAGTAAACTGATCATCAGTGTATTAGCAGGTAGCGCCATTCAGAGATGATATTTTCACTTTAACGTTTTATAATGGATTAGTGGCCTTACAAAAGAGACATCAGAGAACTAGCTTGCTTCTTCTACCATGTGAGGAAACATCTAGAAGGTGCCATCTATGAAGCAGGAGAAGGCCTTTACTGACATCAAATCTGCTAGTACTTTGATCTTGGACTTCCCAGCCTCCAGAACTATGACAAGTAAATCTCTGTTGCTTATAAGCTATTTTCAGTTTACAGTGTTTTGTTATACCAGCCTGAATGGACTAAGGCAGCTGGCAATCCATTTGTTGGGATTTGGAAGTGTGTTAAAAAGCACTTAAATTTGGTTTCTTCTGTTTCACACTGACTTAGTCTACACTGAGCGAAACATAGCTCGAGGCAGTAAGTCCATTGTAATATTAAGGTTATGTCTTTTCAGTTTTTGGAGAAGAAACAGTCATATTGTTGGCAAACTCACTTATGTTAAACAGTTGTTCTTATTTAAAAATAAATTAAAACCATTAAAAAAATCAGCGAAGAATTTGAGACTTAAAAAAAAACCCAGAAATTTCTTTTGACTTGCTTAGATTTGAGATTGACTGCCTAAACAAGAAGAGAACATTTCATTATTTCTCCATATTTTCCAACCTCTCTGTTAATAAAACTATGACCTTATACTTCTGAGATGGTAACTACTTCAGAACTATTAATTGCTTTTTTAAAGTTTTTTTCTTTCCAAAGACTGCAAAAATAACCTACCTAAGAACTGTTAATTATCATTAAACAGTGAACACAGACATTTTTAGAGGGTTTCTCAAAGTTGTGTCATGATTCCCAAGAACAAGAGGAATTAGAGTTACATCAAGCATGAAACATGTGTTTTGAAAAGTGACTTGATTCACAGGACTAGAACTTTGCATGGGAGCTGAAAAGACACTTTGTTTAGTTTTAGCAATAAATGAGATAAAGTTCCTGGTTTTGATATGTGGCTGCCTTGGAAAATAATATTTGGAGAATGTATATGAATCTGTAAAAACAAACACATACTATAGAGATCTTTTTGGCATGACTGGAACTGACAAAAATCCAGATGTTCTTTTTTTATATTGTTGGATCACCACCAAAGAGCAAAAATAGCACTGATCTCTGCTGACCAGTATCATTTGAAGAGGAAGTACTAGCCCTACGACAGCAGGAATTACTCAACATTCTTCAACACAGGCCTGGAGATCCTCCAAATTTAACACATTCATGTGCACATATGAGTCCCAGTTACACTTGCAGTAATAAAAGTATTTGCTTAACTGCATAAATTATCAAGGTTGGCCACCATCTACCATCTATATGAACTCAAAGTAGCTAAATTATCAATTTTATTGAAGCTTCAGCTTTTATAACAAATCCTGAATAGGTAAGGCCTTTTATTCTTCTAAAAAAAACCCAAAAAACAGACTGTAAGATAAGCATATTTAAATAGCCAAATACTTGCCCATCAGTAACATGACAAACTGCCAATATGTAAGTTTGAACACAAATTTTAACTTTGCCATTCTCCACCCTCTTTTGCTGTGCCTCCTCCAAAGGCCACAGTTGGACAAACCTACCATTCTATGGAGGCATAATTTCCTCTCTCTTTTCATTTTCCATTTTTTAAAAAGTAGAATTAAATAAAGTCTTAATTTAAAAAATAAAATATAGTAATAGTTGTAATAATTGAGAACCACTGTAAAACAAAAAGGATGTTTCATACCCAATAATTGAGTGTGTGTATCTGTGTGTGTGTGTGTGCATGCATGTATTGGACATACACAATTTTCTGAAGTCTACTGAGGCAAATGCAGAGCAAGTGTGGGTTGTGTAGTGGCGGTGGAGGAGACTCAGGGGACAAGAAAAATATAAAGGGTGGGAAAAAAGAAACAATATGAAAGCTATGGGAAATCAACTACCTTTGCCTTCACAGAGAAATAAATAAGTCTATGGGAAGAGAAAGAGCAAAAAAAAAAAAAAAAAAGAAAACTATTCCCAAAGTAAAAATAAAACAACTGAGAATTAAAAGAATCAATAAAGGTTAAATCAGTGAGAAGGCAAATCTTTGAGAATTAAGAACACAAGCAATCAAAACAATAATTTCAAAGTCAGATGAAAAGTAAATCTTCATTATGCTTTATTTTGCCTTAAAATATAAAAATATGAAAAACAAAATTTTATAACAAAAAATTTAGATGTGTTAACATTATCCATTTATTCCAAAAGATATATTAAGAGCATTCTGAAAAAAGATATGGGCTGATTTTATAATATTTCTTTAATTTTAAACTCATAGTTATCTACTCTATTATATATATTACATATATATAAAATTTAAAGTCATGTATAAAGAAATAAAACTGTTTAGAAAATAGAATACTGCTACAATTCCAATTAAGCTAACTTGTTATCTGGCCATTTATTGTAATAAGGAATATAGTTGTCTCAATAAGCTAACTATTATTTAGTTTCCTTAATATCATTCCACTTCTGCACTGTGTAGAACATGGTTTTGGCTAAAGTCATATGATTTTAAAAAACCAACTTTTTAATAGTAAATTAAGATGACAACTCTAGGAAAGTGTGTGAAAAATTTTAAATATATCTTAAAGGTAATTTTATTTCTAGATACACCATAAATATAGTTTGAATACAAAAGAATAAATCAAACAATGCAACTCATCACAATCCATAAAGAGAATTTTTAATACATGGCAGTCCCTTTAGAGTTAATGAGTTGTCTGACTCTTAGGATGATGGCTTCCATATGGATCAGCTCTTGGCAAGTTGATAGCCAGGCATTTAACTGGATCTTTAAAACTTAATCCTGTCAGCTAATGACAACAACAAAAAAAGATAGTATGCAATTATTTCAATCAATCAATCAACAAGGATTTTTGTGCACACATCATTTTGTCATCATTGTGCTAGATATAACAGAAGTTTGCAAAAATAAAGGATATGTAAGACATATATCAGTCTTAAAAAGTATATAAATTAGGCTTGAAGAAGTAAAAACAATACACATGAAATAATTAGCCAAGTTAACAGCATATTCTTAAAGAGTGATTTATAGAGATGGGTGAAGATGCTGTAGAATATCGGAGAAGATAAGATGAATAAATGTCAGAAAGATCAGAGGCACTTTCAGTGGTGCAAAATCTGGAAGGATACATAAGATTAAATGAGTAAAGGGGGAAGAAACTGTTTTCTCCTTAAATGAATGGATGGAACTGCATAAAATAAACATAGGAAACAAAGGGCAGTAAGTACAAATTTGGGCAGAGAGTGTGAGATGAATCACCTGACCAATACAAATGGATGTGTCAGGGAGCAAAGCAAGGTACAAACTGACAACACGCAGAATGGATATAAAGAGACTTGAAAACAAAGCAGAATTTGAGTCTGGTGTCAAAAGTAACTGGGGGTCTGTGGTAATTTTTAATTGATACATAAGATTTTACATATTTATGGGGTATATGCTATAATTTGCTACTTCCATAGAATGTGTAATAATCAAGTCAGGGTATTTGGGGTACCCATCACTTTTGGTATTTATTATTTCTATGTTGGAAACATTTCAAGTTCTCTCTTCTAGCTACTTTAAAATACACAATACATTGTTGCAAACTCTAATTTTCTTACACTGCTATCAAACATTAGAATTTATGCCTTCTAAATTACTGTATGTTTGTACCTATTGACCACCTCTCTTCATCCCCTCTCCCATCCACACACCCTTCCCAGGCCATGATAACTATTATTCTACACTCTACCTCTATGAGATCAACTTTTTTAGCTCCCACATATGAGTGAAAACATGCAAAATTCGTCTTTCGGTGTCCGACTTATTTCACTTCACATGACCTCCGGTTCCATCCATGTTGCTGCAAATGACATAATTATATTATTTTTATGGCCAAATAGTATTCCACTGTGTATATATGAGAATGCAGGTATCCCTTTGATATACCGATTTCTTTTCCTTTGGATAAACAGCCAGTAGTGAGATTGCTGGATTGTACAGTAGTTCTATTTTTAGTGTTTTGAAAAATCTCCATATTGTTTTTTTTCAAATTAGCTATACTAATTTAGATTCCCACCAACAGTGTATAAGAGTTCTCTTTTCTATTCATACTACCAGCATATTTTGTTTGTTGTCTTTTTAATAATAGCTGTTCTAATGGGAATAAGATGGTACCCTATTGTGGTTCTGATTTGCATTTCTCTGATGACTAGTGATGTTGAGCATTTTTCATATACTTATTAACCATTTGTATGTCTTCTCTTAAAAAATATCTATTCATATCCTTTGCCCACTTTTTAATGAGATTATTTGTGGTTTTTTTCTTTTACTTTTGAGTTGTTCCTTTTATATTCTGCATATGAATCCCCTGTTTGATGAATCGTTTTCAAATATTTTCTCCTATTCAACAGGTAATTTGTTTCTTCACTCTTAATTATTTCCTTTGCTGTGCAGGAGATTTTTAGTTTAATATAGTCTTATTTCTCTATTTTTATTTTTGTTGTCTGCGTTTTTGATGTCTTAGCAATAAACTCTTTGCCTAGACTGATGTCCAGAAGATTTCCCGTTTGTTTTCTTGTAGTAATTTTATAGCTTTGGGTCTTATGTTCCAGTATTTAATCCATCTTGATTTGATTTTTGTATGTGGTGATATGGGTCCAGTTTCATTCTTCTGCATATGGATATTCAATTTTCCCAGTGCCATTTATTCAAGAGGGCATTTTTCCCCAATGTGTGTTTTTGGTACATTTGTAGAAATCAGTTGGCTGTAAATATGTGGATTTATTTCTGGATTCTCTATTCTGTTATTCTGTTCCATTGTTCTCTGTGTTTGTTTTTATACCAATACCATGCTGGGTTATTTGTTTGTATTTTGTTTTTTTTTACTATGGCCTTCTAATAGATTTTAAAATAAATTCAAGTAGTGTGTTGCCTTTAGCTTTGTTCTTATTGCTCAGGATTTCTTTGGCTACGAAAGCTCTTTAGTAGTTCCATGAAAATTTAAGATTATTTTTCTATTTCTATGAAAAATGACATTGATATTTTGATAGGAATCATATTGAATCTGGCTGTTGTTTTGGGTAGTATGGTCATTTTAATGCTATTAAATCATGTGATCCATGATCACAGTATGTCCTCCATTTGTTTGTGTCCCCTTCAATTTCTTTCATCAGAGTTTTGTAGTTTTCCTTGTAGAGGAAAACTTCCACCTCTTTGGTTAAACTTATTTCCAGTTTTGTTTTGTTTTTTTTTTTTGGAGCTATTGCAAATGGAATTGCCTTCTTGATTTCTTTCCCAGCTATTTTGTTATTGGTGTGTAGAAATGCTACCAATTTTTACATGCTGATATTTTATCTTGTAGCTTTACTGCATTTATTAATCATGTAAAAGAGTTTTTGGCAGAGTCTTTAGGTTTTTCTACATGTATTATCTCATCATCAGTGAAGAAGTACAATTTGATTTCTTATTTTCCAAATTAGATGCCTTTTATTTCTTTCCTTTGCTTGATTGCTGTGGCTAGGACTTCCAGCATCATGTTAAATAGGAGTGGTAAAAGTAAGCATCTTTGTCCTGTTCCAGTTCTTAGGGGAGGCTTTCATCTTTTTCCTATTCAGTATATGGCTTTGTCACATATTATGGGCTTTATTATGATGAGATACGTTCTTTCTGTAAGTAGATTGTTGAGAGTTTTTATCATGATGAGATGTTGAACTTTATCAATTGCTTTTTCTGTGTCTATTGAGATGATCATTTGATTTTTGTCATTCATTCTGTTCACACGATGTATCACGTTTATTGATTTGCATATGTTGAATCATTCTTGCGTTTATGGGATAAACTATATTTGATCACATATTTTTAAATGTGCTGTTGAATTTGGTTCACTAGTATTTCATTGAAAATATTTGCATTTATATTTATTAGAGATACTGTCCTGTAGTTTTATTTTTTGTTGTGCCCTTGTTTGGTTTTGGTACCAGGGTACTGCTTGCCTAGTAATACGAGTTAGGAAGAATTCCCTCCTCTTCAATTTTTTAAGAATAGCTTGTGAAGAATTGGTAGTAGTTCTTCTTTGGAAATACGGGGGAATTTTTTGAATTTGCTTTCACAGGGAGGACTTTTTTTCCTGAGATCTATGTATGTGTTGGTTGGGTAGGGCTCTTTGGCTTTGATTCTGGGTGTGTGCAGTAGTATAGTTTCTGTGTGATTTCTTTGGCTATAAACAGTGTCAGTAGTGTTTGTGCTTTCCTTGATTTCTTAGGGTAAAGAAAGTTTACCCTGTGAGTGAAAGTGTTGTGAAGTTTTGCTGAGGACTGGGATGCCAGGTGGGCCAGGCTTTGGGCCTTAATAGGGGCAGCTGTGGCAGATGCTGGCATGGATATTAGTGGATAAAGTGGGGCTGATTCTTGGGCATCCAGGTGGCCTCTTCATGTACTGGGAATGGCAGCAATGGGCCAGGTAAGTGGGCAGGTTCTTGAACCCCTGGGCAGTGGGTGTGACATGGGTGATAGCAGTAGCAGTGCTGGGACGACCTTCTGCAACCCAAGCTTTTGTGCTTGTGTTGATGTTGGCTACAATGGGCTTGGTAGACTAGTCCCCAGACCCACAGGTGGCATGGATGGGTGCCCCTTGTGGTGGTAGTAGCATGTTTAGTGGGCCTGACCTCAGACCTCACAAGAAGTGCTCAGGTGCCAACAGTGGTTTATTGGGTTGGGCAATCCTCAGGCCCCTGGACTGAGTGCTCAGGTAATGGGGTGAGAGTGTCACCGAGCCAGTCAGACCTACCCTCAGGCCTCCCAGTGATGTATACCATCAGTGGTTGTGGTAGGCAGGGGCAGGGTGATCCCCAGACCACTTGCAAAATGCTCATATGAGGGCTGCTGTGATTGCATCGTGACCCTGCTACAGTGGAGGATGGGGTTGCTTTCAATGGGAGCAGCCACATACAGGCAGCCAGGGGCGTGAGCTTCACTTCCGCCTCAGTTCCACAGCAGCCCACTGTGGTAGCAGTTGCAGGTAGTTGCATTTGCCTTCAGGGCATTTGCGTATGCCTGGCTGCCCCTCTCCTGAGGGGTGCAGGGTCAATGTTCATGGTTCCTGCAGTGGCCCTCGTGGCAGCAACTGTGAGGAAGGAATGTTACTAAAGCTTCAGGGATGTTGAGATGCAGAGGCTATTGATCTGCATGACAGGACACAGTCCTGTGGATGCTGGGCTTTCAAAATGGCACCATACTGCAGCTGCTTGAGAGTAAGGTGTTTGTAGAAACCAGCATGACCTCTGTCTCTGGATCAATTCCATTGCACGGTCTCCAGTTAGTCTTAGAGCCTGCAAGTGTTGAGAAGCTCTCTTATAACTAGGACTGTAGGAGTTTGTGGGCAGGAATGTGGACCACTGTGGGTGTCTCACTTATTGTGTCCCAAAATTAAAGAACTTCTTCAGATTCCCAGCTGATCCTGGTCTGGAGTCAGTAGTAAGTTTAATTCAGGAGGTAATATGACAAAAATTTTAACCTGACAGAAGATGCAGATGAAATGAAGAGGAGAAGAAAGGCAATTAAGAAGGTCATAGGAATTTTAATAAAAAATATATACATTATTATTATTTAGAATTTTATAAATAAACATGTTTTTTGATATCAATCTGGTTGTGGAATAAGAAGTCCATTGATTATTGACTTGATGTCAGAGACCATTATGCGCTTATTTGCAGCATTAGGATGACAGTGGTTCCACCAGAGCTCAGGGGTTGGTGATAAAAACATTAGTCCAAAGAAACACTAATATGGTAGAAAATGAGAAAGGTGGGGCCACAGTCATATTTAGATCACCGTTAATTTCACTGCTGCTCTTAAGTGAGGCTTGTGTGAAGTTTTCTTTTGTGTGCTTTTGTTTTTGTTTTTTGGTAAACTATTTTCCAACACCGAAAGTGAGAAAACAGTTGCAGTTTTCTCCATCTGCTCAATAAATTCTTCCTAGCTTTTCTCCATTCTATGACAACACAGCAGATCTCTTTATGAAGATATGGCATGCAATTATTTCTATCAATTTCATTGATTTTTTTATGTGGGCCCATATTAATGACATATATCACTAGTTTGAAAACCTACTTGGTAGAATATGCAGATTCATTGTTTTGATTATTTCTGCCCCTTTGTTCCTTTGAATGTTCCTGCCCAGTTATGACAGTAAGAAGTGGTCACTAAAATGAAATTCTATACAGATTCCTTGTATTGTTATTAAGGGGCTATATTAAAATAAATGTTTTTGAGTGTGGCTGATTGTTCTTTTATAGCATGCACATTTATGACCACCTTGGGAACCAGTAGCACTGCAACATATGTTTACAGGGTCTTAAAAGCTTTCGGAAGGCCAGAATGACAGTAATTCAATGAAAGTCAATTATCAACATTTCAGAGCTTGTCATGTTGCCTTAATGAGAAAAGAATGATTAATTTTACTTTCCTTTTTCCTCAATAGATGAAATGAGGAATCACACATCCAAATGATTAGCTCATGTATGCTTATATGTAGTGGTGACATACAAACTTATTTATATAAAAGAATGGCAATTATTTCATTGGTATGTATTATGAATGTATGTTGATATAGGCTTATTACTTCAACTCAAATGTAAATGAATATTCTACTAAAAATTAGTATCTGAATACATCAAGGGAGAATATTTAACAATATGTATTAAAATGATACAAGGGACAGAATATAAATATGGGAGTGAAGGTATCTTGTTTCCAATAGTCACTATCATTAAATATGCATATTTTGGAAAATTATTTAACTTCCTAGAACAATGTAATTCTCAGCTGTCAACAGGGTGATTAGAATAGTTCAACATGTTAAAATTATGTTACAATAAATTAAATAATTATGCTGAACATAAATATATATTAAGGAACAAATACAATTACTTGTATTTGACAACTGTTATGTTGTCAATCTGTTTTTTTAATAAAAAAATTAAAAAGATTTCTTTACTGCAGAAATTCCCAGTGAGTTTGATATATTTAGATACTTCAATAAGTATTTGTTTATTGTGAATATCAAATAGGGTGGTTTTTATTTTTTTAATTATATATTTATTATTATATAATTTTTTTTTTTTTGAGACAGAATCTTGCTCTGTCGCCCAGGCTGGAGTGCAGTGGCGTGATCTCGGCTCATTGCAACTTCCACCTCCTGGGTTCAAGATATTCTCCTGCCTCAGCCTCCTGAGTAGCTGGGATTACAGGCTAATTTTTGTATTTTTAGTAGAGACAGGGTTTCAGCATGTTGGCCAGGCTGGTCTAGAACTCCTGACCTCAGGTGTTCTGCCCACCTCAGCCTCCCAAAGTGCTGGGATTACAGGTGTGAGCCATTATGCCCAGCCAGGGTGGTTTTTACATGGGGTATAACATCAATATAACTTCACAAGCTTATTTGATTATTCTACAATGTGCAACCTGTTATGGTGCACGCTCTAGAAAATATCAGACTAGACCACACTCTTATATTTTACATGTAAATAATACTGTAAAATCTTTAGTACTATCCTTTCTCTGCCCAATAAAGAAGGCTTTCAAGTGACATGCCTTTCTCAAGGGGATCTGTCTAGTCTCTGAGTATTTCAAAGTATTTTTTTCCAGCAAGTTATAAGTGAAGATCTGGTGGACTAATCAAAGCTTAATGTATCTAAACAGCCACAAAAAAAGAAAATAAAATGAAACAAAAAAATCAGAATTTTAAAGTAAGTGTATTACATTGTTTATTATAATAATACCACGTTAAGAGCCTCTAATAATGATTTTGAGAATATTCTTTATATTACGTTAATTTGACTTTAGTTTCTCTTCTCCTTTTATTGACCAGTTCATTTTTGTACTTCTTATTTCTTTGTATTTCTTGTTAACTTGATTTCAACGTTCTGTGATTAAAACTGGCCTTATGGTTCAATATTAGTGTGTTACAGTGGGTAGCCAGTCAGACATGAACAGGGCAGGAGAAGGTCCCCACAGCCCACAAAGAAAGTCAGGTGACCACCAGGTGACGGTCAGGAAGTTGTCACACTGCCTTTCTAAAATAGTAATTGGTTGTAGCCAACACCAGAGAAAGGCAGTCTCCCATTAAACAGAACAAAACCTGAAACTGGTGATCTCAGGGGGTGGGTGAGTGGGCTCACACATGTGCACTAAGAGGTCAAATGGTGTACTTTAACTGGCATATGACCTTTCAGGGACATTCCACTGGGAAAGGGAAGAACTCTTCAGGTGAGCATGCATACATCTCCAGTAAACTCGCTGCGCATGCTCCCCTCCCAAGCATTAGCAGGCCATTGTAAATGCAAACAACCCATCCCAAGGGAAGAATCGGGGAGAAGGGATGCAAGATTCCAAAAGTAGACCAGCATATAAAATCCGAAGTCCAAGGTCAAACGGGGCACTTGACTTCCAAGATGTCCTCTTGGCCTTCTTCCAAGTGTACTTTACTTTCTTTCCATTCCTGCTCTAAAACCTTTTAATAAATTTCCACTCCTGCTCTAAAACTTGCCTTGATCTCTTTTTCTGCCTTGTGCCCTTCAGTCAAATTCTTTCTTCTAAGGAGTCAAGAATCGAGGTTGCTGCAGACCGTATGGATGTGCCTCCAGTAACTTGAATAACTTCCACTGCTAACAAGTGAGCATCTAATTCTACAACTCTAAGTGACACACTCATAGATACTTTCCCTGTCCCAACAGATTAGGTAAGGCCCTCTGCTTATATGATCCTATATCATCCTCATTGGTCATCACGTACAAATACATACACACATAAAGTGTATGTATGTGTGTTTGTAATCACTTGGTTAATTTTGGTTATGTGATTAATTTATTCCCCTTACTCTGTTCTCAGATTATAAACTGAACAAGGGCAAACTTTAGTCTACTTGACTCAATCCTATTTTTGTGAGGTCTAGCACCACGCCTTACCCATAGTAATTGCTAAACAAACAAAAGTTGAATGCTGGATTTTAAGGACACTTAGGTAATAGACTTCAACACATATATATTCGCACTTAGAAAGAATTGCTCAAATTTAGCATATAGATAGAAGCTATCCATCTCTTATTTATTTTAATGAATAAATTTAGTTTAAACATGTTGATCTTTATGTAAATAAAGTTGTTCCTTCAAAAATAATGTTTTACAGTAATTAACCATTCTTACCTTAGATGAGAAATAAGTATATGAGAAGAGTATGGAATTACAGAGACTAGGGACAGGAGGCAGGAGGCAGGAAAATGATAAATAATGGATATTTATCTTTAAATAAACTCTACCACCAATTTTTTTGTGTCTGAATCTGGCTCTGGATTCATAATTCTCTAACAAATATCTATTTTAAAAAACCTCAAATATATTTTCTTGTTATTTTATTTTAAAAGTGGGCAATGTCATCATTAATTTTAATGACAGTATGTTTTCTAAGAGCAGCTAAGTCACTTTCTTGATGATGGCAAATCAATAGGAAATAGGAAGTCAACTAAGGTCTCAGAACACCTTCATGCAATTAGTGAGGATTCTGCCCAGATTCGTTATAAAACAAATGGCCAAAATATACACAGAAAAAATGTATCCTCATCTGTGTAGAACATAGTTTGTTTTAAAAGTGTAACCATTTTCATTAAATGAAACAAAAAATATAAGATAATTATGTACAAAACCTTACCTCAAAGCAGTATAAATGTTGAGCTGTTAAATGTATATTGTGAATCTGAAATTATAGTTCCCACAGTGACCATAACCCAGCTGTCAGGTGAATATGTAGCAGTTTGTGATATTTTATACAATGCAATGCTGTGTGCCATAAAACAAAATAATGTTGCTTACCAGTGGCTTTCAGAGTTATTTTAGTTTGCAAGTTTAAAGTTTATACCACCATTGCCTGAAATAATTTGTTTTTAATAATAAATTCACAGTTATATTTTGTTGTATGAAAATAATTTTTTGCCATTAAACTGCCCAATGAGAAGAATAAGATAAACAAGTAGAATAGGTCATATGTTCCTACTAACTTTTTATTGAAATTAATATTTTATTACTCTCTAGCTTACTGCCAAAACAAAACCCAAGTTTAATTTCATACTGTGCACCTATAATGTGCAAGCAATTGTGTTACTTACTATAGGAAATGAAAAGATGAATACATCACAAATGTGGCTGTCTTAGGAACTAATGCTCTGGGAATTATAATCAAGTAGCCGAATAAGATGGTTACACATCTAAAACAAGGGAGCCTTAGGTAAGGGTATTAAGAAAGCTGTAAAGGAAGCCATGATCACATCTACTTAGGGGCTCAGAAAAAGCTAGATTTAGAGGCTAGGTTGATCTGAGTATATACGGATTAGTGAAATTTCATCTAAGTGCTTAACAGATACATTACTTCACTTTAGCACTGCAGCAACATGTGCATAGATCTGGAAAACAGTGTTTAATAATGGAGCGGCTCTTGTCAGGAGTTTTTGTGTATCACTCTGGCTTCTATGGAATAAGATTTTAACAGGTTTCTAGAAAAAAATGTGAAACAATTTTGTGTAGGGTTGAATATGCAATATGGATAGAATTGCCGGTACACTCTAATTTTTTGTTTGTGTGTATATAATACACATATACACATATATATGATATATGTGAGTATTATGTTTATGTACATGTATGTTTATATGAGATATAACATATCTATCTAGTTTGTATTATATATTTTGAACATAATATATTTTTGTATAGGAATATATGATTGAAATTACTTTTGTGGTCAAAACATATTTAAAGCTTAATTTAACTTCAATATTTCTTCAAAAATCTGCTTTATAGAACAAATTATTGTAAAAAACTCTTTCCCACAGAAACATTATTAAAATTAGAGGCTGATGCCAAAGACTTTGTATAAAATATCTATATAAAAACTAGATATTTAAAGAAAAAAATGGATGTTTTTATAAAATTGAAGGTAATGAATGATGTCCTAGGTTCCAGAACATTGGTATGAGTGTGTTCCTTTATAAAGAATCTCAACTTACAAGAAGAAGAGTGACTATAAAAGTCTACTGAAGGAACATTCTCTCAAGAGAGTAAAACTGAAGCACTGTATACTGGATGGCTTACACAACAGATGTGTATTCTCACAATTCTGGAGCCCAGGTAGTCCAAGATTAAGGTGCTGGCGCCTACTAGGGTCTTACCGGTGAAGGCTTGCTTCCTGGCTTTCAGCGGCCTACCTTTTGGCTCATGTGACAGAGCAGGATTTCTCTCTTTCTCTTCAAATAAAACCATGACTTTCTCCATGAGGGACCTACCCTCATAACTTCAGCTAACCCTAAACTTCACAAAGGCTTCATCTCCAAATACCGTCATATTGGAGGTTAGGGCTTTGTGTTAGGCCATTCTTGAGTTGCTATAAAGAAATATCTGAGACTGGGTAATTTATAAACCAAAGAGGTTTAATTGGATCACAATTCTGCAGACTTTACAGGAAGCATGGTGCTAGCATCTGCTCAGCTTCTGGGGAGGCCTCAGGAAGCTTACAATCATGCCGGAAGTTGAAGGAGAAGTAGGCACCTTATATGGAAGGAGTAGGAGCAAGAGAAAGAGTCCGGCGAGTAGTGGGAAGTGCCCCACACCTTTAAATGACTAGATCTTATGAGAACTCACTGTCACAAAGATGGCACCCAACAATTGAAGGATCTGCCTCTGTCATCCAGACACCTACCACCAGGCCTCACCTCCAGCACTAGAGATTATAATTCAACATGAGATTTGGGTAGGGACAAATATCCAAACTGTATTAGGCTTCACATATAAATTTTGGGGAGTCTACAACTCAGTCCACAGCAGAGGTAAAAAGTAGATTTTTTCTTCAAGTATCAGGACCTTTCCTAAAATATCTGGAGCGTTAAAAACTTAAAAAGGTTCACCTTATAAGAAAACTTGAGTAACCAAAGATAAAGTATTTTTTTCTAGAGTCTAGAACAATAGCTATGATGACTGCTCTTAATTATCTATTGGCCTTAATGTATCGAAATGTGACTAGGAAGTTCATTTTTAGTTGCTCTGCCCTGATATACAAAATCTGTATATTTAGCATTTTAAAAATCGTATCTCCAGTTGATTGCTGCAGGCAATTTAGATTAGCTTGCATCAAACTAAACCTCCAGCTGAGAATAGCTATGAAAGCTAGTTTTTTTGTTTTTTTTTTTTAAGTGAGGGCATTGGAAAACAACAAAGGCATCCAGGAAGGAAAGAACTTGAGGGATCAGTATCCCTGGAAAAAAAGAAATCAAAGAGAGATGAGTCTAACTTTCTGCATGCAAATATCTCTCTAGGCATTGGCCAAATGCTGTGTATGTGGAGGACAAGAGCATAAAAGCAAGAAGAAATCACTTACTAAGAGGCTAAAGAAGCTGAATAGAGTTATTGTTGATCTTTATTTTTTTTTTTTAATAATTGCATACTCCTAGACAGACAACACCTGAAATTCAGGGCTCAACAACAAAAAAGGGACTTTGTAAACATCACCAGTTCTCAGTGAGATACTTGACATTTCCATGGCTAAGGCATAATTCACTTAGAAAGAGACTTTGAAAATGTTTTCTGTGTTCTATTTCCTACATATGTGTATATCTAGAACATTAGAGCACCAGCAGTTCTATTCATATTACACTAAGAGTAATTTTTAAACTGTTTTCTAACAATTTAACCATTAGAACTCTGTTCACAAATGTCCCACTTCTCCATTAACACATTCAAGAAAAACTCATACTTAACATAATTTATCACAACCACGTATAGTTGCTGTTAGAGTTTTCAAAATAGTATGATTTGAGTACCAAAAATATGTCAAAATACTTTAAATAATTGATCAAACCTTTATTCAACAAATATTCATGGCTGCCATATTTTTCAAAAGACTTCTAGATAGATTTTGTCTATAGGAATTCAGCAAATACAACTTTTGCAAATATAAGTGTTTGAATCTTTAAACTAATGGGCAAAATAATAACTTTTAGTTACTTTTCAAACATGTATTCCAAAAAGAGCAATTTATCAATGGTGACACTGTGGTTGTTTAGTTCTTTTAACAAAAAGTAAAGTAGATTTTTAAAGAATATTAGCAATTATTTCCTTGGATCATAATATTATGACTAGATTCATGCCAACATAAACTCTTCTTTAGACAATATAAAATGCCTGTTGCGCTAGAATCTAGTAGATATGATGTGGTTTGGATTTGTGTCCTCACCCGAATCTCATGTCGAATTATAATCTCCAGTGTTGAAGGAGGGGCCTGGTGGGAGGTGACTGGATCATGGGAGTGGATTTCCTGCTTGCTGTTCTCATTATAGTGAGTGAGTGCTCTTGAGATCTGGTTGTTTAACAGTGTATAGCACCTCACCCCTCTCTCTTTTCCTCCTTCTAAGGCCATGTAAAATGTGCCTGCTTCCCCTAGACATGCCTGCCTTCGGTCATGATTGTAAGTTTCCTAAAGCCTCCCCAGTCATGCTTCCTATGCAGCCTGTGGAACCTTGAGCCAACTAAACCTCTCTCCTTTACAAATTACCCAGTCTGAAGTAGTTCTTTATAGCAATAAAAGAATGAACTAATACAAGATATCAGGCAATTTTTGTTCTATTATTTACCTGTATAAATGCTTATTAAATATCTATAACGCAAAACAATGCTTGGCATTATGAAGACACAAAATAATACATGATGACCCTCTTCTTCCAGCATGATTTACTGGTGTAAAATTTGTTCTCAAAATGACTCCAGAGATTTTTTAAAAGCTATAATAAAACAGGACAAGAAGCTACTGTATGGTAAGTTGTTTATATTAAATCCTCACAAAACGCTTGTGAGATAGGTATTTTGCATGCCAATTTGAAAAAAAGATGTGTATCCTGAGACTTTATAGTAAGTAACAAAAACATTCACAAAGCTATTTGGTTGGAACACACCTAACCATTACAACCATACTACCTGACAAAGTAAATACAATAATAGCAAAAATAAGATAATTATTTTATAAGGGTGGATATTTCTATTTGGTGCCTGTTGGATTTCTGCTAATACATTCAAGATTATTTGAATCTTCACTTCCATAATCAACCACACTCAGACAACCCAGGTTACACAAATCTTAGCAAAGATCTGATCATCTTGAAAAAGCAGAAAAACAGCTGGCCTGTCTTCATGACTGTCCCCATGTACGTGGATGCATTCAACAATGTACTTGTTAATTTAAATGAGAGAAACCTTCACTTAAATTAGACTAACCAAGGAATATTATATGTGAGATATTATTGCAATTCATAGCAAAACACACACATCATTGTGAAATTGAGTGAGTCTTAATGCCAGATTTGAGCTCTAAGTTCAAGTGTTTAATCGGTGATTATTTTCTTATTCTTATAATAAAATTAAAACTATGTACAACAAAAGTTTCACTGCTTCATTATAGCAAGTCACAATGCAGAATCATAGGCATAACCCAGCGTTGCATGAGAACATCCCTCCTTTTCAAAATCAAATAGTCTGTGACTCTTTTTGGAGGGTGAGAGACACAGTCACCAAGAGTAAGCTGCCTAACACACATTTATTGTATCATTTATTTGACATTTTAAAATGGATTAGTTCAGGTGTAATGACTCCCACTTAAAAATAATCTCTATGCTATAGAGAAATTTTCAATAACAAATAAGTTATATCTGTCTTTTGTATTCTTGTTAGAATCTTCAAATATGTATTCAAACTGTTTAGTGGTGATTTTTTTTCAGTTGCTTTCTCTGTCTAGAAAAATCCTTCCCTAAGGGTTTCAAAAACATAAAGATAGTAGAAATAAGAAACAGAAAATTACAGAAAATGAATAAATTGGAACCAGAGTAAATTTTGGCAAGCATTTGACCACAAAGCTCTTGACAGATAGAAAGTTCACTATATTTGACATTTAAATAAGCAGTCAATATTTGAAGAGAAGCTATTTTCCTTGTTTTTGAAAAATTGATTTCAAGAGTAAATAAATTGTCAAGAAGAACTCCAGCTACCTGAAGCTCAAATCTATGTGCATTTCAAAGCTGTCTCAAGGAACACAGGTATCAGTTACCCTCATATAGATTAAAAAGTATAACTACAGTAGAAATGAAAAATAATTATCTTGACTTTCAGGTCCAATGTAAATGTGAAAAAGCTTTGTTCTTATGGATAACTCTCAGAAGGTAACTAATGCCAACATTGTGAATTATTGTAGAATATATCTAGGTATGAGCAAAACAAAATGAACAAAATAAAAAACATTGATTCTTTTCTCACTAACAAAACAATCATTGACATGTGTGCAGTCTTTGATATGGCTTATTGATAAGAAGCTATTACGTATATAATATTCTCCTTAAGAAAATTTTCTTGTCTAGATTTTATAGCAAAAGGAAAAACATTTTCTACTTTGTGATCCTAATGCTCAAGATGCATGTTATTTTCAAGGTAGCCCTAAAAGAATCAGTAAAGATCAACTCAGAGAAGAATTTTTTTTCCTCGACTACCTGAGTAACTTTTTGAGCTTCTAGGATTTCCAAATGATTTAAATAAGGAAAACCTAATCTCTAAGAACTTTATGTGCTTTAAAAATCACATTTTTTATAGTACAGTTGCTACACCTGTGCATAATCAGGTTTTTCAGTTTCCTTTTTAGAAGTTCTCTCTACCTTTTCTTAAATATGCAAGTTCACCAGGTGTTTGGAATGTGAGTTTGGTAGCAGAGTTATGAAATCTTAATGGTGCTTTTCCCCTCTGTCCCTTTGAACTAACTTCATCTGTGTTATAACAGACTTGTGGGTAGTGCATTTTTCAGGTTCACAGTAAACTAAAATGTCATTCATTTACTTCAAACATCTCTATATTTGGGCAAAAAGAAATGACAAGACATAATTGTCCCTCAGCCACATGGTTTTAATTTTCATCTTAAAAAAAAAAACTGTAGTCTGTTTGCTGTATTTTTTTCCCCCATCATTGGCTCTCTCTGATTTTCCTTTTTATGTTCAGTAGGGACTTTTTTAAAGCATTTTAACAAGCAACATATTTAAAACATATTCAATTTTTTTATTATACTTCAAGTTCTAGAGTACATGTGCACAACGTGCAGAAAAAGAAACGTATTTAAAAATATATCAAGTTCATAAACCAAAATTGGAGTGAACTTTTTAAAAGTGGTCCTAAAAAGGAAAGTAACATTATCCATAAGGAATAGCCTTTTTTTGTTCAGATACCAATTTCCCTGTATCCCTTAGTCGACCAGCTAGAAATTTCCATTAAAGAAGATGAATGTTACAGATAACAAAGAACATGATCTACAGATTCGTTCCAGTAATGGGAAAGAGAAATGAGACAAAAGGTGATTTAATGATACCTGAGCGTTAATCTGTGTAAATTATAAAAATATCTATGGTGAAGATACAATTAATAGAGAACTAAAGGAGAACATGATACCAGTAGTTACATCCTTTGTCACTATTTAGTAGGAGTTTTGAATACTTACTCATTTCTTCCTTTATAAATCTCTGTTTAAAATATGCATCATCACATAAAAATATTTGTGAAGAAGTAAGGAGATCTGGGGAAGGTAGGCAATGGTAGTTTACAGAAGGAAACCATGAAGATAAGTGTAGTGATACAGGAAGGTTTTGAAAAATCTTTCAGACGGATTATGAGAAGCAAGGAGTCAAAATATTTATTCCAAAAAGATTTTCTGAGCATCTGTCAAGGTATGATGTATATCGAGTATATGAAGGGATCCAAGCAAAAGTCTCAATCCTAACTATCAAGGAGCTTCCAACCCATTTGGGGTATAAGATAACAATAGCTTCAGAAAGCCCTAATGATGTGGATAAATCTCCCCAATACAATATTGAATGAGAGAAGCCAGATACCAAAAAAATGACTTAGATAGCAGTGGTTTAACTAACATAAAAGCTTAAAATAGGCAAAACCAATCTTTCTTTTAGAAAGTTGGAAGAGTGGTTACCCTTGATGGAGGTTGTTATAGAAGATGGCACAAGAGGGGCCCTGGGGTATTAGCTGTATTCTGTTTCTTGATCTGGGTATTGGGTTCAAAGTTATGTGCATTTTGAGAGAATTAATCAAGGTGTACATTTATTATGTGCTAGGAGATTTTTGTTCTGTATATTACATTTTTAAAAATGTATTGAGAAAATCAAAATTAGTTTGAGATTAAGCATCCCATTTAAAGGAAATTTTTAAAAGAATATCTTGAGCAAATTGTTAAAGTGCTAAATGGTGAGGAAAGGCTGAAAGTTATTTTTGGTTGAAAAAGTAGAGAATTATTTCCTTAGAGGCAGGATATATGCAAGAAACTTGAGTAATAAAAACTACAATAATTATAATAATGATAGTAATAAAAATGACTATTATTATCATTTTTACTATTAGTTAGACACATCTAACCAGTTTATCTCAATGACTTTAACCCTTACAATTATACTCTGCTATAGGTATTATATTTATCCACATTTTAAAAATGCAAAAAATGAGATCCAGAGTGAAGTAACTTGCCTTGGTAAAATAGGGTGGAATAAATAACCATATATATTTAACAGAATAAACATAGATACTGTGAAATTATACAAGGTAGGATAAAAACCTGGAATAGTCAGGAGGCTATGTTCATACTTAAGTAAGCATGTCTTGAGATATGCTCTGATATATCTCAGCTATATCATGAGACACTGAATAACTGTGTGGAAAACGGCTTCCAATTGTGCCTCTGGAGGCTGGAGGCTGGCATTCCCATCATCCATTGGGTGAGATTTGTCTTGGTGAGCTCGAAAGTCTTCAGCTAGTTAAAACAAAGGAAAATGCTTAATGTGGGAAGCTTTCAGGGTGTGAGGGGCTGTGCACAGCATCCTGTTAACTCAAGTGGACCTAACTATTAGAGTGGACTTTCAAGAGTGTCTGCTACAGTACCTCCCAACAATCCAGAGAGATCTCAGCACACGTATTCTGTCCAATAGCATCATCCTTTCCTGGCTTGAAAAGCCCAGGAGATTGAAAGTAACTTCAGCCTGATCTGTTTCACCCAAATACTACTTAGGTCCTGCTCCTCCTTCCAAAATGCATCCCCCCAAATCACTCAAGTTTCAACCATTTCTTATCCTTATGAAAAACAATGAAATACAAAACAAAACAAAGCTTTGTAAACTCTCCTTTATGAGATGTTATTTGAAACTCTGTTCTCAGTATTTCTTTCCCCTGCCAGGCAACAATATGAATAAATTCAGCTTGTTTATTTGACACAGATTTTCCAGGTGATATTTGTGGCAGAGTGAATGAGCCCAGGCCTTCCTCTCTCTCTCTCTGAAATATATTCCATTCTTTAAATTTGTTTTTTTTTTTTCATTTGACCAACTGTAATTGTTGTAATTATTGTCTAACTGTTATTGCCACTAACAATTCTCATATAATCTCCTTATTCTTGTGTACTTACCAGTTGGATTCCTAATATTTTATTATTTGTGTGTACAAATTCTTCATTTTAAATAATGTTACCTTTTTATAATGCATTTGGCCCAAGTATACTTAGTTTATTGTTTGCTTTTTAATTTTTTCTTTATATTTGATATAGAAAATTATTACTTTTGTTTTAGCTATCAATATGTCCTTTTGTTGTTTTGTTATGTCTAAATTTTTTTCTAAAATTTAGAAAGTTCTCTTTTCTTTTCTTGGCATATATGTAGTTTATTGTAGATTTTCACAATTTTGTCAGTTTTTCATCAAACTTTTTACTATCTTTGATTTATAAAAATTGTATGGAATACTTAAATGCATTCTATCTTTAAAAATAGGTACTTATAGTCAGTTAAATGTTCAATTCTCCAGTACCACTATCCTTAATGTTTCTCAAATATTACTATTTTCATAGGCAATCACAAAATTTTGATGTTTATTGTTTTCTAACATGTCATGAAATAATAGACATACAGAGTTCTGCTTTTGGTTTATTTACCCTAAATAAGCATATGTCTTACATATTGTTCTGTCATTAGATTTCTTACTAACAAAAATACTTTGAAACTTATTCTGTGTCAATATACAGGAATCTACCTTGTTTTTTTACTTTCTGCAATTGTGCAGATGCACTATAATTTATTTAACCCCATACTGATGATGGAAACCTAGTTTTTTATAATTATTTTTACATTTATCAATAATTAAATTTTTATGTATATTTCTGTAGAACATAAATTTTGTAGGGTAGATGTTTAGAAATGTAATTGCTAGGTCAACATATTTGAACATGTGTAATTAAGTTTACTACATACTGCTAAATTGTTCACTAAAAGGGTGGCTGGTATTATAAAATATTATAACAATTTATAATATCATTAGCAATGCAGAAGCATGTTTACTTCTTATGATTAATTTGTTAATATCTGGGTGAGAAACAATTGGCATCTCAATGTTGCTTTATTTAAATTTCCCTGAATAATTATGTTAGGTTATACTTTAGCAAATGTAGTGGCCTGTGTCATTTTTTACTCTGAGAGTAAACTGTTTATCTTTTTTAAAAATGTTAATTGATTTGCAGAAGACTTTTTACCATTGAATATCATAGCACATATAATAGAGAATTATTTATGTAGCCACATGAATTATCTTTTCTGAAATTTTTGCATTTTGTATTTACATAGAAAGCCTTCATGCAAAACTCTCTAAATTCTATTTCTCTGATTGAATATGTTTGGATATGTCCTTTAATATCTACATACATTTATGTCTATTAAACCATACAGATAATTCTAAATGAACTGAAGGTAATTGTGAATCCATCTGGAATATTCTAAACAGTTTGAATAACTAATAGGACATTAATTGAATAACTTACAATTTTCCTACTGGTTTGCAATTATACTTTATTTTTTTGAGACAGAGTTTTGATGGAGTGCAATGGCATGGTCTGGGCTCACTGCAATCTCTGCCTCCTGGGTTCAAGTGATTCTCCTGCCTCAGCCTCCTGAGTAGCTGGGACTACAGGCATGCGCCACCACGCCTGGCTAATTTTTTGTATTTTTAGTAGAGACAGGGTTTCTCCATGTTTTTTAGGCTGGTCTCGAACTCCCGACCTCAGGTGATCCACCTGCCTCGGCCTCCCAAAATGCTGAGATTACAGGCGTGAGCCACTGCACCTGGCCTGCAGTTCTACTATTAGCATTAAGTAAAATATCAGACATAGAGAAGTTGGTTTGTAGGATCTTATTCTGGGTTCCTTTGTTTATTACAGTTATTTGCACTTTAAGTTCCTATATATAATTTCACAAAAATCTCTATTTAATTTTTAAATTTAATTATGAGTACAAAATAGTTGTATATACTTATTGGTCATATGTATGATGCTGGCATACATTGTGTGATGTATGCCAGCATCATACAGGGTAACTGTATGTATCAAATCAGGGTAACTGGAGTATCCATCACCTCCAGCTTTTATCATTTCTTTGTTTTAGGAATATTCCAATTCTACTCTTTTAGTTATTTTAAAATATACAATAAATTATTGTTAATTACAGTTACCCTATTGTGCTACTGAATACTTGATATTCATTCTATTTAACTCTATTTTGCAACCATTAGTACAAGTGTACCCATTGTACTCCTTATCCCTCACCCTTCCCTATTACACTTCCCAGACTCTGGCAACCATGATTCTATTCTCTGTCTCCAAGAGCTCATTTTTTTTAAATATAACTCCCACATATAAGGGAGAACATAAAATATTTGTATTTCTGACTCTGGGTTATTTTACTTAAAATAATATCCTTCAGTTTCATCCATGGTGTTGCAAAAGACAAGGTTTCATTTTTTATGGCTGGATAATATTCCATTGTATATATGTACCGCATTTTCTTTATCTATTGATGAACACTTAGGTTGCTTTCATATCTTGGCTATTGTGAATAGTGCTGCAATAAACATAAGAGTGCAGATATCTTTTTGACATTCTGTTTCCTTTCTTTTGGATATATACCCAGTGATGGGATTAATGGATAATATGTTAGTTCTATTTTAAGTTTTTAGAGGAATATCCATACTGTTCTCCATGGTGGTTGTACTAATTTACATTTCTACCAACAATGTAGGAGTCTGTCTCTATATCCTTGCTAGGATTCATTATTACCTGTCTTTTTGACAAAAGCCATTTTAGTTGGAATGAGATATCTTTTTGTAGTTTTGATTTCTGTTCCTATGATGATTAGTGATGTTGAGAATTTTTTTATATACCTGTTGGCTATTTGTATATTTTATTTTGATAAATGTCTATTTAGATCTTTTATTCATTTTTAAATTGAATTATTTGTTTTTTTCCTATTTAGTTGTTTGTGTGCCTTATATATTCTAGTTATTAATCCCTTGTCAGATAAGTAATTTGCAAATATTTTCTCCCATTCTGGGGGTTGTTGACTCACTTTCTTAATTGCTTCCTTTGCTGTACAGAAGCATTTCCACATAATGTGAGCCCATTTGTCCATTTTTGCTTTGATTGCCTGTGCTTTTGGGGTCTTACTCAGGAAATATTTGCCCAGATCAATGTCCTGGATTGTTTCCCCAAAATTTTCTACTGGTAATTTTATAGTTTCAAGTCTTAAATTTTTAATCAATTTTGATTTGATTTTCATACACAGGGAGAGATAGGAATCTAGTTTCATTCTTCTGCATATGGGTATCCAGTTTTCCCAGCATCATTTACTGAAGAGACTGTTCTTATCCCAGTGTATGTTCTTGGCAGCTTTGTTGAAAATGAGTTGATTATAAATCAATCTTTTCCAACCTGTGGCCTGCGAGCTACATGTGTCCCAGGACAGCTTTGAATGCAGCCCAACACAAATTCATAAACTTTCTTAAAACATTATGAGGTTTCTTTTTTTAGCTAATCAGCTATCATCAATGTTAGTGTATTTTATGTGTGCCGCCCAAGACAATTGTTCTTCTTCCAATGTGGCCTGGGGAAGCTGAAAGATTAGACACCTCTGCAATGCATGAATTTATTTCTGGGTTCTCTATTCTGTTCCACTGGCCTATGTGTCTGTGTTTAGGCCAGGAGCATACTGTTTTGGTTACTACTGTTTTGTACTATAATTTATGATAAGGTTATATCATGCTTCCAGTTTTGTTCCTTTTGCACAGTATGGCTTTGACTATTCTGAGTCTTTGTAGTTCCATATAAATTTTAGGATTGTTTTTTATATTTCTATGTATGGGGGAAATTCAGCTGGATGTCGGGCGAAATTCACCCCCAATATTTCACATAGGTTCTTTTCTATTTTCCCTAAGTGTCGGCTGGTCTGAGAAATAAAGGGACAGAGTACAAAAGAGAGAAATTTTAAAGCTGGGTGCTGCAAAACCAGCAAGTTTTTATTAGTGATTTTCAAAAGGGGAGGGAGTATACGAATAGGGTGTGGGTCACAGAGATCACGTGCTTCTCAAGGTAATAGAATATCACAAGGCAAATGGAGGCAGGGCGAGATCACAGGACCACAGGACCAAGGCGAAATTAAAATTGCTAATGAAGTTTCGGGCATGCATTGTCATTGATAACATCTTATCAGGAGACAGGGTTTGAGAGCAGACAACCGGTTTGACCAAAATTTATTAGGCGGGAATTTCCTCATCCTAATAAGCCTGGGAGCACTACGGGAGACCGGGGCTTATTTCATCCCTACAGCTTCGACCATAAAAGACAGCCGCCCCCAAAGCGGCCATTTTAGAGGGCTACCCTCAGGGGCGCATTCTCTTTCTCAGGGATGTTCCTTGCTGAGAAAAAGAATTCAGCGATATTTGTCCCATTTGCTTTTGAAAGAAGAGAAATATGGCTCTGTTCCCCCCAGCTCACCAGTGGTCAGAGTTTAAGGTTATCTCTTTTGTTCCCTGAACATTGCTGCTATCCTGTTCTTTTTTCAAGGTGCCCAGATTTCATATTGTTCAAACACACATGCTCTACAAACAATTTGTGCAGTTAACACAATCATCACAGGGTCCTGAGGCAACGTACATCCTCCTCAGCTTAAGAAGATGACGGGTTTAAGAGATTAAAGTAAAGACAAGCATAGGAAATCACAAGGGTATTGACTGGGGAAGTGATAAGTGTCCATGAAATCTTCACCATTTATCTTCAGAGACTGCAGTAAAGACAGGCATAAGAAATTTTGAAAGTATTAATTTGGGGAACTAATAAATGTCCATGAAATCTTCACAATTTATGTTCTTCTGCCATGGCTTCAGCTGGTCCCTCCGTTCGGGGTCCCTGACTTCCTGCATCACTTTATATATTTGAGTGCTAATGTGTTGGGTGCATATATATTTACAATTATTATACCCTCTCACTGAATTGATTGCTTTATCATTCCATAATTACCCTGTCTCTTTTTACAATTTGTATCTTGGAATCTATTTTATTTGATATAAGTATAGCTATGCCTGCTCTTTTTTGGTTTCTATTTTCATAAAACACCTTTTCCCATCCTTCTATTTTTAGTCTTCCTTTATTTTCACCTATAAAGATGAAAATAAAAAGATGAAATTTCTTGTAAACAGCATATAGGTGAGTCTTGTTTTTTTATTCATTCAGCCATTTTACATCTTCTGGTTTGAGAATTTAGTCCATTTACATTTAATGCCATTATTGATAGATAAAATTTATTATTGTCATTTTATTTGTTTTCTGGTTGTTTCATTGTTTCTCATTGTTTTCCGTCCTTCCTTTCTTGCTTCCTTTCTTTCTTCTTTCCTTCCTTGTTTCCTTCCTTCCTGCCTTCCTTCTTTCCTTCCTTCCTGTCTTCCTTTTTATAGAAGTGATTTTCTGTGACAGTATGTTTTAATTTATTCCTTTCTGTGTATTGTGTATCTGTTATAGGTTTTTGTTTTGTGGTTACCATGAGGCTTGCAAAAAATATAACAAATTACTTCAAACAGCTGATAACTTAACTCTCATTACAAAGAAAGGAAAACAAGCAAAGAAGCAAAGAGAACACTAAAAAAAGTCTACTCTTTAATTCCATTCACCCTTCTTTTTGACATTTGATTATTTCTATTTGTATCTTTTTATACTCTCTATATCTTAAAAAGTTGTAATTATTATTTTTGATAGGTTTGTCTTTTATTTTTTTTTTTTACTAAAGATATAAGTGGTTTACACACCACAATTACAGTGTTAGGATAGTCTGTCTTTTTTGTATACTTACTACTACCAGAGAGATTTCTATATTCAGATGATTTCATTTTGGTAATTAGCATCATTTTCTTTCTGATTGAAGAACTCCCTTCAGCATTTCTTACAAGACAGGTCTGGTATTGAAATCCCTCAGCTTTTATTTGTCTGGGAAAGCCTATTTCTCCTTCATGTTTTAAGGATCATTTTGGTGGACATAATGTTCTAGGTTGGATTTTATTTCTCCTGCACTTTTAATATGTCATCCCACTCTCTCTTCACCTGTAAAGTTTCCACTGATAAGTCTACTACCAGACATATGGCAGCTATTTTATATGGCATTTGCTTATTTTCTTCTAAAGCTTTTAGTGTCCATTCTTTATCCTTGACCTTTGACAGCTTTATTATTTTACGGCTTGAGGTGGTTTTATCTTGGTTGAACCTGCTTGATGTTCTATAAACTTATAGGACATAAATATTCGTCTCTCTCTCTAGGCTTGGAAAGTTCTCTGTTATTATCCCTTTGAATAAATTTTCTACTTTGATCTCTCTCTCACTCTCTTTCTCCAATTTCTATAAAGCCAATCACTCTTAGATTTTCCCCTTTGAGGCTTTTTATCTAGATCTTGTAGTTGTGTCTGTATTTTTTTTTCTTTTCTGTCTGTGTATTTTCATATAGCCTGTCTTCAAGTTTGCTAACTATTTCTTATGCTTAGTCAATTCTGCTTTTAGGAGACTGATGCATTTTTCAGTTTGTCAATTGAATTTTTTAGTTCCAGAATTTCTGCTTGATTTTTAAAACTTATTATTCCAGTCTTTTTCTTGTTTCTCTGATAGAATTCTAAATTATCTGTGTTACCTTCAAGTTCATTGACCTTCCTATAGAAAGCTATTTTGAATTCTCTGTCTGAAAGGTCACGTATCTCTAACACTCTAAGATTGGTCACTGGTGCTTTTATTTGGTGATGTCATGTTTCCTTTCAAATTCTTTTTTTTTTTTTTTTTTGAGACTGAGTCTCCCTCTGTCGCCCAGGCTGGAGTGCAGTGGCGTGATCTCCGCTCACTGCAAGACCCGCCTCCCAGGTTCACACCATTCTCCTGCCTCAGCCTCGCCAGTAGCTGGGACTACAGGCACCCACCACCACACCCAGCTAATTTTTTTTCGTATTTTTAGTAGAGACGGGGTTTCATGTGTTAGCCAGGATGGTCTCCATCTCCTGACCTTGTGATCTGCCCTTCTGGGCCTCCCAAAGTGTTGGGATTACAGGCGTGAGCCACTGCACCCGGCCTCCTTTCATATTCTTAATGCTTGTGGACATTTGTCAATGTCTAGGCATTGAAGAGATAGGTATTTATTCTGATCTTGAGAGTCTGGGCTTGTTTGTACTGGTCCTTGAAAAGACTTTCCGTGTCTTTAGAAGGGATTGAGTGCTGTGATCTAAGCCTGTGGTCATTACATCCATATCAGCACTAGGGGGCTTCCCTAAGCTCAGGAATGCTGCACCCTTATGGCCTCCTAGAGGGAGCGACAGGCTTGATTGAGTAAGATAAGAAAGCAAATTCGTGAAGCCTTCCATATTTTTTGGAAACCATCATCCTCAGCAAACTAACACAGGAACAGAAAACCAGACATTGCCATGTTCTTACTCATAAGTGGGAGTTGAACAATGAGAACACATGGATACAGGGAGGCAAACATTACACAATGGGGCCTGTCCGGGAGTCAGGGAAAAGGGAAGGGAGAGCATTAGAACAAATACCTAAGGCATGCCGGGTTTAAAACCTAAATGATGGGTGGATAGGTGTAGCAAACCACCACGACACATGTATACCTATGTAACAAACCTGCACGTTCAGCACATATATCCCAGAACTTAAAGTAATTTTTTTTTTTAAAGAAAGAATTCCCTGGGTTACTAAGGGAATTACTAAGCAAAGACTCTCACTCTCTTCCCTCTCTTTCCCCTAATCAGAAGGAATTTCTCTTCATGTTAGGCTGCCTGGAGTTGGGGGATGGCAATTCTGTGGCCACCACAGCTGGGAGTGTGCTGGGTCATCCCCGAGGGCAGCACAGTACTGGGTCTTGTCCAAGGCCCATGATGACTACTGCCTGGCTACTGCTGATGTTTATTCCACGACCAGGGGCTCTTTTGTCAGTAGATGGTGAATCCAGCCAGAAATGGATCCTTCCCTTCAGGATAGCAGATTCCCTTCTGTCCCAGGGTGGGTCTAATAATGTCATTCAGGAGCTCAGACCTGGAATTAGGGCCTTCAGAAATCTGCCTAGTGCTTTATTTTACTGTAGCTGAGCTGGAAACCAAGTTGCATGACAATGTTTTTGTACTCTTCCCTGTCCATTCTCCAAGTGAAGAGTCTCCTCCTGAGCTGTACTGCATGGAGTAGGGGGAGGGATGAGATAGGCACTCCTCGGTTGCCACGGCTGGTGTTGCAATGGGTCATGCACAACCCAAGTCCATTGCCTCTGAGACCAGTGCAGCTGGGACCAGGGCTTGCCCAATAACTGTAATCCTATGGCCTGACTGCCTCTCAAATTTATTCTGGGCCCCAGGCCACTTTAGTCAGTCAGTGATGAAACTGGCAGGGACTTGGTTTTCTCCCACTGGGGCAGAGCATTGCCCTCTGGCCCAGGGCTGATCTAGATGCTCCCTCTGTGGCACCAGCAGAATTCTGCCCTGTTGTGCTTCACTGTGGCAGAGCAGTACCAAGTTCCAATGCAAAATTCCTCACTCATGTGGCTTTCTCCCCCAAGCACAGAGATTCTCTCTCTGCAGGACACTGCCAGGGGAGATGGGAGAGGGCTGGTGTAGGCAATGAGAGACTGTCTTTCCTACCCTTTTCAATGCCTTTTTCCTTGGTATTATGTTAAATCAAGATTCATGATCACTCACCTGATTTTTGCTTCTTATGAAAGTGCTTTTTTGTGTGGATAGGTATTCAATTTGGTGTTCCCACAGGGAGATACTCGCAGGAGTATTTAGCCATCTTTCTATACATTTCTCTCTCTTACAATAATCTTTGAACCTTGGAAAACATGTTTCACTCATTGCTTATCTTTTGAACAAATAAGTTATTTATTTTCGTTTTTTCTTTCAAATATAATTAGCTTTACACAAATTCCCATTGTGGACTTGTTCAGAAGTACATTGAATATATTTATTTATTTGGGTAAATTGGCATCTTTAGAATTTTTGGTCTTTTTATCCAGGGTTTTGACATGTCTCTGTCTCTTAGATCTTTTAGGGACTTCAATAAAGTGTTACTATTTTTATCGTCTAGATTTTACATAATTGTGCTAGTTTTATTCTTAAGTATTTTATATATTTTTGTTGCCTGAGTTAGATATATTTTATAATTGTTTACATATTACAATTATTTCACAGTAACATATAGAAATGTTATTGTATTTCATAATTGCTGTATACAGTACAATTATTTCACAGTAACATACAGAAATGCTATTTAATTGTCTTTAGAGTTTTTTTCCAAATACCTTAGTCAAACATGTTTTAAAATAGCTAACCAAGAGTGTCAGCATCACTGAAAAACATAATTTTTCATTTTCCAATTAATTTTGATGCCTACTTAATCATAGGTATTAGTAGTATTAATCCTGCATCATAAATTATTCATTTCTTATTGTATCTTTACAATGTACTATGGGATTATGGCTCCTTCATTTTATTTTTATGTATTTAATTTCTTTTAGAGAAATAATAAATCACATTTCCAAATTTGTAAAATAAAATAAAAAATTATATTTCAGATTTGAATTACATTATTTTTTAAGGACTTATGTAGCAAATGTTCAAACTTTCTGTTCTATAATATGCTAAACATTTAATTTCTTTCTTTTTATTATATTTAATATTTGATAGTTTTTTCTTCCTATACAACCCATACTTTTCTGTTTGTGTTTATTCTAATTATTTTATGGCTATATTTGCTACTGTTAATGAGGGGCTTACCATTATATATTTTGAACTAATCTTTACAGTGAATAAAATTATTAATTTTCATGTTCATTATTTTTCTTATACTCACCTATTATGATAAGCTTTCTTTGCAAATCTAACCATTTTAAATTTAAATGTCATGTGTAATTATATATATAATAATAGTTTCTCTATTATTTGATTGTTTTTTTCCAGTTTTTTGCTTTCATACAATAGCTGTATTTTTTAGAACAACATAGATAATAGAGGTAATGTTGGGCATCATCTATTTTTTCATAAATTAGTCTGAAAAGTCTCCAGTGTGGTGATTATTAATGTGCTAGGGTTACAAAATTCTTTAAAAACTTTACAAGACCTAGGATCCCTATTATTTATTATGACATTAAAAAAACTTGACTGTATTCAGAAAATTCAAATGTGTGTTGAAAACCTTCAAAGAGCATTTACCCTAATTTAGTAGACATAGTCTTTTCTCATATCTGAGATTTATGTAATACTATTTCTATTTGAACTTAGAAATATGTAACATAATGAAGCAGATTCATTTACTATTATCAGAATATACACAGATTCTGTATAGACATTCTAGAAGAAATAACATTGATGATATTAAAATCTAATGAAAAATGTACTATGGGATTTCTTGAATTAGAAAGTGCTTATGCATCTGTTAATATAGCTTTTAAGTCACTGCTTCATTTACCAGTGTTAATATAGGATTCAAGTTTGATCAAATAACTTTGAAGTAACACTATTCAAAGTGAATGAAAATAATTAGAATATTCCTTATTAGAATATTAATAATATCTAAAAATCTCTATTACTTCTATTGGTGCTAATTTAGTATGTAAATAAGCATAATTATATTGACAGTCCTAACAAGGGAAAAGTCAATTCAATAGGCACTTTTATGCAGAAATGCATTATAGAGGTCCTATACTAAGGGAAGATACACATAAGAGATTTTTTTAATGGGAAATTTTCTGTTGAACTTCCTGAATTCTGCTGTGGATACGATATTGTATACAGTCCTGAAGCTCTGCCATGATTTATCTACAAGCACAGTCTCTAGCCTGTTTGAAGTTATCATCCCAGTTTTCTTTTCAGATATTAAGCAAATATTATATTGGTACCAGCATCTTGAGAAGAAATACCTATGTTTTTGGGTACTTATAATCTGGCACAAATACAGCTGTGAAAGCAGAATAGATGACAATTAACCGATGCTATGTTTTCATATTTATATGATCCCTGACTTGGGAGCATGTTTATTATGCCTGTCTGAGAAATGCACTTCATTTCTATCATCTCTCCTATCTAGCTGTGCTTTCTATCTCCAAATCAATAAACCTTAAAAGTGTGTTGTAATAGTTACAGTATGTTTCTCCAGGGAGAAATTGTTGTGTTAGGGTTTTGCCATTTTTTGACACTATACCAATTTCATCTGACAATGAATTGAAAGTTGAACAGTGCACTGAGCCATGCTAGTAATTTAATACTATCCTTGAAATATCATCTTTCAGCCTTGGCCAGGAAGCCATTATTTGTGAAAGCTGGCCTATGTTCCTTCTCATGTCATCAGCTTGGTTTCTTCATAAGAGTGAGATTAAGAATGCATAGTTCACTATGAACATATTAGGGTCTTGCTATTGTTACTGTCTATAAGGTTTTCGACACTGAATGTCTAAGACACCAGAGTGGACAATAATTCTTCATTAATAGTATTAACCATACTTCCACCTCTCCCACAACTGCTTCAATTACATGGCTAAAAACAGAAGACATTTTCTCAAATCTGGGCTCTTCACTATCATCTCTAGGGAACTTCAATAAACTAAGATGCATGTTCTTCAAAGGTGATTAAAAATACTGACAAAACTACAGTTAATGCCAAATTTAAATTGTTATACAAATTTCATTGCCTTGATTTTATTGCCCCAAACAGGATTTTTTACTACAGCATCTTACAAGGGAAATTTGATGGAATCTGTTCTCATCTTTCAAGATTGTATTTCTAAAGACTTCATCTCTGTATCAGAAAGTTCAATAAAGAAAGCCTATAACATGAGAAATTTGATATAAATATAGGGCATGGCTGAAATGATCTAATTGGAGGAACTGATAAACAATTTCTTAATTCTAAAATGAAAATTTCATAATAATTATGAAAATGAGAACAATTATTATGAAAACTCAAAAATGCCAGGGACTCATCCAAAATCAAGTAATGCCCTTGGAACTATGAAAATGTCAACTGATGGATGTAGAATGAGAAATCTGTAAGTATTTCTTTCTCAAGAGCTTTCCTTTAGGCCTTAGAGCTCTACCGAAAGAGGCAAGAATGTAGGAAACACATTGTGACCTGTGAGGAATGTTTACAATGCAGAATGCTTTTCATGGCCAAATAATTGATGAGAATTTATCTGTCTGATAAAAAATACAAGGTGGAAATTTAAAGTTTTTATAGTGGTATTCACTAAGCACTATAGGTGATTTGAGGAAGTAATAATTTGGATTTAACTCCTACTAATTTTATATATGTTGGGAATTTATCAGAAAATAAGCTAGGTGAAGTCCAGATTTGGTGCCTGTCTGATACATTTATATCTGCTTCAATTTACTAGTATAAGAATAATATGGTTTAAAATACAAACCAAACAGCAAACAAACATACAAACAAGTGCCACTCTTCGTATGCTTGGAAGTTTGTTGTCCTCACCTTTAACTATGTTTTGCTTAATAAAGTGAAAAATTAAATAGTTTGAATGTCTTTTTTACTGTTTGGAGTAAATTTTTAGAAATTTAGAATCCAGAATACAGAACTTGAAATAACTATTCCAGCAGGTTAAACTCTGATAGGAGAAAGAAAAGATCAAGGGAATGTTCTTACTTATTTCAAAAGATAAGAATATATAAACATGTCCATTCTTGAACTTATCGGGAGAAATATTGGGTGCATGAATAGTTGCTAGTGTGCAAAAATTGTGTGTTTCTCAATAAACACATTAAGAAGAATGAAGTATGACAGGAAAATACTTGAGCAAGAAGAGTACTTCATGAACTATTTCAAGATTAGAGGAATCATTCAGAAAATTGTGAATGCCTAAATATAGTCATGCAGAAAAATGTTACTCTTTTGAAAGAAGTGGTTAAGTCTAGCTCTGTCATTACGATGAAACCAATGAGAGTGAAAAGCAGACAACCTAAATATCTTACAAGGAAAATCTTAGGCAAAAAGGGAACACACACATACATACATTTTTAAGTATTCAGAGAGTTCAAAGTATCTGTTATTTTTATTGTGCTAAGGAAATGAGAGGTAACCAGGGGAAAAAAATGGTAAAAACATTCAGATCTAGAAAGACACAGACTTTTCTAAATATCCAGATCTTTCATTTCTCAATGTACTTGAGAACTCTGTTGGCTTGTATAATGTGCAATGCAGAATAGATACATATCCACCAAAGAATTCTGTATAAATATACAATCAATTTACAACAGGATCACCATAATAAATTGAATTTCATGATGATGATGTTTAAAGGTTCCAAGTGTAGTACCAAAGAGTAAATGAGTTTTTAACATTTGGAGAAGACAAGATGTTGTTTTGAGAAGTTCCCTGCGTGATTCTGGTATGTATATTGATTGATGGGTATTCACATATTTTATGGATTGAATTGTATATTCCCTAAAAGTTCACATACTAAAGAATTAACTCTCAATGCCTCAGAATATGACTGTATTTGGATATAGGGTCTCTAAAGAGGCAAAAGTTAAAATGAGATCATTAGGGTGAGCCCTAATCCAATATGACTGGTGTCCTTATAAGAAAAAATTTGGACAGAGATATGCACAAAGATAAATTTACGTGAAGACACAGGAAGAAGGTGGAATTCTACAAGCCAAAAAAAAAAAACATGTTTCAGAAGAAACCAACCCTTCCAACACCTTGATAAGGATTCTAGTTTCCATACTTGTGAAAGAAATTAATTTATGTTGTTTAAGCCACCCAGTCTGTGGTACTTTGTTATGGCCAACTTAGCAAACTAATAGAGCTTCCTCAAAGAAGAAAAGATATGGTCTTTGGAAATTTTAGCTGTCTTCTATATTTTATCAGAGACTGAAATAAATGGAATAAGTCGGACAAGGGATATTTTTCCAAAATATGAAATAATTTTCCACATTAAAGCAGTAGGCCATAAGGAAGGAGAATTATCTTGTGCTGAAATTTTGTATTTAGTGAAGGGGACAAAGCTTTCAATAAAGATCATAGCAACCATGAGGATTTTAAATAGCAATCTTTGCATGAACTTTTGATAGTCCTTTCGGTTCACTGAAGACAACAATGTTTGGCATAAACTGTTTCATAAACTTCTAAAGAGCATTGGCTTTTCTTTGGAAGTCACCAACACAAATACTGGTTCATTATTGCCTGTAACTTTACTTATTCAAGCAGTTGCTTAGTAGAGCACTGAGGGCCTAAGCAAGGACTGTCATATGGAAAGCACTCAATACATGTTGGTGGAATACATTTGCACAATGAACAATGCTAACTTTTCCACACGCATTTTACTACTTAGATTTTATTGAAAATATTATGTTCTGTGGAAAAGATGACCAAGAAAATTTGTTTGCAAATTGGCTATGGTTGTTCTCTTTTGAGTGTTCACAAAAATAATTATGTGCTCCTAGTATTAGCTCTATAATTCTAGGCATCCTATTAAATGATACATTTAGAAATTTGTGGCTTTATATTTATTTAGAGGAAACTAGATTTATTTGGATGACAAGTTTGTTCAAATAGACTATTATAGCAATTATATAAATAAATTATAGCATCATAAATAATGTAGAAGTAAAAATGTATGAGCAATTACATTCATTGACAGCTGATATAAGTTATTATAAATACTATTATGTTTTCATTTGTTTATAGCCTATGTTCTCAAAAGTCTCAAAGAAGCATAAAAGATTAGCACTTACTAGACTGGGAACTCACGCCTAGAATTGCATTTTGTAATTTTTATTATAAATTGAAGTACCTAGGTTTATTTACTATAAATCAAAGATATTAGGCAAATATCTCGAAAATAGAATTTTGGTGTCTTAGAGGAGAGGGGTAAGAGATCTTAAGAATCTATTTGAATTGTGATTCTTCCAGGCTAATTCTGCTTACATTTATAAAAATATATTGCACTATTTTAAATAATTGTTCTTCACTGTTATTTAAGATTTCTTATTAAAACACTGAAGAGTTATGCATGATTTTGTGATGATAATTAATAGAAAGAGTACTATGACCTTTCGGCTGCTCTTTTAACTTCTCTCAGTCTCAGTCCTGATCTGTGAAATGGGAATAACTATAACTGACATGCTTGGCTCACAAGATTTTGTAAAGGTAAAATAAAACGATGTATGTATAAGGTGTTTACATAAAAACACCATGATGGTACAGGTAAAATTATTGTTAATTCGGTTGTCATAATTATTTGTAAATTTCTCAGTAGAATCAAGGTTTTCCTGTACAAAATCTAACACAAAATCCCTTCGGTCCCATCTCATCATTTACCTAAACAGGGAATATTAATATACCATATGCTAGGGAGCTTAAATAATTTCTTTATAACGTCATAGTAGGTAGCTCAGTAGTGAAAATTAACAGGAAAAAAAATGGATGAAAATCAAAAGAAAAGCCTGGCAGCAATGGGAGAGTGAATGATACAGAGGTGAAACCAGAAGCAAGCACTTCAAATGAAAATGTGTCTTTTGCCAGAATTGTTCCCCATGTAAGTTTATAATAACCCTGGAAATGACTGAATTGTACGAACCAAACTAGATAATTGGAGCAGGTGTCTGGCATTAGAAGAGATGAAAATGGTTTTCTCTTCTCTCCTATAAAGATGAAGAAGACATAATAGGAATACATATCGATTCCAAGGAGAGCACCATGCCAACTCTATTGCAGATGGAATTGTGTGAGGCATCCCAATGATTAAGAATGAAAAATAGTCAAAACTAGGATGCATGATTCACCAAAAAAAATAACTCCTGGTTTTCTTCTTGAATGTCCATTCTGTTTCACAGATGTTGAAACCAGAAAGTGGCTATGTTTCCAATGGTAATAAAAATATGTGATAAATTGAGGATTAGTATTAATACTTTTCAACAGGCAATATATAAAATGCATGCTGCTAATCAGAAGGATAGTTTTTCACAAGCTCTTTCTTCCATCAAATTATGGGTGTGAGAATCTGGAGACATTGCCTGATGTAATAAAAAACAAGAGTCAATTTATGGTCAGGTCTAAAAATTCATTATTTTAAAATCTTCTGAAGTTTTTACAGTTTGCTGGTAATTAAACACATCAAGGCACTATGTATGTATCTCCTAATAGATTTGTAATAAAAGGCATTGCAATAACTACTGAAATTCATCATTGATGTTAGAATAGCCGAAGCCAAACTTTACTATTAAGCATAAGACACAAGAAATAATGTTGGATATTATTCCCAGATATTAATTTATTTCTATTTAACAAAATAAAATATGTACCTATATTTATCAAGTATTCTGTAAGGTACTGATATATTGTTTGTGTTTTGAAAATACTGTCTTTTCCCAGTTTTCGGGCCTTTGCTAGAAGTCCACCAGCTTCATTTTGAGCAGCTGATCAAGTCCACACCCCAACTTTATCAAACTCTTATTCTCAGAGCTGCTTTGCATCTGCTCTAATCACCCCAGGCCACGTAACAGAAAATTAAAGATAACTCATATTTCCAAGAGACTATAAAATTATTCAAATTAGCTTATCCCCAGGGAGCATTTAAAACCCAGCTAACCCCATCCCACTTGCTGCACATAAGCTGCTCCCTACAGCTCCAGTTTGTTGTTACCCAGCCCCCAGGTGCAAGCCCCTACATGGCTATGCATGGCTGCGTTCTCTTGTTTGAAACTGTAACAAAGCTCTGTCTTTTATTCTGTCATTTTGTTGTGCCCACTATCAAAAGAATCTTTCAATCTTATAAAATGGGCATTGTTGATACAAAGATGAAGAAAAATGCATGTTATCTTTAAGCATCTCTTGGTCCACACTTGCACACTTGGTAATCCAATGTAGGAAGATAATGATAATGACAATAATGAACACCACTCATTAAACATTATTATAGGCCAGAAATACTACATAGATCATCTTTATTCTTTAAAATTAACTTGGAATTTTGACACTATGACGATTCCATTTTATAGATCAATTACAAGTCCTTTGAAATTGTTCAGGAAAGAGAGAGAGATGGGGAGGGGAGAGAAAGAGAGACAAAAACATAGATAAAAACATGATAAAGACATTTGGAAATGGGCTGGGGAGATTTTGAAGAAGAATCTATGCTAATGAAGTACATACTTTTATGTATTAACCAAAACACATTTCTTTTTTCCTTCTGGACAAACAGCCTAAAGTTTTCAACTGCCATGCATTTATGTATAGCCATACATAGAGATCTAGTCAATAAGATTATGGCAAAAAAGATAAAAGGCCTTGTACTTGCTGCATAAAAGCCTCCGACAGGCTTTATTCATTTTGCTTCTTTTGACTACTAGATGGAGATGAACTTTGCAGTGACTTTGAGAGCCAAATGTTAAAGTAGGAGATGAGATGGAAGGAATCTGCATTTCTGAGTCGATTCTTGCAGGAGAGCTACCCGCCAGAAATACCTACTTTTGACTGTGGTAGAAGTGAGAAATAAATTGTATTGAATTAAGCCATTAAGACTGAGGGTTTTATTAGTTATGGCAACTAATTTATGAGCTGACATCCCTGCTAAGCTAAATGATTTTCAATAGTTTGACTTTTTGATCAAAGATTGTGATTGAGTTGCAAATCAAAATGAGACATGTTGGAAAAAAACCAGAGGTTTAGTAATGGGTAGAGTAATGGGTTTACTTTTGCACAGATGGAAATTAAAAAGTATTTGAGATATCTAAGTAAAGGTCTTATAAGGCAATTGAATGTATGCCAATGAAGAAAAATTAAGACACATCTGCAAAGGACATGTAGATTTAGTGTCAATAACATAGTCCACAGCTCAGCAAAAGACAAGTAAGTAAGATTACCTAAAGAGGAAAATGTGAAATAAAGGCCAACAAAAAGATCTGAGGTAACACCAAGAGGAATGGTAGTAAACTATTAGGTTAACTTACTCTAAAAATAATCCCTACCTTGATTATATTTAAACAACAAAATAAACAAAAAAGCAGTGCAACCTCAAAGCTTCAGAGAATGAAATTGAATGGAGAATAGAAATAAAGCATTGATACTTCTATTATAACAAAATAATTCATTCCATTACATAACAGCTAAACATGTTGGGAGGAATAGTAACAATGAATATTGTGCACGTTAGAATTTTAAACATCTATGACAGCAGATTGTATTCTGGTCAGAGACAAGTAATACATTTAAAACTCTTTTTTTTCTGGTGCCGACTTCTGGTAACTGGTTCATGTACTATTAAAAAAAGCTGGATGGTACAATGCCATTCTGTTCATATAGTCACTCATGTAACCCAAGTGGAAACTGTTCTTTTATATATATTATCCTGGGTTGATTCTCAGAGCAAATATGATTTTAATTGTATAAAAAGTAGATTTTTTAAAAGTCATCCTGATAAGAATTTCATGGCAAATTTATCACAGGTTCTTTATTTTTTCTAATAGGCTATATTTTTTAGAGCAGTTTTAGTTCAGAGCAAAATTCAATAGAAGGTACAGAGATTTCCCCTAAATCCCCTGCCCTCACACATGCATAGCCTTCACCATTATCAAAGTAGTACATTTATTATAATTGATTAACCCTCATTAACACAACATTATCACCAGATTCCATAGTTTATATTAAGATTGCTCTGGATGTTGTACATTCTATGGGTTTGAACAAATGTATGATGACATGCCCTCAATATCCCTTGTGCTCTTCCTCTACACCCTTCCCTTCCCTTCCCTCCTAATTTGTGGAAACCACTGATTTTTTCAATAACTCTAAGGTTTTGCCAGAATAACATATATTGGAATCATACAGTATGTAGCCTTTTCAGATTGGCTTCTTTCACTAAGTAATATGCATTTAAGTTTCTTCCATGTTTTTTCATGGCTTGATAGCTCTTTTTTTTTTTTTTTTTAGATCTAAGTGATATTCCATTTTCTGTATGTACCACAGATTATTATCTATTCATCTACTGAAGGACATCTTGGTTGCTCCCAGCTTTTTGTAATTACAAATAATAATTCCATGAATATGTATGTGCAGGTTTTTGTGTAGACATGTTTTCAGTCCCTTTAGGTAAATACCCAGGAACATGATTGCTGGACTGTATGTTAAAGTTATGTTTAGTTTTGTAAGAAACTTCCTAACTGTCTTCTAAAGTGGCTGTATCATTTTACACTCCCACCAGTAGTGAATAAGCCTTCCAGTTGCTCCACATTGTCACCAACATTTGGTGTTGTCAGTGTTCCAGATTTTGGCTATTTTAATAGCTTTGTAGTGGTATATCATTGTTGCTTAATTTGAGTTTCCCTAATGACATATAATGTGGAGCATCTTTTCACATGCCTATTTGCCACCTGTATGTGGTGAGATGTTGGTTAAGGTCTCTGGTACTTTTTTTTTTTTTTTGAGACAGAGTCTCATTGTATCACCCAGGCTGGAATGCAGTGGTGTGATCTCTGCTCACTGCAACCTCTGCTTCCTGGGTTTAAGCAATTCTCCTGTCTCAGCCTCCCTAGTAGGTTGAGTACTGTATTTTTAATAGAGATGGGGTTTCACCATATTGGCCCATTTTTTAAAATTGGATTGTTTGCTTTCTTATTGTTGAGGTTTGAAAATCTTTGTATATTTTGTGTATTTCGAGTCCTTTATCGGATATGTCTTTTGCAAATATTTTCTGCCAGTCTGTGGCTTGTCCTGACAGTGTCTTTTTCAGAGCAAAAATTTTAAATTTTAACGAGGTCCATCTTATCATTTTTTTAATGGATCATGCCTTTGGTGTTGCAACTAAAATGTCATCACCAATTTCAAGGTCATCTAGACTTTCTTCTATGTTATATTCTATGGGTTCTATACCTCTGTGTTTTACATTTGTATTTTAGAACCAGTTTGAGTTTTTTTGTTTGTAGAGGGTTGTCAGGTCTGTGTCCAGATTTACTTTTTGCATGTAGATGTCCGGATGTTCCCACAGCATTTATTAAAAGACTATCTTTTCTCCATTGAATTGTCTATACTCCTTTGTCAAAGATCAGTTGACTATATCTACATGTATCTAGCTCTGGGCTCTATTATGTTCCATTGCCAGTTTTTTTCTATTTCTATTCTTTTATCAGTATCACACTGTCTGGATTACTGTAGCTTTATAGTGTGTCTTGAAATCCAGTAATGTCAGTCATCTAAGTTGGTTCTATTTTTTCTATTATTATTTTGTAAAAGTAGTAGTATGCCAATAATGATTGGTAGACATTACATGATAATACTCAAAATGGAATATGACTTCAGGAAAATAATAAATATCAAATGTTGTTCTTTTTTCCCCTTTTTTATGCTCAATGGAAAGAAAATGTTATTCTTAATTCCTAAGAAATCAAGCAGTAAATTTACAATGAAAACAATTCAATTTTTGAACATATATAGAAAAAATTACTTTAACGCTACAGTCAAAAAATAAATTTTCATGATTTATAACATGTATTATATCAATCATCTATACACTTACCAATTAAGACACATTCTTATTCTCTTAGTTTCATTACTAGAGAAAATATGTGCCTACACAGTGTCTGAAACCTAGTGAGAGTTCACCAGATGTCTATTAATTAATATACGACAAAGTACAAAAGAAGTATTGTGCCTTTCTACCCCAAAATACAATTCTTATTTTCCTTAACCTTCATCTTATTGATCCCCAGAGTTCTCTGTAATCTTTAGCAAAGATTACTGCTTCCATAAGTTCTAAAGCAGAACATATCTGACGAATACCCTTTAGCTTACTTTGATTTCAATATGTGTGTTATTAGCCAATGACAATTCAACCCAGAGCATCTCTTCAACTAGGAATTAAAAAACGATGATAGGATGCTATACAGTTTTAAAATAAAATTAGCAACATGAACGTTGATGCTTTTTTTCAAAAGGAAAGAGCAGAGTTCTTTAAGGCAAATATTATTTTTCTTTTTCAAGTGTTGCACTTTAAAAAGAGGGCGAATCAGAAGTTTTATTCATAAAATTCATGGGTTTTTTGTATTACTTCTTCATTTGTAAAAATAAGCCTCAAAATATAATTAATAAATGCTGAAAATGGTGAGTCATAAAAATTGGGGACGTTTTATTTTTAAATACTTGGAAAACGCATGGGGTTTGGAAAGCAATAGCTAATTCTTTACAGTTTTCATTTTGGTAGCCAAGCATGGCATAGTGAAGACTAAAAAAAGACAAAAAAGAGGCTGACAAGGATACATGTCCCTTGACAATAACACACATCCCTATTTCAGGTACTGCATTGTCAAAATATGAAGCAGCAGAAAATACACATCTGAGCCTCAGTATTAGGCATTTTTCCAGGCAGAGCATTTTTTTCCTAATGTTTGATTCATTTACAAGATTTAAGAATAAATGTCTGCTCACAGTAGAATTTCAATAACATGTTACTTTATATCTTCAATGTAAGGCAAATAATAAAACTATATTCCTCAAAACCAAAGCACTTTTATCCCCTCGTCCTATTCAATGTCTTGTCCCTGTGCATGTTCTGCTATGGCAGTGCCAGTACTTATTAAGGTTCCCAATAGCTGAAACTTATATGCAACTTAACTTGATTTTCTAAAACGTATTTTATTTTAATAAGGTTTATGATTTAAAATATATTTACATGATATACAAATCTGAACAATTGCAAAATTTCATTTTTAGACTATTTCAGACTATATTCTGATCAGACAATTTTCACTTTTTTTCACGGCTATCACCACCTTTCATAGAAATTAACCTCAGTCATGGTAAAAGCCTTATTTTTCAGAGAAACATCTTTAAAAAAAACTGTAGAAAATGAATCATTATGAATTAAACTTTGTTTTCCTGATCTTCAAACAAAAATTGATTCAAAACATCACAGACATTGACAGCAAGAAGTCATACAACTTGAGATGTATAAAAGACCCCAGTATATATTGTTTTAGCCTACTAATGTGATGAATTACATATTAAACCAAACTTGTAACCATGGGATAACACCTACTTGATCATATGTATTATCTTTTTTATATATTGTTGGAATTGATTCATTAAAATCTGAAGAAATTATGTATTTATATTCATGGGGGATATTAGGCTTTAGTTTTCCTTTTGCATGTTTGTCTGAGTTTGTTACAAGAGTAATTACGCCCTCACAAATTGAGATTGAAAATGTTCTCTTCTCTCCCAGTTTCTGGAAGAGTTTGCATAATTTCTTTTCTTCCTAATGTACTTGGTAGAAAAAAATGGAAAAGTGACCTGTACCTGGAGTTTTGTCCTTTGTAAGTTCTTCAAATATAAATTCTGCCTTTAATAAATAAAAAAAAAAAAAAAAAAAAAAAAAAAAAAAAAAAAAAAAGACCCCAGTAAAGGGAAACATGTGAGTGAAAATATTTCTTGTTCAAAAAATATCATTCCCTAGACATAAAAGGCCTTCGAATTTCTCCAAACGAATGCCAGTTCTAGTGCAGTTTATGAATACCTTCATTGCTATTACATTCTGAAATATAATAAAATGACATGTTTTAAATGGTATCTTTCAAAACATTTACGGGACTCTCCAGGAAGCTGTATCAGCCCAAAATTGGAAGCACTCCAAGGATGTTGTTTAGTAACTCCTTGGGAAGATTTATTTAAACAAATTTCATCTGAGTAATGAAATTCATCTTATTTTTAATGATGATTTGAAATAGCATTCCTTCATGTCAGTTTTTTCCTCCATTGAACCTATATTAGTCATCCTCTGAAGATGGATTAGGTTCTAGCAACTTCTCTGAACACCTGGGAGGAGTAAGCCTTGGCTCTTTGCCACTATTACAGACACAGTTCTCTTCTGTCCACCTAATTAATGAGTTCTTATCCAGAAATCCCAATGCGATATAAGGTGTTAAATAACTGTGGACCACCCCGTGTGAAATAATGTCTACAATAATTACCATGGGGGCGCAGTATGCAAGTAAAACAGAAGAAAAAATTTGTCTCATTGAAGAAGCTGTCATCTTAAATTAATATAATGTAAAATGGCAGAGCACAGATGTTTTGGTGTCTTTTAAAATAATTAAACTTGTGAACATAACTCTGGGTCCTGGTGTTCATGTTGTGGCAGTGACTTCCACTCAACAGGAAAAGAGTGCTTGGTTAGCATGCTAAGAATAAAAAGAACCTATCTCTTTTTATTACTATGAAGAATCTTTCAAGATTTGACTGTAGCTCCATTTTACTACCACTTACACCTAGAACTGACGTTAGGCCGCTGCTTCCCTTTTCTGCTCTACTGCCACTCCCATCACTTTTGACTACTCCAAAATCACAGCCAAATAAATGAGAAAAGAACTCGATTTCACTAAATGGCAAAATAAAAATATTTAGATAGGATCATTCTTCATTAGGTTAGCTCGGTCTGGATTGCATTTAGAATGGAATCTTAAAAGTCTCCCAATAGTGACAATACTCACTTATTCTATCTATTGAATTCCACTTTCTGAAAGCAAAGCAAGTTCACCCATATAAACTTTAATGGAGACCATTGAAAATGTCTCCTTTACTCTTACCTCCAGAGTGGTAATCACCTGCTGCCCCATATAAACCATTGTATGTCCAATCTTGGAGTTCCTAATTTCTCTTTCTTTATTATTGGATTATTTCATGTAACTCCAATTTTCCAACTAGGCTTTGACTTTAGCCACTTTGTCTTTGACTTGTTGGATTGATACTTTTCCAAGATAGAATAAAAATGAGAGGTACCTTCTAGCAGCCATGAAGATGCACCACCACTCAGATCTTCTGTTGAGGAGAGCGTAATTAACACGGGACCCCAGATGTTGTGCTTTGAATCCATCACCAATTCACACAGAGGCCATGCTTCCCATAGGCTAATCTTAGGCAAAGGGCTGAAAGTGGCAAGGATTCTAAGGCAGGTCCATTTTTAGGAGTTATAGAACACCTCTGATGAGCAACTTTGGCCATAGGACCTGCTATCAACTTGACCAAAACTGTTTAGAATCCTTTTTCAGTAAGAGAATCCACTTATCTAACTTTTCTTCCTTCATACTCTTCTTCACAGCTGTTGGACTGTTATTGCCATCTGATAGCTCTCACTGTCTCTTCCAGCTCCTCCTCTGGCTCTCTCCCATTTTTTTCTTCATGGGTGTTTTCTCCAATAAATCCTTTCTTTTATTCAACCTCTAACCCCACCTTAGTGTCTGCTTCTTAAAGGACTTAAACAAACATGTACCCCTATCACAGCCTTTTACCTTCCACTTGTTTACCAAACCTACCCCAGCTACTCTGGCTGAAACTGGCCCAATTGTCCCATTGACATTTATGGTTTCTTTTTAATAAGCATAGAAATTGACTGTCCCAGTCTTAAAACTTGAGAAGTTACTTTTGTCTTGTCTGAGTTCCTTTCTCAGGAAATCAACCAACAGGCTTTCCAGATAGTATCTAGGAACTGAATTTACCAGATCACTGTGTCTAGACAATGAGACATTAGACCGAGCCCTCAGCCTTCATGATTGCCTAACCGACCACCTGCTACCTATTGGCCAACCCATCTTCTTTATCTCTCTCCAATTCCTGTCTTGCCATACATTGTTACATTTCTTCCTTGCTATATAAACTCCTAATTTTAGTTGGCTGAAGAGATGGGTTTGAGACTGATCTCTCATCTCCTCATCTGCCCAACTAAAGCCTCTTCTCAGGCAACATTCATGGTGTCAGTTATTGGCTTTCTGGGTGGCAAGGAGCAGGAACTAGACTGAGCCCTTGGTGTTTTGGTAACATGGCTTTGTTTCATCTGTGTAACAATGAAAGAGTTATACCAGGTGATTTTATTAGCCTATTTTATCATCAGGAACAATACTCTACTTACTTGTGGATACTGTAGATTAAGTGGTAGGCTATTTTAGATTATCTTTTTGCTTTACAACTTTTAAAAATTAATGTTACCTGGATATTATTCATATATTGAAAAATTTGTTAAATTTCTAAACATAATCTTATAGCAATAGCAGAAATATAAAAATTTCTGTATTTTCCCTCTCAAATTCTATTGTACAGACAAAAATATTCAAATTTCAAAATTCTAGTGTATATCCAATCTTCTACAGTTTCTTTTTTTTAAATCAATGTTATATTGTTAAAAGTTACTGTAGATTAAGTTGTACAACTTTTATGAATGTTTTGTGGCTTTAAGAAAGGGGAATATAGAGCACAATTAAACCTACTTTGGAGACCTTAGAAATGTTATAATTCACTTTCTATAGAAAAAGAATGCAATATATGAAGATATACTTGGTTATAAGGGAATAAAATGTATATTAACTGGGGTTTTTTTTGTTAATGAAAATATGAATTGCCTAAATTTTTGGATAGTAAAATAGTCAGTGTGACTCGGTTGATAAAGATAAATAGGGAAGATGATCAACACATCTGGAAGATTTAAAGATATTTCTTGGTAGAGACTTGAATGAGAGAACCATCACAGACCTCAGCAGAAGGTAATCCTTAGAATGTCAGCTATTAGAATACAAAGGGCAATGGAGAAGTATAAATGGATAGTAGGGTAGTGAAGAATGTATTAATATACAGTTAGAGTTTTCCAAAGGGCCCAGCAATCTCATGATAAGGGGAAGGTTGGAGGACAAAAGAAGAGGCAGTGTGTGACACATACAGGAGAAAGCTGGAAAGCAGTAACATTTCAATGAAGGCAGAAGGCAGCCTCAGCATCTGCCCATTGCAAATGATCTCCACAGAACACCAATAGACGGTGAAAACTGTGCTTCTCTTCAGGTTCTAGGATGCAATTCACAGAATTAAATAGTTACTTTTCTTTAATTAATTTGAAGATTCAATTCTTCAAGAGTGGCTTAGCTAGTTCCAGTTTAGAGTGCTTTGTATTTGTATATTTGGAAAGACTTTTTTTATTTGTATATAAGGAAAGACTTTATGCTCAATAAATGTTTGTTTTTTAACAAATGAATGCTAGTTGAACTAGCATTTTTATCCTCCATTTTCAGTAGTAAAGGAACAGCAGCACTATATATACCCAGTCAAATTTTATGTCGAAAATCAGGTAGTCAGGGTCTCATTTTTAAATAAATAGTTTAAAACAATTTTGAAAGGGTAAATTTAGATAACTCATAGAAAAATCATAATATTAAGTAAACACATAAAGATCTCCAGCATTTATAATAATACGAGAAGTATACATAATTATATTTGAGATATTTATCATGTATCAGATTAGCAAAAGTGAAAAAGAATCCATCATGCACAGTGATTAGGAGGACATGTAGAAGTCATCCATATTATACATTTCTGAAGTCATGCAACCTCTTTGGAGAGTATTGGGTTGGTGCAAAAGTAATTGTGGTTTTGTCTACTTTTAGTGGAAAAAAATAGCAATTATTGGGCTGGGCATGGTGGCTCACACCTGTAATCCCAGCGCTTTGAGAGGCCAAGGCGGGCAGATCACCTGAGGTCAGGAGTTCGAGACCAGCCTGATCAACATGGTGAAACCCCGTCTCTACTAAAAATACAAAAATTAGCTGGTCGTGGTGGTGGCACCTTTAATCCCAGCTACTCGGGAGACGGAGGAAGGATTGCTTGAACCTGGGCGGCAGAGGTTTCAGTGAGCTGAGATCCCGCCACTGCATTCCAGCCTGGGCTACACAGTGAGACATCACCTCAAAAAAAAAAAAAAAAAAAAAACTGCAATTATTTTTGGACCAACCTAATGATTTGGCAGTATCAAAATTTGAAATAGGCTTTCCTTTAAATATAGGGCAATTCTTACATAAAAATATACATGATTTAAATTTCCACTCATAGCAATTAAATTAAACATTTGTATTTTAGCCACAACATGGAATACAACATATCCTGTTAGAAAATCAGAAAGACAGCCAAGCATGATGTAGAAAACATCATATGTTGTGCATCAGTACACAGTATCTTTTTAATTTTACAGATGGTTATATAAGTGTATGTGTAATAGTGTTTAGTTATGATTTTTCAAAACCAGTATTTAGAACATAATCTCATTTTGTTTTTACTCTGGTTTCCTCCCACATAACAAAGATGCCACCAGAGACTCACAACTAGGATAACTGGGTAAATAATTATCTTGCTTGTTTCTATTAACCTTTCTTAAGTGTATGTATGGCTCACATTTATTTCAGTGTTTAGTATTAACAGTGTTTTGGTCTTCATTTGAAAGTTCGATGATGTTTTTGTGACCAGCTATATGCCATAGGAACTTAACTTTGTTTATATCAATTAGCCTACAGTAAAGTTGGTTTCATCATACATTGTTTCACTTCAGATTGCAGTACTTAAGAACCTATTAATGATGTCAAGTGAGAACTTACTGTACTTTTATAGCTATAATGTAAATCTTATATACTTGTATAATGGTAGAATTATACTTTTTACCTCATAGTTATATTTGAAGTTCTGGACCCATTCTGTGAGCTAATTCTTTTATTTTTATTTTAATAATTTTTGGATCTCTCATTGAGCAGATAATGCAACTGAATTTTTAAAACATAAAAATACTGAATCACACAATCGCCCTTGGCTATTATCATCTATATATTAATATAATGTGTGTGTGCATGTACACATGTATGTATAAATCAAATATTTTAACTATTTGGTTTTATAATAGACAGATGGTTTCCCTTGGACACAAAAATATTCTAAAATTTCTGCTGCATGCTTCAATGCTTTTTAAGTAATGCCTTGTCATGAGGAAATAAAAGTTTACTACCATTCTCTTTAGAGCCAGCCAGCCTATGAGCACAGATTTATAGAGTCAAGAGATTTATTGAATTAGCCATTCCTAAGGGTCAATTTTCAATCTTTGCTTCCCTTTTAATGATTAAGATGATTTCATTGCTACCTAAATGTTTCCCATTTACACAGGTGTACCTCAGAAAACCTCAAGGGTCCTGTTGACAATCACCCAATCTGAAGGCTGAGATAAATGATCCATTGTGTGTCATTGAAGACTTCTAATGAAGGAACTGACAGGCTGTAGGAATTACTGAGCTATTAGATCATCTCAGAGAAAGTGTGATACTCAATGTATGTCTCCTTTTTTCCTCTACAAAAGTGATGATTCATACATAATCAAAGAAATGCCATTTCAACAGTATGGCTGGAATTTTGAAAATCTCTAGCAGCTTGTCTGTTTTTCAGTAGACTAATAAATTTTACCTTTTTTTTTCCTTCAGTGGGAGGAGTGAGTATTTTGACTGTTCCTTTGCTCAGCATTCTTGAACAGAACAGCTCTCTACTTCCCATACCAGATGGAGGTGTGGCAGCATACTGAAGTCATTGGCAAAGAAGGAAGATGAATATTGTAAATCATTCCAAAATGGAGGCACCTTGAGGGAATCCCTGGGGAATTAGCGAAGACTGTGTTGTAGAAGGAAAGGGAACCAGAATATTTATCAGTTGTTCTTAGTCAGAAGATGAAAACAAAAGCAGATATATAAAGATTAAAGGAAATGTCGGAAAGCCTGATTTATATTATGAGCAAATCAAATGTCATTGTATCTTTCTAATAATTATGAACCCTAGACAAAAAGTGGATACGTTTTAAAATCCCCATGTTGAAACTGGAATTACTATTGCAATATACCTCAGTAATGCAAAGACAGATTTAATTTCTCTCACAAAAGATAAAACAATTTATCGATGGCATTGACCAGGGAAGTGGCTTGCTAGGTATACTATGATGAAGAAAATATTCTTGCCTTATTTTATTTTTGAATTGATTTCTAATTTAAAGAATAGTATTTTTTTATCATTTGCCAATAAGGCAGGCTTAAACTATTGTCTACATTGTATCATGAGAGATGATAATATACACTGGGATTCAGTATCAGTTAATGTGGTCATAAGTACCTTGAGAAAATAATCAACATTAAAGTAGGAGAAAAGAAACTGGTAAGGGTAATTGCCAAAACCCTCATTAGCAAGAACACTAAATAGTCAATATAATGAAGGAATAATAAAGTAAAGATAACGCCGGTTCTTATGGAATGGTATATATTTAATTCTAGGATGGGAGGACCATTTTGATTGGCAACATTATAAAATCCTGTTTCCCACTGTTTGCCTTAGCAGCTGGGAATTTTCATCAAGTCCCCGCAGAAGATTGTGCTTCGGTTCAATTATGACATAGATCATTTGGAAGTGTAGCTTATTTTTAATTTTGATGATTTTCCTTACTCAATAAGCCACTACATAAGAACGATCCTGATTATTCTGTTTTTGAGGACACCATTTTCATTTATTAACCACCTATGCAATGAAGAATTGAAGATCTATCTATACTGGGGTGACCAACTGTCCCAATTCACCTAGGACTGAGAGGGCTCCCAGGACATGTGACTTTCAGTGCTAAAACTGGAAAAGACCTGGGAAAACTAACAAATTGTTCAGCCTAATCTATAGCCATGGGTCAGAACAGCAAGGTAACAATTAGGATAAACAACTCTATAAGGTAAATGTAGCAGACAAATCAGCTACTTCAATGGGAAAAAAGTTTGATTTATGACCAAATTGTCAAAGAAAGTCTGGTAAGAACTAAGGAACAATGGAAAATTAATCTCTTGTGCCTAGAGAGTTGGGAACTTGGACTAAATGCTATTATTGGCAAGAGTTTTACTTCATTCTTCACAGTGTGATTCTCATCCAACTCTTTCAAAAGGGTAACCATATTTAATACAATGACTGGAAGTAAAGTGGGTCATAATTATGATCATAATGAGGATACATCTTCTAATGGTCCTCTTGAATGTGTTTAATACATCCATAAGTTATTTGAAAGAGAGATAAATTCTGTCCTCTACATCTCATGGTGCTCTGTGCAGTGTTGTGCAAACTCTTCACCAGTCAATCATCATTAAGTCCCCTTTCGCTGAAGACTTATTTTATGTCAGTCACTGTGCTAAGCACTTCAACTGTATTACATCATTTAATTCTCATGGCACTCTTTTGAGGGATGTGGTGGTGCCCTGAAGCCAGCTTACCCCCACTTAAGAGAACTGATTGGATACGTCTCTTCCCATCTCCTTTTTCAGAGATTCCATGTTTTTAGCTTGAAATGGGTCATGGTCCAAGCAGTTACACTATAGAAATTGGAAAAATACTGAAAAATAGGGGATTGCTTGTTTGTTTTGATTAGCTGGATTATTAGCACTACTGGAGATAGGTATCATTACCTCCATTTTCAGATGAGCTATATGAGATTCAAAAAAGCTAAGGAATGGCCCAAATGCACTCATCTAATAAATAATACAGCCGTCTGCATGATTCTAATGCATACATGTTTTATAACCAGGGTACTTTGCTTTTCTCATGAAACTACTAAAATTTATTTTTTTCTGCAATGTTGTAAAAGTGCTGTCTGCACTATATGACAGAGAAATCACATCACCATTTAAGTCCCTCCATATTTTTGGACAATTTTAAATTAGCTTCTCTGACTTCACCTGAAAATAATTACTATTATATGTTCTACTACTTTGTACCAAAATAAATTTAAATTAGCTTAAAAGGTTAAAAAAAAGCAAAAAGTTAAAATGACAGGTTCTGAAGTAAGTGAATTTTAATTTTATTTGTAAAGTTTCTCCTTAATAATAAAGAATTTAGAAGTGCATTTATAGACTAATATATTTATTATGCTGAATTCACTATGCATTAAATTAAGAATATAACAAATATGAACTAATCTCCTGAATACACTGATCATAAGGAAATGTTGCCAGAAGAAGAGATGCTTCTTAGTCTATATAAAAGATACTTGATTTTCTACCCAGTTTGCTTATATCGTTTTTTTGTAATGAAATCATACTCTTATTTCTTCATTACAATTTATTTGGGCTGTTTTTTTAATTTATATTTCTCTGCTGAGCATTCTTATTCTTTCATTTATACAAGCTTTTTTTTTCAAATCACAAGATATTTTAAACTCTGTGCTAATTAAAAAGTGTTGTATGTTGACATTGATTACCACTAAATATCATTTTTAAGGAATAAGTCCTGTTTTTCTGCTTTTTAAAACTTTTTAAATAATTCTGTTTTGTCTTCTAGATATTGTGAATATTACTTTGTGAAGATTATAGATTCTATTATATTTCCCTGAACAGGATTGATTTTGGTTGTTTCAGTCATCAATTAACTAGGCTGGTATTAAATTACAAACTATCTTTTGATGGCAGTTCAAATCTCAGTTCAGTGCTTTATTCTTGGCTGGGATGTTTAAAATTTTTCACACAAAATGCATGGTTTAGGAGCCCGCCAGGGATTTTGCATACTTTTTCCATAGAACTTAGGACTCCCTAGATGTAACTCCCATTTTTCTGGGAGTTTTCCCTTACTTTCCAGCAGTTGTGGTTGTCCAAAATGAGAAAGATTGTAGGCTTTATTAGAGATTTAGTCAGCACATATGGCAGAGTCTAAAAACCCTCAAGCTAGCAACTGCAAAATTGAGCAATTGCCCCATGTCTTCCCTTTATCCAAAGGTTGACTTATCTCCCTAATTTTTCTCACCTTCCTGTGCCTTCAACAGTTTTTCTTTGTTTTACTTTGCTTTTTTGCTTATGTAGGGATACATTTCTATCATTTTAACCGTGTATTACTTGCATCAGTTCTATGGCATATTAACATTATTCTTGGGTTACAAGTAAAGTAAATACAACTCAGCTTATCTTAAAACAGAGAAATGAATAGCTTACAATACTGAAATATTCCAGGAGTAACCTCAAGAACAGCTGGATCACGATGTTCAAAGAATATCACCAGGAATTTGTCTTTCTTACATATATTATAACCTGGCTGTGATTCTTCATGGGCTTTGTTCTGAAGGATTCTCCTCTATGGTTCTCAAAGGTCCAGGCTTATGTGCTACCAGATCAAGTACATCAGCAGGAAGAGGCTTGCACCAGATGGTTCCAACAAAAGTTTTAGAACCAACTTTTATTTTTTGGCTGATGGATTGACCCATTCCTAAACTAATCCTTATGACTGTACTCAATCAAAGGTAGATCTGTTTGATCTCTGGAACTAAGTGGTGAGTTCAGCCCCATGTAAGCCACTTAGACTGGGATTGTCCCTAAAGAAAAAAGAAGGTGGCCATACTAAATGGAAGAAAGGCTGGTAGAGTCAAGTAGAATCTCTCTGATGACACAGACAAGGAAAGAAAAGCATGTCAGGTTGAAAGAGATAGAATGTCCAATAACAGATGGTGACAAAAGCGAGCCCTTGTTCATTGTCAGCTTTCTCCTTAGTCCTCTTAAGAGCTGAGCCCAGGGCCTCCTCTTGAGTACATTTCCATTCTCTGACTCTTTTCATTAGTATTCTCATCTCTCTTCTCTTACCAACAGGGTCAGGGATTTAGTTCTGTTTCATTTTATCAGCATAATCAAACAATTTTCTTTATGCATGGGAAACAGCTAGGGACATATATCCAACAAAAACTTCATCCCTTCCAAAAGATTCTGAACATGTGCAACACTCTTGTCATCAACAATGAAAATATACCAAGAAAATAAAACAAAAGCAATAAAAGTATACTCAGAACACAAAACAAAGTCTCCATGGGAAAAAAAAAAGTCATAAATACAGTTTGTAAACAAGAGCACATAATTTCCAAAAATAATTCTTTCAGTTTACAATATGATTTTTGTTCCTCATATAATTCATACAGATATATAAAGAGAATGTATAATTTTACTAGCTTGTGGTAGGAATAAATTCACATTTATTTTCATGTGTGCATTATAATGGCTCTCAGGCCTCAACTCTAGTCACAAGGGAGTCCATTATTTCACTCAGGTTATACTTGCCTTGATATTGTGCATTCAGAAAGCATCTGCAATATTTGTTTCCTTTAACATTCAGTGAGCACAGTTCTAGTACTATTATTGATTCTTTTCTCTCTACTAATAATCTCTACATAGAGAAAGGCTTTAGTTGTTTTTACTAGTCTTTCAAAGTGTTGTTTTTCTTCTTTTATGTAGATAAAGCCACTTCACAGCTCCAGATTGATGTCCAGTAGACTGTTCAGTCCCTCATTTTCTAATTTACCACTCATCTATATCATATACAAAGGCCTATTAAAAGAAGTAAAAATGCTGGCTTCATTCTTCCTACTATAGGAAATTGTCTATTAAACAGAAGATTCCCTTGAGATTTTACACTAGAGAAAACAGGCATGTATTTTCTGCTTCTAGATGCCTCCTTTGTAAATAGAGGCAGAATTCCAAAGAAAGGATTGCGAATTACAATCTGTTGTCTCATCCATACATCTTCTGATAGATGTGGTTTCTGCTCCCCCCATAAACAAGACCATCACCCTATAAGAACCACTGGTGCCATACTTCACAATGTCAACTGGCCTTTATTATTTTCACAAATCATTGAGAAAAAATAAAATAAAACCCCTAAGTTATGATTGGGGAAGATATATTAAGCCAAAGTATAAACTCCCTTTCGAAAGATAGACTACTTTAATAATTTAAATAAATAAATAAAGTATAGAGAATTTTTTTCTACTTGTCCATTTATCACTATATGAGAATTAGCAAAACTCTACCTAATGGCATATGTTGGGTTTTTGTGTGTGTGTGTGTACACTTATTCACATAATCATATAGATAGACTTATATAATATGTATCATATTACTTTGTACTTAGTGAGAGCATTTACAAAATCTTGAATCAGCAATTTATTCATCTATCCTGGGAGTAGTGTTAATTGCGCTATTATACTAATGGTTTATGTATAACCCAGCCTTCAAACGGGCTTCATTTAAAATTGGCAGTACTAACTTACACCTGCAAAAAGGTGAGTATTTTTCTCCTAACTTGGGAATATAGGAGGCTGTTTCTCATCACATAACATATGCCTAAGGAATAATGTTTTTGTTTGCTGTGATTATTATGCAAAGCCATAAGGCACACTTCCGTATTAGAAGAAATTTGCTGAAGAACTTTAGGGAAAATTATGACTCTTACAAAGTAACCACATGCTGGACAGGATGTTTATTTAAAACATTTGTTTGAATACATATGAGGCACAGTAAATAAGATTACAGAATGATCTTGCATTTAAATTAATCATTTCATTATTTTCATAGCATTCACCAATGAGAATATACAACATTTTTATCCTTATTAAAATATTTTATTAATGGAGACTATATGTTCTTACTTTGCATAAAATGAATAGACAACATTATTTATGGTAATCGCATTCTCACACTTAGTTTGTTTAAATGGTATACATTAAATAATTTAGATATGTGGGGTAATCTAATTCTAGCACACAAAGTGTAGTGGCTAACGTATTAACTAGCATCAATCCCTACTGATCAAAGATGAAGCAGTATTCAATCATTTGGTGGCTTTGAATCTATACCATCACTTTCAATGTGACAGCTTTCCTTCCTATCCCAACACCAAGGTCATGTTAAAGCTCCTCACCAGAACATAAGCTCTGTGAGGGCAGGGGCCCGTCTCACCTGCTCATGTTTATATCCAGAATATGTTATAACATTACCTGGTTTAATACATATCAATTTAATAAATGAGTGAGTTTAAAAAATTCATTTTTTCTTAGAAGTGCAAGTGTCCATATGTGTATGGATAAAAGAGAGGGAGATACTGAGTATAGATTGAGACCCCACTTCTTTTAACATTATAAGCCATTTTGACCTCAGATGTTCTGAGAAATCTTGGTTTCTTATGATAATTTTTGATACATAAGCAGAATATGTATGAGGAATAAAAGAATTTTTGAGTTGATAATTTCAAATGATAAATTCTGATGCTTGTTCGTCGAATAGCTATGTCTTCCCAGAGTTCTCATCAACAGAGTGTTTACTGAACATCTGTTGTATGCCTGCAGGGATTCTGGGAGGAACTGTGAATGTAAGGGGGGAAAGCTTGCATGGTTATCTCATTTTTGTATAGTATGATACATAAAGATTGTCTTAAACCTATGCTTCAGCATGTGGAATATAATAAGGTTTCCCTTCAAATAATCTGATCAATCTTTCATTCTTTAATTCATAGTATCCACCCCCCCCATTTTTCTCCCTTTTTCTCCTTTTTTCCTTCTTGCCTAAAAAGTTATAACAAGCAAGTAGTAACATTTAAAGCCATTTCCTAAGGAGTTAAAAAAAAGTTAGTGAGAGTTACCACCATTAGATTCCGTTTTCTCCACTCCATTAGTTAATTTTATTTTTCAGGCCCCTAAATGATTAACAGAATAATAAGTGATATAGAAGAGATGTTGGCATCTTGATCTCATCTCCACCCTTTGTCTTATCAATGCTATCCTCTACTGTTTAGTATTACAGTGGAGGTAAACCTAGCTATAAAGTACTTCCTTTCTGTTCATAAAACTCAATCAATGCAATAAATAAAATGAATACTCTTGGGAAGAAAGCAAGATATACTTACTGTTTATTGTGATTATGTCTTTCAGATATAGAAATTGCTAAAAAACCAACATAGATGTGTTTTTGCTGTCAAGTTGTCTAGATAAGAAAGGGTTCAAACTCAGTAGAGCTTCTATCTATGTTAGTCTGAAAGGAGAAAATAGATGCACAAATCATAAATTAATGCCTGGAAACAGCCTGTGAACTTTTGCCAGCAACAGCTAATTTGCAACAATGGGGTTTCGTGAAAATGACAGTTTCAGTCGGTATGGGGAGGTGAGCAGAGCCATTTGAGAGGATGGAGAGGACGGTGCCTGCCAATAGATGTTGGCAGGGGATTCTCAACCTGCTGAGTACCAGGACTCATCAGCATATTCAATGTTATGAGCACAGACATTCTCTTTAAAAACATAAGCCATGAGAGGGCAATGTGGCTGCAGACTGCAGAGAATGCAGGTGGATGACATATCTACTTAGAAAAGTTGTGGTAACTGGGAAATGGGAATATAAAGAAGCCAGATACAAAGGGAAAAAGGGAAAAGGCCAGAAGTAAATTTACAAGAAATACGAGTATAAGATTTTATTTATTTTTTTTTTAGTTTTATTTTAATTTATGGGATGCATGTGCAGAACATGCAGGTTTGTTACATAGGTAAACGTGTACCATGGTGGTTTGCTGCATCACTTAGGTATTAAGCCCCACATTCATTAGCTATTTATCCTGATGCTCTTTCTTCCTTCCCCCTCTGACAGGCCCCAGTGTGTGTTGTTCCCCTTCCTGTGTCCATGTGTTCTCATTATTCAGCTCCCACTTATAGGTGAGGACATGCGGCATTTGGTTTTCTGTCCCTGTATTACTTTGCTGAGGATAATGGCTTCCAGCTCCATCCCTGTCCCTGCAAAGGACATGATCCCATTCCTTTTTATGGCTGCATAGTATTCCATGGTGTATATGTAGTATATTTCCTTTATCCAGTCTCTAATTGATGGGCATTTGGGTTGATTCCATGTCTTTGTTATTATGAATAGTACTGCAATGAACACACACGTGCATGTATTTTTATAATATGATGATGTCTATTCCTTTGGGCATATACGCCTAGTAATGGGATTGCTGGGTCAAATGCTAAGCATTTTAAGTAATATTTTTTAAATTAGTAAAGTAATGTATTCAATGCAAAAAGAGAAAAAGACAAATACAGTCACGCACTACATAACAACATTTTGGTTAGCAATGAACTCCATATACTATAGTGGTCCCATAAAATTATAATGGACCTAAAAAATTCCTACAGCCAAATGATGTAGTGCAATGCCTTATTCATGTATTTGTGGTGATGCTGGTATAAACAAACCTACTGAACTGCCAGTCACATAAAAAAATTAAAAATTTAAAGATAGAAAAGTGTTTATAGGAAAAGAATATAAAGAAAGAGTATTTTTATGCTGCTCTAAAATGTGTTTCTGTATAAAGCTAAGAGTTATTACAAAATAGTCAAAAAGTTTTAAAAAAACCTTTAAAAGTGTATAAAGTAAAAAGTTGCAGTAAGCTAAGGTTAATTTATTATTGAAGAAAGAAAAATGTTTTTTATAAATTTAGTGTAACCTAAGTGTACAAAATTTATAAAGTCTACAGTGGTGTACAGTAACGTCCTAGGCTTTCACATTCACTCATCACTCACTCAGTTAATCACACAGAGCATCTTCCAATGACTGCTCCATTAATAGTAAATGCCCTATACAGGAGTACCGTTTAATCTTTTATATCCTATTTTTATGTACTTCTTCTACATTTAGATACCCAAGTACTTACGATTGTGTTATAGTTGCCTATCATTTTGCTATAATTGCCTATAGTATAATTGCCTACCTGTGCAGGTTTCTGGCCAAGGAGCAATAGGTTATCCACGTAGCCTAGGTGTATAGTAGTCCATATCACCTAGTTTTGTGTAAGTACATGCTCTGATGTCTGGCCAACGATGAAATAGCCTAAGGATGCATTACTCAAAACATATTGCTGTCATTAACTGATGTATGACTGTAATGTTAGAAAATAAAGAAAATCATGAATAGAGTAAAAATAACCCTAATCACCCCAAGTAGTACTGTTAAAACTTCATTATGATTTTTTTCTGGAATTTTTAGCTAAAAAATGTAAAATAATGTAAAAAAAAGAGGTATCAAGATTTATGTTGGTCTAATCTATAGTAATGAAAATAATATTAATTTACTTATATTGCAAGCAGCTAATTTATAAATTAGACTAACTGCAGCAAACTACAAAAAAAGTTATGAATACCTCCTATTAACCTATAGTTTTACCTATATAATAGTAAATAGATTATTGAGAATAGTTACCAATGTGTATATATTGACAGAAAATAATGAGACTATAAACTATTTCTATCCTAATTATATTACATTAAACTCCTCTGCTTCAAAATATAATACTTGTGAACAGGTGTGATATGTCACAAGAAAACTTTCAGTTCATTAAATAGTCTGACTGAATCTTACACTTGTCATACTTCTTGTTCAGTATTGGAATACAAGTAATAATACATAATCAGGTATAATGGAATAAAACGTTAATGCAGTAACTGATGAATTTTCCTACTTTGGGCTTTGTGGAATTTCTCCACTTGTGTCTATCTTATCTCTCAGCCTAGGCATTACAGTAATAATTTTCTCCAGAAAGCTTTACTTGTAGAGCCAGTGACACCCACCTGCCCTCCAGTCCTTCCTTTCCCAAACCAAGAATAGTAATGATACTGTCTCTAAGCAGGGATGAAGAAAGGTTAGAGAAAAAGTAAGGGAAGTCAGACTCTGGGGATTTGCAGAGATAGAATAAAGCTGTGCAGGGGTAACTGCATGGGATGCTGAAAGTGGATGGAAGTGGGAGGTGATCTCTCCACATCCTCTAGGGGTCAGAATGTTTTGGAGAAAACAAAACAAATTTTCCAGTTTTTCCAATAAAGTGTTAGACCTTAGTTGAGAGAAAGAACCAGTTAAGAAGTTCAAGGATCCAATGAGAGTGAACTATAGAAACAGCAAGGATTTTGAAGCCTGGGAACGCCTATAGATATCAGATTGAAAACATGTCCTCTATAACTTCACAGCAGCAGACTCTATGGACTCTCATAAGAGAGGATGGTCTCATATCTACCCACCCTGCACCGCAACTGATTTCATAATGGTGCATAAACTCCTTTGAACTTATTCGAATTGACTTACAGTAGGTTTTTCTGTAATACAATAGAATATGGCTTAAGATCTTTTAAAAACCCGTTACAAAAAAGAAAACTTTGCTCTTTTAAGTATTCAAACTAAAAAAATAGTATAGCTTTTTCTAGTATATTTCAGTTTGCTAGTTACATTTTCAATTAACCTCACAATAACTCCATATTTTAGTTATTATTGGCTTCCACTTTTCATTCATTCACCATAAAAATGTGTTAGGTGATATTAGAAGCTCAAATCTGTACTAGTTTCTAGACACCCCTGTTGTAACAGACACCTCTTGTGCCTCACCTAATATTTGCTGGACCCAAATTAACTTCACTCATATTTATGGCAACCATGCTCAAGATGGTGCAACCTGACAAACACTTAAACCTCATTGATTCCGGATACCTCTCATTTATGCATGTTCAATCTGAAAATGTGGGGAAGTCATCTTTATCCCATGAGGTGACTCTTGACCAAAGGGGCCATAAGCTAATGAATAGATGTTCCACATTTTGCTCCCTCAAATAGACAATTCAGAAGTACACGGTTTGTGTTTTCTTAAAATCTTTTGGTATGACTGAGCCTTAATTACCCACAGCAGTTACCAACTCAAGAAAGAAACTCAGCATGGGCTTTCCCATCTTCTCTGTGCCCCTTGTCATTATTTCCCAAACAAACTACCTGTGCACAAATATGAGAATGTCTGTATGCTGGGTGTAGAGTACTATGGTACTAATTTAACAGAACAGGTAGAACTCATTGTCTTAGTTCATGCAGGCTGCTATAATAAAATCCATCAACTGAGTGACTTATATACAACAGAAATTTATTTCTCATAGTTCTGGGAGTTAGAAAGTCTAAGATCAAGTTACTGGCAGCATCAGTGTATGGTGAGGGCCAATCTTCCCTCTGTAACTTCACATGGTAGAAAGGATGGGGGTCTCTTTTGGGCCTCTTTTATAAGGGCAGTAATCCAAATCATGAGGGCTTCATCCACATGCTATTATGACTTCCCAAAGGTGCCACCTCCTAATGCCATCATCTTGGGGATTAAAATTTCAACATATGAATTTCGAGAGGATATAAACATTCAGACCATAGCACTCATGGAAACTAATGATTTGTGGTGGAAAAACACTTGATAGAGAAGACATTACATTGAAGTCGCTTTTTTTAACACTAGGTAACTAATGAGAAGTGCAGCTAGCATTGAATTCAGTACTGCACATTTTCGAAGTGTGTTATTTCCACTGTAAAATGGAAACCAACAATTTGTAGTGTTATAGTTTATGTTGTAGTGTTAAGAACCATAGAGAGTATTTAAACTTCAGTGTTTCCCTTATTAAATGCAGTATTAGCTTTTTTTTAAATAGGCAATGATATGAAAAGAATGAGAGAAATGAGACATTATATGAAATGACTTAGATTGAGATGTTTAGTAGCAGATTCAAAGAAAGGACATTCAAGCCAAGATCCACAAGAAGCAAGTGTGGGAAAGTAAAAACAAAAATAATAAGTTTTGTTTGATTAGCAGAGAAGATGAAGTGAATGAGAAAGACACAAAATAATTCATGTAAACCACTTGGCTTCTCAAATACAAATAATTTATTTCCATTCAAAAATTCAAAATGAAAACATCAGAAAAAAATGAAATTATAAAAATAACTTGTTGAAGATCTCTGCTACAACCAGAATCACAGCTGTCTATTGTGTTTTTTCTGTTACACAGTTTCAGAAATTTTATTAGAGTCCCTACAGAAAGAATATTTTTCAAAAATAATGCAGCTGTCTTTAGTTATATGTGTTTGAATTTCAACCTCATTAATATTGTACAGTGATATTCTTAAATTTGGGCTCTATTTATAATGCCCTTTTCTTCCAGTCAAGTGTTCATTTTAAGCAGCATTATCATACTTAGAGAAAAATATTAAATTAGTTATTGATACCTTGTTGCAGGAAATTTAAAATGTCTTACATGGAATTTTAGAGTTTTCTTAAATGCCCTGAGGTCATAATGGAAAATCTAATGAATATTATCAGGCAGTAGCTGGATGGGTTCAAGTGTTCCTACCCAGTTTCAACCACAGGAGTCGTCTTGAGTATGTTGCCTTGGCTTCCTGGTAAGATATCATTCATAGATATGTATTTTATTAAAGTAATTAAGAAACAGAAAATTAAAGTGATAATACCAATGGAGAGAAATGTAGGCTATTTGAATTTAAAATAATTGACACAAAATTATAAACTTAAATGTGCTTGAAATTTTAAATCTTTAGCTTGAATTGAAAATAACTAGATTTAAGGAGGCTGAATATAGGTTCAGTGCTGAAAGAATAAGCACAATCAAATAAGAAACATGATATTCTAGAAATATATGGTGGAACATTCTATCTAGAAGAGAAGTAGGAAGTAGGATGTTTCATTGTTTCAAGCACTGGGATTTTAGCAAATTTCTTTAACAATTATTTGTCAAGCAGCTGCTTTGTGCCAAGCACTTTCTGATAAATAGGACTATACCAGTGAACAAAATGCCCCTTGGAACATACATTTTAGTAGAGAATAGAAAACAACATTAAGAAACAAAATAAATAAGCCAATTATACATTAGGTTGACTCATAGTTTCCTATGGCTGTTGTAACAATTTACCACAAATTTGGTGACTTAAAGGAATAAGGATTTCTTCTCTTACAGTTGGAAGGCCAAACATCAGACACAAGAATCTAGGGAACAATCTGCCTCCTTGTCTTTTCTAGTTTATAGAAGCCAGCTGCATTCCTTGACTGGTAACACCCTCCTCACATCATTCCAACCAGTTTCTTTCATCATCACATCTTCTCCTTTTCTTTATTAAAATATCCTTCTGCCTCCCTGTTATAAGTCCACATGTGATTACATTTGGGGCCCTGCACACATGGATAAACCAGTATAATTTTGCCATCTCAAGACCCTTTATTTAATTACATCTGCAAATTACCTTTTGCCATATAAAGTAACATTCACAGATTTAAAGAAGTAGGGCCTGGATGTATTCAGAGGCCATTATTCAGTCTATTATTGAGTGATTAATGCAATAGAAAAAAAAAGTCATGTAGGATGAGAGGTTGAGAAAATCCTTGAGGTGCTGCTTTTTAATAGTCATCAGTGTAAACCCCATTGAGTATGTGATGTCGACAAAAGAATTAAAGCAGATAGGAAGCTGTGTGAATATCCAAGCCAGAGCACTACAAGCAGAGGCAACAGCCATTCAGAAAAGATGTGTCAATGTGGCTAAAGTTGAATCAGGGAATGCAAAAAAAGTGGAAGTTAAGTCAGAGAGTAACTGGAATAGTTGTGTGAGACCTTGCAAGGAAGTAAGCTATTACTCAAGTGAATGAGGGGCTATTTCAGGTCCTGGGGCACAGAAATGACATGATGTAACTTACAGCAGGATCACTCTGGCTGTTGTGTTGGGAGTATCATAAAAAGGGTAAGAGGGAGAAAAGGAAGACTGGGTAGATATTGCAGAAATCTGAGAAAGAAATTATAGCTGGAACCAGAGGGGTAGCAGTGAAGTGGGAGAAATATTCAAACTCCAGATTTGTTTTGAAGGTAGGGTCTGAGTGATTTGTTGGCATATTTGCATGTAGTATAAGAGAGAAACTGAGGGGTAAATATGACTCCAGAATTTGAACTAAGCCTTAGAAGGAGACTATCGAAGGATAAACTTCAGAATAAGGTCAGGGGCCGGGCGCGATGGCTCACGCCTGTAATCCCAGCACTTTGGGAGGCCAAGGCAGGCTGACCACGAGGTCAGGAGATTAAGACCTCCTGGCTAACATGGTGAAACCACGTCTGTATTAAAAATACAAAAAAATTAGCCAGGCATGGTGGCGGGCACCTGTAGTCCCAGCTACTCGGGAGGCTGAGGCAGGAGAATGGCGTGAACCCGGGCGGCGGAGCTTGCAATGAGCTGAGATGGCACCACTGCACTCCAGCCTGGGTGACAGAGTGGGACACCGTCTCAAAAAAAAAAAAAAAAAAATGTGATCAGGAATTCACTTTTGAATGTGTTAGTTTGAAATTTCTAGTAGGCAACCAAGTAGAAATGTAGTCACCACATGATCAGGCCGCAGTGAAAGCAATGTTCTCAGAGGAGAACCATGCTTTCAGGGGTTTCAGAGAAGCAGGGGAGTATATAATAAGGAATTGGGGCAATAGTGATTCATACATTTCAGAGGATATAGTGGATGGGTTTCACAATTTAAGAGGTCGAAGAAGAGGAGAAAATTGAGAATATGCTGATCCTTAGATGGCATAAAGTCCAGGAGGTTAGGTGTTACCTAGAAGTGACTTTTGAGCCCTTATGGGGAAGAAGCCGACTTAACGGATGCATTGATGAGGTTTAGGTAGGGTAATCATTCTTAAATACTTTTAGGAGTAAAGAGGGCACTAATCATAATTCCTGAGACAACAAGCTTAAATGGAGACTGTCTCAAGCAAGCTGAAACCCATGTTCTTCCTAGGTTGAGGATATCTGGGAATGTCAGATGTTATTATGAATGCATGTCTCCTTCTTGGACCCTGGTGGTGGGGTAAATGGTCTTAGGAGGCGTGGTCATGGTCCCAGAATGCAAGATACACTCCTTAAAAGTATTTTTTACTTTTAATTATTATGGATTCATTAGGTGTATATCAACACACACTCCTAATCTCTTGGAGGGTGGGGCAGATTTATTAGAAAGTTCCTGTCTGATCTGTGCCACTTAAATTGAGGAAGTCTGGGGAAGTCTGTTTTAATCCCCAGTCATGGTGATAGGTGTTGATCTCTGTCTAACAGGTTCTTAGAGAAAACGTGACTCCCTCTTGAAAACTAGTGATGAAGCTGAGAACATCTAGGGAATCAGATTATAGTCTGCTGAGCCTGAGTCCTTTCTGGATCCCTATAAATGTAAGGTGGAAGGTCTGAGGGAAATATGGTCTTAGCTCCAGAGTGTAGTTTCATGAGGAATGAATTTTCTCTGGGAATATTTGTCTATCATTAGACTCTTGCATATTAGTACACGCTCTTTTATGATCTACTTTATCCTAATCTGTTATTCAAAGTATATACTAACTTCTTAATTTCAATGACTACATATCTTATTTCTAGACATTTCACTAGGTACTTTTCCAAATCTTTTTATTTTTTCAGAATGAGTTTTATTTTCATTAAAGCTTATATTTCTTTTTCATATCTTTGGTTTTTTTAAATTAGTTTTTGGGTACTGTCCAAAAACTAATTATTCTATTATTCAAGTTGTTGGGGTGACTGAGTGCCAATTCTTCTAGCCGTTTTGTCTGCCACTGACTTTCTTGAGAGTATATCAATCGATCCCATTTTTTTCTTAATTTTTAATTTTGGCTTATTAGCAGATGTTTTTAGTGCAAACATGTATTTGGGAGCTAGGGAAGCATATTGGACCTGAGAAAAATTAGTTGTTTCATGTCATTTTCCTGTGGGATTCACAGGTGACCTGATATGAGGTATTGTCCTTGAGCAGCATTTTACATTTGTTTCTACAGGGCATCTCAGAAGACCTTGGGCTTGGTCCTGTTTCCTTAATGGTGCTACTTTTTAGGCTTAGGATTCCCTCAAGATATTCTAAGTTCTGAATCCACCATACCTTGTACTTCAGGCTTGTTTTCAGTGGCTTATGTCTTCAGCTTAGAATGGAGAAGACACACTTGCCCGGCACTGTCCTGAAGCTGTAAGAAGTGCTTCAGTAGTTCTTTATTCTGTAGTCCCTACATGGTACTACTTGCAATGTTCTGGATCAATATGAGGATTTCAATTCCACTGCTCACCCTCCCAGACCACAGACAAGCCTACAGTCCTTGTGTAGGCATCAAAGTTCTAAGCTGTATAAACACATGTCAACATCTGAGCCACCCTTCCTATGGGTTCCTGTACTGCATTTTCTACCCACAGCTTCCCTCTTTATTTCAAGCAATTGGTGCTTCTTTTATTTTATAAATACAGCTACAAACTTACTGTTTCATATTTGTAGGTGTGCACAAACACACATACACACACACATATATTTTTTTCTTTTAACTGAGAAAGTGAAAAGTAGCTCAATTTGCCAACTTGGTGAAATTAGAGTTTCTCCCCACTTCTTTGTTCATTTTTAATTGTATTTCCCTTTTTGAATGTAGGTGGCAAAGAATGATTTGTTATATTAAACATAATGAAAGCCTGACTTTTATTACTTAATGATTTTTTTACCTACTTTGTGTTTTTTTGATTTCATTAATGTTGTTTCAATGATTTCTAACCCCTTAAAGAGTGTTCTTGTATGCAAGTGTTTTCAAGATAATATTTTTGAACAAAGTAAATATTTCCACTATGGGAAATACCAACATAATGTCTCATTATTTGATAATTATATGAACACTCAATAAATCTCTACATGAAACATAATTAGAACACTTTTTTTTTACACATTCTCAGGAAACATACTTTTTAAGCAATTAGATTTTATTAGATTTCTTAGGAAATGAACCATTATTTAAAACTAGTCAGAATATTTTTTTCAAAGAGTAAAATTAAGGAAACTCTTATGGGGAAAATGATTGTATTATTAAGTATAATAACAAAATAGTCTCTGTTCCTTAATTATTTCAATTCAATTTGCTAATGATATTAACGTTACTAGCCTGTATCAGAACAGACATAATGCAAAACAATGTTAAATCTTATTGAACAATGATAAATGGCAATGATACAAAGCCCTCCTTAAAAAGAGAATTATCTGTGTAATAGCCAGGATGAAAATGATATGCTTTGGGAATTTTTTTTAATTCCAATTAATAATTGATTTGTTAAAGTTGCATTTAATTTTGAAAAGTAGGTACATGTAAATTTTTAACTCACTAATTTGAGTGGATTATAAAAATATTTGACATAGATTTTTATATTTTGAGTCCTCTAATAAATTGTGCAAAACTAAACCAATATAAGGTTTAAAAAAATTATTTGACTACTAAGACCAGAGTCAGAAATCAATGTGATAATGTAGAAGAGAATATTACAAATCAGAATATATGAGGGAAGTAGCATGGGGAGAGGAAAAACAGCACAGTACCTTAAAAACTTATTTGAATATGGCATATCATTTAAAAGAACACTATAATTTAAAAAAAAACCCACATGTGACAATGGAAATATACAATCAATCAACAAGGAACTCCAATTTGGTAATACTATGGTAAACGTGTATCTCTTTACGAAGACTATGGAGATTATAAACTGTAACCATCAACACCATCATTTTCTCACTATTATATTCATTATCATTGTCATTAATAAAGGAGGAGGAATTTGGACTAGAAAGAGAACTGCACACACTCATTTCCCAAAATCCCACTTCAGGTTCTGGTTCTACTCACTTATTAACTATGTGGTATTGGATTAGGCCCATACAGCCTTAGCATTCTTTGCTTTCAAAAATGAGTGATAATAATGCCTGTCCTGCTAAATTCACAATGTTATAAGAATTTTTTAAATGCATATTATTATAAAAATGTACTTTGAAAACATGATATGTTTTTATTTAAAAAAAAAAAAACCAGTAAGAATAGAGTTTCCTTAGTATGCCTAAACTGATTTTTATGCTGGAACAACTGCAGAGGATAAAGTTTCTTCATTTTACAATGGATCTAAAATGTAACCCCACTTTTTACTAGTTTAAACACAATCTTGGTTCTTTTTGACTATAAATATAAAGCAGGCTCATTTGGCATATGCATTATTTCATCACTATATATAAAGGCATTCTTTGGACAAAGCTATATTATTTGCTTCATTTGTAGCAGCAAACTTTTTATAACTATGCATATTTGGCTGATTTGTCTCCCAGCTGGAGTACTCATTATGCACGTTTTTCAGAAAATGTTCATGAGTGGCATAATTTCTGTCTTTGCATATATAATAATCGAATGCTGGTGGTTTGTCTATGATGTGCAATATTTGTGTATATGTACTTATTGAAGAAATAATTATAATTATTATAAGAAATATAGAAGGGTTGTTTCTACTTACTTCCAGTCTTGGTTACTTTGGTTGGATTATCTTGCTCCCATACCTGTCTTCCATTAAAAAGAACTCTCCAGAGGTATGCTGTCCAATGTATGTGGCTATTAATTAGATTTAGATAACACTAAACATTTAATTCTTCAATTACATTAGCCACATTTTAATTACTCAATAGCCACATATAATCATAGGAAACCATACTGGGCAGTGTAAATATAGAATATTTGCAGTAATGGAAAGATCCATTGAACAGCATTGCTCTAAATTGTCTGTCTTTGTCCAGAGATTTTTTTTTACAGGCATAAATTTTAAACTTGATCCAGTGGATTTTACTTTTACAAAGTTTAGACCCTTTAACTTATTCTAGGCATCCTTTTAAGCCTCTATAATTAAGTTAATATCTTTCTCTTAGTGAATATTAGCTACCCAATTTTTTTTATTCTTCAGTTGTTCTTCTGATCCATAATTCATTCATTCACCATTCCATTATTCACCAAACACTTACCTTTGGATTCAGGGTACTGGGTAGAACAAAGTAAATTACTTGGGAATTTCAAGACAATGAAGATAGAAAAAGATACCACCTTAGACTAATCTAAAACTATATAAGATAAATTGTAAATTTTTAAGTTCTGGTCAGTCAAGTTTCAGATCCATTAAGATTATAAAGCTGCACTGCTTCGATTCACTATGGTCACATTTATGGTATCTATATCTTGGTTTTTTTTTCATAATAAAGTTTACATTAGTTTATTCTGGATTTTTTATAGTTTTCTTTGCTTGCAAAATATACTTTCAAGTGAGGGTTATTAAATTTCAATTTACTGATATATATATAGGAATTACTGCCAAAATCAATGATATGTTTACCCCCTGGAAGAACCAGAGAGCACCTATTGTGATGCTTTGAGTAAAGAATAATTTTCGGCACAATTTAAGAGGAATGCAATATAAAAGCAAATGTACTTTCAACCACAGATGTACACTAAAACTAAATTCCTGCAAAGCCATACAAATAGAATACAAATAAAAGTTGTAGTCTAGCCAGTTATTTGGCACAATGAAATCAAACAAAGATTTTTTAACTTGTGTTTTTTCTTTTTTTTTCTTAATTTTCATGAAGACAGCCTGTTCCATCCTGAAATAAAATGAGAGTAATTAGAAAGCTATCACTTTACTAATTTCATATATTTACCATACAGAGAGGTTGTGGTTATCAATTTAGTAAACAACAAGTTTCAGTTGTAATGATTTTACCAAAAGAGAAAACCGGGCATGCTGATAGATTAACAACAAATATCAGTAAATTTGGACCAGAAAAAAAGAAAAGAAGAGTTCAATCTTTGAATCAATCAGAAGGAAGTTTAAAGTGATATTTAATGTTAGAACAGAGGTCCTGTTGTTTCAGAAAATAAATTGCATATTGTAATGAAAATAACTAAGTCTGTCTCTCTCTATCCCTCCCTCTCTCTCCCTCTCGCTCCCTCTTTCTCTCTCTCTCTCTCTCTCTCTCTCTCCCTGCCCATTCCCTGTTTCTCTCTTCCAAGTTACTTTCTCAGAATCACAGAGGAAGGCTTAGAATGGGTAAATTGCCCCAGAGCAATTTGAATATTCCCAAATGGCCATAACTAGAGTTACCATTAAATAAAATAGAGTTGTGAACACTAAGTGAAAATGCTATCCACAGAGGCAGCAGGTTCCAACCAGTAATGGGTTAGAACTAGTGTGTTATCTGAAGCACAAAGGTCAAGAATTTGGAAGTATGAGGAAATGCCTGTCAATTTTATACATTTATTCTTGTCTTAATGTTTTTGTTTCTTATTGTCTGACAATTGGTTTTAACTGTATAAAATAATCATGGAACAAAGATGCAAGTTTACACACAGGGAAATATACTCTTGGGATTCAGTGTAGTCAAGATTTCTAGGGTTACTTCTAAAAAGGGATATTTATGTGAATCATAATCTTGGATCTTTATGGCAGATCACATATCACTGAAGCATAAAAACTACATTAGAAAAAGTCACACACTGTTTCTCAACAGACACGCCATTGGCATTTAGGGCATAACAGTTCTTTATTTTGCAAGACTCTCACATGCATTGCAGGATATTTGACATTCCTACTACTAAATAGCAGCAGTGTTCCATAGTCATTCAACGACAAAAAAAAAAAAAAAAGTCCCTCTCAACACATACACCATATTTCCATATGTTCCCTGGAGTAGGAAGGTGGGCTGGTTTCACCTCCACTAAAAACAACTAGGAAGAATTATAGAAGGGGAGAAAGCCCTACCTACCTGAAGGTATTAAGAGAGGTGTGAGAGCGAAAATTCAAGGGTGTTGGTTTATAGGTAATAAATTAAAAGTAGATAACTATTTTACATCAGTATTCTCTGTGTTTTTTGTTGTTGTTGTTGTTTTGTTTGTTTGTTTTGAAAAGGAGTCTCGTTTTGTCGCCTAGGGTGGAGTGCAGTGGCACGCTCTCTACTCACGGCAACCTCTGCCTCCTGGGTTCAAGCAATTCTCGTGCCTCAGCATCCTCAGTGGCTGGGATTACAGGCACCCGCCACCATGTCCGGCTAATGTTTTGTATTTTTAGTAGAGATGGGGTTTGGTGAAACCCCATTAGTCAGGATGGTCTCAAACTCCTGATCTCAAGTGGTCCACCCGCCTCAGCCTCCCAAAATGTTGGGATTACAGGCGTGAGCCTCGGCACCCAGCTTAGATCAGTATTCTTATAGCCATTTTTCCTCGATGATTTCTTCACTCGCCTGATGTTCCAGCGATTGCTTCTTGGTATTATTTATTTATCTATTTAGTGGCTTGGTTAGATATTTATTTACCAAAGCACACTTCTTGCAACAAAAATAAAGGAGAAGCCAAACACATAGGGGTTTATATGCAGTAAAAGTTAAAGTCCTCTCACTTAACTACCTCTTTTTTTCTACCCTCAAGCAACATTTTCTTTACTTGATTTTAAATAACCTTTATAAGAATTTATGGGTTTATATTTTAAGCTTCAATTCTCTCTGCAAGGATAAATCTGTCTACATGGAAGTACAAAAGGTGTTACTGGTTCCATCATTAGATTAGATAGTACTGGGAAAAGTAACATTTCAAGGAGGTAATGATCTCATTTGTTACGATGCTTCCTTCTCCCCCTGGGGCCTTCTAACCTCAAACATGACCTCTCCGGTTTGGGAAAACTGTGTTGTGCAGACACAGTCCAAACCAACAAGCATTTTTAGTTCTCTAGATTTGTGGTAGGCATATGCAACGTGTAAGGTAGTGAGTGACAGCTCTCAAAATGCTCAGTTTCAGGTAAATAGACCAACCTTAATAAAACATGACAACTGCTATACCTGTATGATTGCTGCTGCCACCCCCATTCCTAATCAAGTCTACTCTGGCCCAAGTGTCAACCTCTCAGTGCTCTATAGCTCAACAGGGTAATCTGATTCAAATCACGAAAGCTCCAAATGTATCATAGATCAAAAGTTCAATATCAGTTATTTCATTACCGAGGAAAATATGATCCAGAGTAATGGTGACATGCACATTCTGTCAGTAAGCTTATTCATGATGAATGTTTTTGAAAAAGGGTTAAAGGGCATCCAGGCAACGTATGTACATTTGGCAATGGCTTTCAGAATACTGTGTATTTGATTTCTGTGTGTGTGTTTGTATTTTTATTTGTTTACTCATTTATTTTCTATAAAGATGCTGGGTCTTGGTGAGATAAGGAGAAAATACAGTGCAGAATTACTGGGAGTGAAAGCAAAGTAAAACATGATCAGTCAAAGGTGAGAATTTGGAGAGAGGCTTCTTTAATTATACTGCAAAAGCGTTTCATCCTTGTATGTACTCAGCTTTGGCCTCAGTTTATCTAATTATTTTTTTCCTCTCTAGCATCTTTAACTTAAAATATGATAATTTTCATGTAAATACATTTTATTATGCATTTTCTAAAACTCCATAAGTTTAGAGTGTATCGTACTGCTGTACATCTGATATCCTCACTCATTACAGATACTCTGTATAAGATAGTACACTATTGATCTATAAAAAATAAATTAAGTCATTTATACTATTATTGTTATCTCACTAATGACATAAATGATTGTCTTATACAGATTAATGAACTCCTTTTTCTTCCAAACAGTAGCCTTCTCCTTAAAACACTGAGTAACATACTGTGCACAATAGTGTACTTTTCATTATGATAAAATACTTCCTACTAAAAAGGCCCTCTAGTAGAAAATCTGACAACATGACTTCTCTTGTTTCATCTTTATTTTTTAAAATGTCATCAGGAAAAATGGGTAAGTGAATATTTTCATTGAAACACATAACAATATTTAGCAAAATCTCAAAGCTGTATATGGTCTGGTGTTTTATATAACTTTGGCATCCAATTCAACTAAACCACAAATGGGATATATAGAAGTTATTTCTTATATCCTTAAGCATTTATTTTGTTCTTGTTAATGGAATGTCTCATCTCAGAGGCTCTATAGGGAAAATGAAACATTATTTTCAAATAGGATTAAACAATTATATAACTCATTGTTTTGGGGATATAGGAACAGAAGTCTCTCCTGATAAGACTTAGTGCTTATTAAATATAAGTTGATAACGATGATTAATATAGGCTGCAATGGGGACTAAGCTCTATCATTGCTACATTGTTCACCTATGCACGCTGTGGGAAAAGGTTATACACTATGGATATGCCAGAAATGCGAGCAAATGTTGATTTACATGGCACACAAAAAGTATGATGATTTGAAAAATTCTACTAGTGATCATCACTCATTGTGGATATACTGTCAGTATGCTAGTATTTTGGCCCCAAGATGAAAACTTTACAGTTAAGTGAGTAGAGGCAATATATCAGAACCTCTATGTGAGTGATACGTTGTTAATGGTTAGTGATGCATATTTCAAGGAGTATAAATCTACATTTTTTATTGCTGGCATATGCTAAAGTTGTATGGAGAAATGCATTATGATTCAGCTTAAAAAAAGACACATAATCCAACTGACAGTTTGGAGATAGTAAGCCTAATATGCTCCTTGCCCCATTATTTGAGCAAATAACCTTGCTCTTATTTTAATGATGTTATTCAAATAATAAAACAGTAACTTTCTCACTTATTTCCATTAAATCTCCAAATCTCCAGCACATTTGCATTTATATACTCTGCCTCCCTCTAATTACAATTGCAGGACATCTTGTCATTCCTACAAGACGTTAGCCTTTCCTGCTCTGGATTCCATCCACTCCTGCTTCTAAAGGATTTGCTCATTGATTAACGCCTACCTCCTTTTCTCAAGGTTTATTTTTTAATATTTTCTTTCTTTATTTATCGGTAAATTTCAGTAGCTTTTGGGGCACACGTGTGTTTTTTTTTGTCACATAGGTAAATTATATAGTGGTGAATTCTGAGATTTTAGTGCACCTATCACTTGAGTAGTGTACATTGCACCTAATGTGTAGATTTTTATCCCTGGCACTGGTCCCTGCCTCCCCCTTCTGAGTCTCTAAAGTCCATTATATCTATCTCTATGCTTTTGCATGCCCATAGCTTAGCTCCCACTTCCAAGTGAGAGCATATGATTTTTTCTTTTCCACTACTGTTACTTTACTTAGAATAATGTCCTACAGCTCCATCTAAGTTTCTGCAAAAGACATTATGTCATTCCTTTTAATGGCTGAGTAGTATTCCATGGTGTATATATACCACATTTTCCTTATCCACTCATCAGTCCATGGACACTTAGGTTGGTTCCACAGATTTGCAATTGTAAATTGTGTTGCTATAAACATACGTGTGCAAGTGAGTGTCTTTTTCATATAATGACTTCTTTTCCTTTGGGTAGGTACCCAGTAGTGGGATTGCTGGATCGAATGGTAGATCTACTTTTAGCTCTTTAAGAAATCCCATACTGTTTTCTATAGAGGTTGCACTAATTTACATTCCCAGCAGCAGTGTATAAGTGTACCCTTTTCCTTACATCCACTCCAACATCCATTTTTTTTAACTTTTTACTAATAGCCATTCTTGCAGGAATAAGGTGGTATGTCATTGTGGTTTTAATTTGCATTTCTCTGATGATTAGTGATGGTGAGAATTTTTTCATGTTTCTTGAACATTTGTGTATCTTCTTTTGAAAAATATCTACTCATGCCCATTCCCCACTTTTTTTTTTTTTTTTTTTTTTGTGTGTGTGTGTGTGGTGATTTGTTTGAGTTCCTTATAGATCTGGACACTAGTCCTTTGTCAGGTGTGTAGTTTGCAAATATTTTTTCCCATTCTGTGGGTTGCCTGTTTATTGTTTATTTATTTTGCTATGCAGAAGCTTTTTAGTTTAATTTGGTCCCTATTATTTATTTTTATTTTTGTTGCATTTGCTTTTGGGGTCTTACTCATGAATTCTTTGCCTAGGCTGGCATCTTGAAAAGTTTTCCAACATTGTTTTCTAAAAATTTTATGGTTTCAGGTCTGATATTTAAGTCTTTGATCCATCTTGAGTCGATTTTTGTATATGGTGAGAAATAGGGATCCAATTTTATTCTTCTACATGTGGCTTGCCAGTTTTCCCAGCATCATTTATTAAACAGGGTGTTTTGTACACTTTGTTGAAGATCAGCTGGCTGTGAAGACTTAGCTTTATTTCTCGGTTCTCTACTCTATTCCATTGGTCTATATGCCTAGTTTTATATCAGTACCATGCTGGTTTGAAAACTACAGCCTTGTAGTATAATTTAAAGTCTGGTAACGTGATGTCTCCAGATTTGTTTCTTTTGTATATAATTTCTTTGGCTATTCAGGCTCTTTTATAGTTCCTTATGAATTTTAGGATTTTTTTTTCTAATTTTCTGAAAACTGGTGTTGGTATTTTATGGGAATTGCATTGAATCTGTACATTGCTTTGGGCAGCATGGTCATTTTCACTACATTGGTTCTTCAAATCTATGAGCATGGGATGTGTTTCCAATGGTTTGTGACATCTATGATCTCATTCAGCAGTATTTTGTAGTTCTTCTTGTAGAGATCTTTCACTTCCTCGGTTAGGTATATTCCTAGGTTTTTTTGGTTTTGATTTTGTAGCTGCTGTAAAAGGGATTGAGTTCTTGATTTGATTCTCAGCTTGGTTGTTGTTGGTATATAGCATTGCTATTGATTTGTGTACATTGAATTTGTAAGCTAAGACTTTATTGAATTCATTTTTCAAATCTGAGTGTCTTTTGGAGGAGTCCTTAGGATTTTTTAGGAATACAATCATATCATCTGCAAATAGCAATCATTTGACTTCCTGTTTTCCTACAACATCAGTTTATCTCTTCTTTACCAGTTTAATAGAATCATGTATTAAATATCCAATTAAAAAGTAAGTAAAACTCTAAATTCTCACTTTTTATTCCATCTATTGCTGAACTTCTCTGATCCCCTTCCCAGTTAAACCACTTGAAATAATAATATACAATCATATCTTCACTTCTTCATCACTTTCATTTTTTTCCTAAAATCTTTCCAAAATGACTCCACATTCCACTCCTTGAGGATGCTGCTACTATCACAAGAGATTTGCTAAATGTAATAATTAGCAAAACTTGTCTCTTTACTTTCTTGATCCTTCAACACCATTCAGTACAGTTGACATGTGTTGAAACAGTATTTTTTATTGACTTCGGTCCTACCATTTTCCTGTTTTGTTTTTCTTTTATCTCTTCCATTTTTGCTTCTCTCACATAAACTTTTTTGCTATTTTCTTCCATTTGACATGTAAGTGCCCTAAGGTGCAGTTCTAAGTTCCTGTCTCTTCAAGCAAATTTTTTTTCTAAATAATTAATTTCATCTAGAGCAATGGTTTTTTGTTTGTTTGTTTTTGTTTCTTTGTTTCAGATGGAGTCTCAGTCTGTTTCCCAGGCTGCAGTGCAGTGGCATGATCTCGGCTCACTGCAACCTCTGCCTTCTGAGTTCAAGCGATTCTCCTGCCTCAGTTCCTGAGTAGCTGGGATTACAGGCGCATACCACCAGGCCCAGCTAATTTTTGCATTTCTAGTAGAGACAAGGTTTTACCATGTTGGTCAGGCTGGTCTCCAACTCCTGACCTCGTGATCTGCCCACCTCAGCCTCCCAAAGCGCTGGGATTACAGGCGTGAGCCAGTGTGCCCAGACTAGAGCAATGGTTTTAAATAATATCTATATACTCCCAAATCTATATCTCTATAGCTAAAGTCCACAGACTAATAAACAGCTGCTGATATATCCTTTTCCTTGAGTGACAAATATCCATTATAGATTTAACAGGACCAAACAAAATACTTGATATTATTCTAAAACCTGTTCCTCATCCTGTCTTCTTTATCTTAGTAGATGCAAACATTACCTACCCAATTGTTCAAGCCAACACCAAAATGTCATTCTATATTCCCCTCTTTTCCTCACTGCAACATCCAGCCCACTATCAAATCCTGTGACATTCCTTCCAAAATGTATCCTGAAAGTATAATTTCCCTTCACTCAATCTCTCCCCAGCAAATAGAGTGTTCTATTAAAAATGGAAACCATATCATATCTCCTTACTGCACTTTAGCTTAAATACTTCAGCAACTTCTAATCACGTACAATCTCTACATTATGCTTTAAATCTTTGCATCTTACTTATAATAAACTTCTGATTCTGGTTTTAGAGTCTTCCTGATCTGGTACCTGTGTTTCACCTTGCACAATTTCTTTCTCTCTCTCCTTCACTCTCTGCTGTGAACACATTTATCCTCCTTCTGTTTCTGCTTCATATCTTAGCACATTGTAGAAGCATTCTCCTTTGTACAGAATGTTGTTCTCTCTTCCTGGAATATTCTTCCTCTTCAGCTTAAAATGTCTGCATTCTTGTCATTCAAGCCCAGAACTGCCTTGCTGGTTACACAGGCCATCCACAGTAATCACATTCAGTTCTTAGTTCAAATTTCATCCATGGAGAGAGACAAGCCTTCTAATCACTTAATTTAAAACAAAACCAAAACGACCATCAGCATAATCAGAGTAATTTAACGACATTAAGGGAGGGAGAAAAAGTAGATGAATGTGTTCAACTTCTACCTGCTAATATATGTTTTTAACAAACCCATTTATAAACTCATTTTAAAATTATTGATATTTTTCCCACCAATCCCTGAGAATAACCTCTACAGGACCATGGAAGTTGACAACAGTGAGATCCACTCTATCATCACTCAATGCCAAACACATAGCAAACACATAAAGGCTTATTTGTTGAATAATAAAAAGTGAATGAATTAAGCTGAAAGAGTACGTAATTTGAAATAAAAGAATTAGAGTTCAAGTCCTAAGTCTTTTGGATACTATAATTTTAAGCAAATATTATTATTAGGTGAAACTTAATCTTATACATTAAACATGAGATCACTAACAAGTTTTGTGTTTCAAAAAAAAAATTTAGACTGAAACTTTTACTATATAAATGAATTAGGGGGAAAATCAAATGGGAATCAGGATGCTTTTTAATTAAATAAAACTTTAATAACTAAACCTGACTCGTTTACGTATAATTCCTGAGACCAGCATAGCCTGAGTTGAGAGAATAAAAATACAGCAACAGAAACCCCCACGGCATCCTGTTTGGATAATAGCAGCCATCTAATACACAAGTGTGACAAGAGACACTACATAGCTCCAGTTATTAGAACAAAAATACCAAGAAAGGTGGGTAAGGCTTTTATGTAGAGGCAACTTGAGCACAGCCCACAAAAATGATAGCCAGTTTTGTTTTGTTGTGTTTTGTTTCACTTAGAAAACTGCAGGGCACATAGAGCATGAAAGATGAGATGGGCCATAGAGGTTTTAAAAATGAAAAGCAAAGGATGCCTCCAAGATGGCTGAGTAGGAACTGCTCCAGTCTGCAGCTCCCAGCGAGATTGACACAGAAGACAGGTGATTTCTGTATTTCCAACTGAGGTACCTGGTTCATCTCACTGGGACTCGTTGGACAGTGGGTGCAGCCCATGGAGGGTGAGCCAAATCAGGGCAGGGTGTCATCTCACCCAGGAAGCACAAGGGGTCAGGAGATTTCCCTTTCCTAGCCAAGGGAAGCCATGAGTGACTGTACCTGGAGGAGCAGTACACTTTTGCCTAAATACTATGCTTTTCCTATGGTCTTCACAACTGGCAGACCAGGAGATCCCCTCCCGTGCCTGGCTCAGCACGTCCGACACCCACGGAGCCTTGCTTGCTGCTAGCACAGCACTCTGAGGTCAATCTGGGACACAGGAGCTTGTCGGGGGGAGGGGCATCTGCCATTGCTGAGGCTTGAGTAGGTGGTTCTATGCTCACAGTGTAAACAAAGTGGCAGGGAAGCTCGAACTGCAGCTCAGCAAGGCCTACTGCCTTTCTAGATTCCACCTGTGGGGGCAGGGCATATCTGAACAAAAGGCAGCAGACAGCTTTTCCAGACTTAAACTTCCCTGCCTGACAGCTCTGAGGAGAGCAGTGGTTCTCCCAACATGGCGTTCGAGCTCCGATAATGGACAGACTGCCTCCTCAAGTGGGTCCCTTACCCTCGTGTAGCCTGACTGGGAGACATCTCCCAGTAGGGGCCGACAGACACCTCATAAAAGCGAGTGCCCCTCTGGGATGAAGCTTTCAGAGGAAGGATCAGGCAGTAATATTTGCTGTTCTGCAGACTCCTCTGGTGATACCCAGGAGAACAGGATCTGGAGTGGGCCTCCAGCAAACTCCAACAGACCTGCAGCTGAGGGGCCTGTCTGTTAGAAGGAAAACTAACAAACAGAAAGGAATAGCATCAACATCAATGAAAAGGACATCCACACCAAAACTCCATACATAGGTCACCAACATCAAAGAACAAATTTAGATAAAACCATAAAGATGAGGAGAAACCACAGTAGAAAGGCTGAAAATTCCAAAAACCAGATCACCTCTTCTCCTCCAAAGGAACAAAGCTTCTCACCAGCAAGGGAACAAAACTAGATGGAGAATGAGTTTGATGAGTTGACAGAAGTAGGCTTCAGAAGGTCGGTAATAACAAACTTCTCCAAGCTAAAGGAGCATGTTCTAACTGATCACAAGGAAGCTAAAAACCTTGAAAAAAGGTTAGACGAATGGCTAACTAGAATAAACAATGTAGAGAAGATCTTAAATGATCTGATGGAGCTGAAAACTACAGTACGAGAACTTCATGAAGAATACACAAGCTTCAATAGCTGATTTCATCAAGTGGAAGAAAGGATATCAGTGATTGAAGATCAAACTAATGAAACAAAGCGAGATGACAAGATTAGAGAAAAGAGTGAAAAGAAATGAACAAAGCCTCCAAGAAATATGGGGCTGTGTGAAAAGACCAATTCTAGGTTTGATTGGTGTACCTGAAAGTGATGGGGAGAATGGAACCAAGTTGGGAAACACTCTTCAGGATATTATCCAGGAGAACTTCCCCATCCTAGCAAGGCAGGGCAACATTCAAATTCAGGAAATACAGAGAAAACCACAAAGATACTCCTCGAAAAGAGCAACCCCAAGACACATAATTGTCAGATTCTCCAAGGTTGAAATGAAGGAAAAAATGTTAAGGACAGCGAGAGAGAAAGGTCGGGTTACCCACAAAGGGAAACCCATCAGACTAACAGTGGATCTCTTGGCAGAAACCCTACAAGCCAGAGGAGAGTGGGGGCCAATATTCAACATTCTTAAAGAAAAGAATTTTCAACCCAGAATTTCATATCCAGCCAAACTACATAAGTGAAGAAGAAATAAAATCCTTTATAGACAAGCAAATGCTGACAGATTTTGTCACCAATAGGCCTGCCTTACAAGAGCTCCTGAAGGAAGCACTAAACATGGAGAGGAACAACTAGTACCAGCCACTCCAAAAACACGCCAAATTCTAAAGATCATCGACGGTATGAAGAAATTACATCAATTAATGGGTGAAATAACCAGCTAGCATCATAATGACAGGATCAAATTCACACATAACAATATTAACCTTAAATGTAAATAGGCTAAATGTCCTAATTAAAAGATACAGACTGGCAAATTGGATAAAGAAAGAGTCAATACCCATCGGTGTGCTGTATTCAGGAGACTCATTTCACTTGCAAATACACACATAGGCTTAAAATAAAGGGATAGAGGAAGGTCTACCAAGCAAATGGAAAGCAAAAAAAAGCAGGTGTTACAATCCTGGTCTATGATAAAACAGACTTTAAACCAACAAAGATCAAAAGAGACAAAGAAGGCCATTACATAATGGTAAAGGGATCAATTCAACAAGAAGAGTTAACTATCCTAAATATATATATGCACCCAAAACAGGAGCACCCAGATTCATAAAGCAGGTTCTTAGAGACCTACAAAGAGACTTAGACTCCCACACAATAATAATGGGAGACTTTAACACACCACTGTCAATATTAGATCAACGAGACAGAAAATTAACAAGGATATCCAGGAGTTGAACTCAGCTCTGGACCAAATGGACCTAATAGCCATCTACAAAACCCTCCACCCCAAATCAACAGAATATACATTCTTCTTAGCACCACATTACACTTATTCTAAAATTGACCACATAATTGGAAGTAAAACACTCCACAGCAAATGTAAAAGAACAGAAATCAAAACAAACTGTCTCTCAGACCACAGTGCAATCCAATTAGAACTCAGGATTCAGAATCTCACTCAAAACCACAAAACTACATGGAAACTGAACAACCTGCTCCTGAGTGACTACTGGGTACATAACGAAATGAAGGCAGAAATAAAGATGTTCTTTGAAACCAATGAGAACAAAGACACAACATATCAGAATCTCTGGGACACATTTAAAGCAGTGTGTGAGAGAAATTTATAGCACTAAATGCCTGTGAGAGAAAGCAGGAGAGATCTAAAATTGACACCCTAACATCACAATGAAAAGAACTAGAGAAGCAAGAGCAAACAAATTCAAAAGCTAGCAGAAGGCAAGAAATAACTAAGATCAGAGCAGAACTGAGGGAGATAGAGACACAAAAAAACCTTCAAAAAAATCAATGAATCCATGAGCTGGTTTTTTGAAAAGATCAACAAAATAGATCACTAGTAAGACTAATAAAGAAAAAAAGAGAGAAGATTCAAATAGATGCAATAAAAAATGATAAAGGTGATATCACCACTGATCCCACAGAAACACAAACTACCATCAGAGAATACTATAAACACCTCTACTCAAATAAACTAGAAAATCTAGAAGAAATGGATAAATTCCTGGACACATACACCCTCCCAAGACTAAACCAGGAAGAAGTTGAGTCTCTGAATAGACTAAAAACAGGTTCTGAAATTGAGGCAACAATTAATAGCCTACCAACCAAAAAAAGTCCAGGACCAGACAGATTCACAGCCGAATTCTACCAGAGGTACAAAGAGGAGCTGGTATCGTTCCTTCTGAAACTGTTCTGATCAATAGAAAAAGAGGGAATCCTCCTTAACTCATTTTATGAGGCCAGCATCATCCTGATACAAAGCCTGGCAGAGACACAACAAAAAAAAAAAAAAGAGATTTTTAGGCTAATGTCCCTGATGAACACCCATGTGAAAATCCTTAATAAAATACTGGCAAACCGAATCCAGAAGCACATCAAAAAGCTTATCCACCATGATCAAGTCAGCTTCATCCCGCTGATGCAAGGCTGGTTCAACATATGTGAATCAATAAACGTAATCCATCACATAAACAGAACCAATGATAAAAACCACATGATTATCGCAATAGATGCAGAAAAGGCCTTCAACAAAATTGAACAGCCTTTCATGCTAAAAATTCTCAATAAACTAGATATTGATGGAATGTATCTCAACATAATAAGAGCTATTTATGACAAACCCACAGCCAATTTCATACTGAATGGGCAAAAACTGGAAGCACTCCCTTTGAAAACTGGCACAAGATAAGGATGCCCTCTCTCACCACTCCTACTCAACATAGTATTGGAAGTTCTGGCCAGGGCAATCAGAAAAGAGAAAGCAATAAAGGGTATTCAAATAGGAAGAGAGAAAGTCAAATTGTCTCTGTTTGCAGATGACATGATTGTATATTTAGAAAACCCCATCGTCTCAGCCCCAAATCTCCTTAAGCTGATAAGCAACTTCAGCAAAACCTCAGGATACAAAATCAATGTGCAAAAATCACAAGCATTCCTATACACCAATAACAGACAAACAGAGAGCCAAATCATGAGTGAACTCCCATTCACAATTGCTACTAGGTGACTAAAATATCTAGGAATCCTACTTACAAGGGAGGTGAAGGATCTCTTCAAGGAAAAGTACAAACCACTGTTGAAGGAAATAAGAGAGGACACAAATGAATAGAGAAACACTCCATGCTCATGAATAGGAAGGAACAATATCGTGAAATTAGTCTTACTGCCCAACGTAATTTATAGGTTCAATGCTATTCCCATCAAGCTACCACTGACCTTCTTCACAGAATTGGAAAAAACTACTTTAAACTTCTTATGGAACCAAAAAAGAGCCCGCATAGCCAAGACAATCCTGGGCAAGAAGAACAAAGCTGGAGGTATCACACTACCTGACTTCAAACTTTACCACAAGGCTACAATAACCAAAACAGCATGATACTGGTACCAAAACACTTACAGAGACCAATGGAACAGAACAGGGGCCTCAGAAATAACACCACACATCTACAACCATCTGATCTTTTACAAACCTGACACAAACAAGCAATGGGGAAAAGATTTCCTATGTAATGAATGGTGTTGGCAAAACTGGCTAGCCATATGCAGAAAACTGAAACTGGACCCCTTCCTTACACCTTATAGAAAAATCAACCCAAGATGGATCAAAGACTTGAACGTAAGACCTAGGACCATAAAAATCCTAGAAGAAAACCTAGGCAATACCATTGAGGACATAGGCATGGGCAAGGACCTCATGTCTAAAACAGCAAAAGCAATGGCAACAAAAGCCAAACTTGACAAATGGGATCTAATTAAACTAAAGAGCTTCTGCACAGCAAAGGAAACTACCATCAGAGTGAAAAGGCAACCTACAGAATGGGAGAAAATTTTTGCAATTTACTCATCTGACAAAGGGCTAATATCCAGAATCTACAAAGAACTTAAACAAATTTGCAAGAAAAAAAAACCATCAAAATATGGGCAAAGCATATGAACAGACACTTCTCAAAAGAAGACATTTATGTAGCCAACAGGCATATGAAAAATGCTCATCATCACTGGTCATTAGAGAAATGCAAATCAAAACCATAATGAGATACCATCTCACACCAGTTAGAATGGCGATCATTAAAAAGTCAGGAAACAACAGATGCTGGAGAGGTTGTGGAAAAATAGGAATGCTTTTACTCCCACTGTTAGTGGGAGTGTAAATTAGTTCAATCATTGTGGAAGACAGTGTGGTAATCCTCAAGGATCTAGAACTAGAAATACCATTTGACCCAGCTATCCCATTGCTGGGCATATACCCAAAGGATTATAAATCATTCTACAATAAAGACACATGCACATGTGTGTTTACTGCAGCATTATTCACAATAGCAAAGCCTTGGAACCAACCCAAATGTCCATCAATGATAGACTGGATTAAGAAAATGTGGCACATATACACCATGGAATACTATGCAGCCATAAAAAAGGATTAGTTCATGTCCTTTGCAGAGACATGGATGAAGCTGGAAACCATCACTCTCAGCAAACTATCTCAAGATCAGAAAACCAGACACCACATGTTCTCACCCATAAGTGGGAGCTGAACAATGAGAACACATGGACACCAGGAGGGGAACATCACACACCGGGGCCTGTCAGAGGTGAGGGGCTAGGGGAGGGATAACATTAAGAGAAATACCTAATGTAGGTGATGATTTGATGGGTGCAACAAACCACCATGGCGCATGTATATCTATGTAACAGAACTGCAGGTTCTGCACATGTATCCCAGAACTTAAAGTATAATTAAAAAAAAAAAAAAAGAAAAAAGAAAAAAGAAATGCTGACTTCAGAGAAACAGGCTTGGGGAAACAAAACAAAACCAAACAAGCAAACCAATTAGGATATTTTCTGCTATAAGAAACAGGAAACTCTACTTGAACTGAGTTAAATAAAAAAGGAAATTTCACCTCCCCCCCAAAAAACAACATGGAAAGCAAATATAGTGAAGACCTTAAGGGACATGAAAAAATTAAATTATAAGCCAGCAGTGGGGAAAACCAAGCACTAATCAGGTTAACAATTCAGATTCCCCAAAAGTTGCAAATATTAATAGCACCAATACCTCAGAAAATGGTTACGGAGAGAAGAGGAAGATACAATGAAGGGGACAAAGTTAGTGTAAGAATAAACTAGGTTGTTCCCAGATTCCATTCAAGTAGTACCTGCCCTACCATTCTACCATTCTAGAAGAAGACTGACCAGTTGTTAAAGGATCTCCGGATTTGAGGAAGTATTACACTACAAACAGGTGCATTTAGTGACTGTAAGCACAGTAATGCCTGAGACAACAGCCCATGCCCAGGGCTCTTTCATATGTTTATCATATCTCTAGGGCTCATATCTCTAGACCTCCAGAGACCAGAACTTTACTCTCTGGGGAATCCGACCAGCCCAGGAAAAAAGATTTGAAGGTTCAGGACAAATCCTATCTGAATTTCCCAGGCACATCACTCTGCAGTTAAGCTTGCAATTGATAAGATCTAGTGAGGCATAATAGATTCCAATTTACTTTTTAATTTCCCAGACTAAGGTAAGGGTAATCACGTAAAGATTGTCAGAGGTATGAAAGATGGAATACAAAGCAAACAAAAAAGTCTTTGGCATATGGAGGAAAAGACTATGCTGAAAGATTAAAACTTAACAAGAAAAACAATATACACAGAGAGATAAGAAGTTATTGAATCCAAGAGGAAAAAAACAAGATATTATTTTTTTAAAGTGGGGGGAGTTTTTGAAAATTTAAACTATAAGGAAAGAAATGGAGGGAAAGGAGAAAATTCATACAAAGTTTGTAAGATAAATTAGAGAAACTCTCACAGTAAGAAAAGGAAAAAAATAGAGCATTATGCTCAGGTTATTGGCTTGATGCTTTAATAGAGATAAAAGTAAGAATGGCTTAAATGAGTTAGGTTTCTCTCTCTCAGTCTGTCACACACACACACGTCCAAAGTGATCAACAAAATAGTAGGGCATCTGTTATTTATTATCAATAAAATTGCCTGAGGCCCATGTTTCTTACATTTTGTTGCTACTTCATCCCCTAGAAGTTTCCCTTGGTTTATCACCACCACATACATATTCCAGCTATCTTCAAAGGGAAAAAATGGAAGAATGTAGCTTCCTTTTAAGGACAATGTTGTGCATAAAGAGAGATTTTACATACCTTTTGCTCACATTTTCATTAGCCAGAACTTAGTCCCATGGCAATACTTAATGATAAGGAGGGCTGAAAAGTTTAGAAAGTAGCTGGATGTTCATGAACCAAGCTACAAACCAGGAGATTCCATAAATTCAAAGAGGAAGAGAAGATCGTATAATGGAGATCAACATTCTTTGTCATAAAGATAGAAAATAAAAAATTCAATTAGGTGGCTATACCAAGAGTTATAACAATCAAGCAATAGAAATTCCCTGAGAGAACAGAAAAAAAAAAGCAGAATGGAGAAATTCATCATTAAATATTTTAAAGAAAATTTATCCATCTGTCAGGAAACTAAATGAAAACAAACCCACATCAATGTACTTTATTATGAAACACTGGAACCTTAATCACAAGGAAAATAATCTACAAAATTTCAGGTAATTAGAGGACAAGAAATATTCAAATGATTAGGAACAGAATGTCTTCGAAATTGTCAATAGCAGGTTGGAAGCTGGAAAAGAAAGAAGCAATGCATTGGCAAATTCTGAATGAAAGTATAATTGCCAAATTAGAATTATTTTATTCACTCGATCTAAAAATCAGAAGCACGTTTGTAATATATTCATCTACCATGGGCCTTTGTTGAGAAGGATACTAGAGAATATGCTCTTTCAAAATAGTAATTAAACCTAAGAGAGAGTAAGATAGAGGAAAATAGAATCAAGAGATCAATAAATAGAAATGAGAGGAATTCCCAGAGTGGTGGTGGCGGTAAATCCCAGAGTAACAACTCGGTGCAGACTTAGAGGCAAATCAGTCCAGATTGAAGAAGGTTAATAGGTTTAGCAAAGACTTCTACAGCAAGTTGCAAGGGAAACATCTTTCCACGTATCTGCACATCTTAGGCGAAAATTTATGCAATTGTTTTAGAGTTTTTACTTAAATTAATAAGTACTAAGAAAAGCAAACATACCAAAAACAAATGAAGTAAGGGGTGCTAGGAAGGATGCTTATAAGTGGATGGTGTGGGAAAGAAAAAGTCTGTATTCTCATCAGATGAGAGGATCAGTAATAAAGCTTAAGATATAACATTATCAAGAAGTAACAATATTTTTAAGTAGCAATTTAAGCATATAACCATGAGACATAAATTAAGTACCAAAATAATCACCTGAAAAAAAAAGTGGGTGGTCACATTATGGGAAGGATAAAACAGTGGAAGGAGAAGGGAGCATTGGCTCTTTAGAATAGTTTTTATTGTTTAGTAGTTACAAAGTGTGGTGAGGTATAAACAGCACTCTGCTACCAAGTTTAAGAAACAGAATATTATCATTAACTTTAAATGCCTACCCCTCCCCAACTTAGAATGTATTCTCCTGCCTACACTCTTCTCTTTGCCTTCAGAAGTATCATGGCTCCCAAATGGTGTTTCTGAGGGATATGTGTATATGTGTGTGTGTGCCTGTGTGTGTGTGTTAGTCCACTCTGTATTGCTATAATTTATTTTGAAAAGATGTTTATGTTGCTCATGGTTCTGCAGACTGTAAAAGAAGCATGGCACCAGCATCTGCTTCTGGTGAGGGCCTCAGGAAGTTTCAATCATGCTAGAAGGTAAAGAGAGAGCAGGTGCATCACATGGCAAGGACAGCAGCAAGAGAAAGAAAAGGGAAGTCCCAGATTCTTTTTAACAAACAGCCCTCATGGTAACTCATTACCGTGGGAAGGACCCCAAGCCGTGCATGAGGGATTCACCCTCACGACCCAAACACCTCCCACTAGGCTCGCTTCCAACATGGGGGATCACATTTCAACATGAGATTTGGAGGGGACAAACATCCAAACCATATCAGTGTGTGTGAATGTGTATTTAAATATCCATAAACAATATGTTATTTAATTTTGCATGGGTTTTATCTCTTTATATATAAATGAAATTATGAAGATTAAGAAAGGAAAGGCAAATAAAAGAAAAATGAAAGGAGAGGAGGGAAAAGAAAAGAAAGGAGGGAAGAAGAGAGAGAACAAAAGAGGATATCTGATATGTTCCAATGTATAAGGGGAGATTTATACTTATAAAGAAGGATTGGGGAATAATTTGATTACAGAAAACAAGAAAAAATGGAGCAATTATTAACTTTAGGGAAATCAATAGGCTTATAGGCAAGGAAACATAATCATAATATAACATCTGACACAGCTTAGGCATGAAGTATATTATGATAATATTTGTGAAATCATGATAAGGCAAACATTGATCAAACTGAAAATTATCACACAGCTGGGAGTTGGAAAGGGGTGTAGGTATTGTGGGTGGACCAAGGGCACATATAAAAGGATAAATCCTCATCTGCCATAGAGAATGGCAATATGTCTGACATAAAAAATCAAAAAGTAACTGTCTGAAGGTAAATTCCAAACAAAATAGCTAAGAAAGTTAAAAATGGTTGCATCTGGAGGTAAGAGTAAGTAGGGTTAGATAGGAATTTTTGTAAGAAAGGGGAAAAGGGTATTGTTGCTTTTTAAAAATGCTGTAGGATTATCTGAATTTTAAAAGTATGTACATTTATAACTTTTATAATTTAGTTTCTCTTTAATATATATAATACTAAATTTGAAAAGAAAATTAAAGCATGTGTGTATGTGTGTACACATATATCACAATCTATGGATTTTTTAAAATATGTGAATAGACCAAATAATTGTATATTTCATATTAAACTTCTAATTACTGAATAATTAAGATGAGCTTTAGAATTGTTTAGTGAAGGCTTTGGGCTGTTTTCAGAATACATAATTTAGACTGAGCTACATGCTTTTCAACTTCCTCCAGAAGACCAGAATCTGACCAGATAAGATGAATGGCTGCGACTCTTGTAGTCTCAAGTATTTCAAAGTGTGCTAGCCAGGTGCAATGGATCATGCCTGTACCAGCACTTTGAGGGGCCAAGGCAGGCAGATCAACTGAGGTCAGGAGTGTGAGACCAGCCTGGCCAACCTGGTAAAATCCTATCTCTACTAAAAATACAAAAATTAGCTGGGTGTGTTGGCGTGCTGCTGTAATCCCAGCTACTTGGGAGAGTGAGGCAGGAGAATTTCTTGAACTCAGAAGGTGGAGTTTGCAGTGAGCTGAGATTGTGGCACTATACTCCAGCCTGGGTATACAGTGAGACTCCATCTCAAAAAAAAAAAAGTGTGCCATCTCCTGGGTAATAGAAAAGAGTTTTCTTTTGGCTTAGGATTGACTTGGCAATGCGGGCTCTTTTTTGGTTCCATATGAACTTTAAAGTAGTTTTTTCCAATTCTGTGAAGAAAGTCATTGGTAGCTTGATGGGGATGGCATTGAATCTGTAAATTACCTTGGGAAGGATGGCCATTTTCATGATATTGATTCTTCCTACCCATGAGCATGGAATGTTCTTCCATTTGTTTGTATCCTCTTTTATTTCCTTGAGCAGTGGTTTCTAGTTCTCCTTGAAGAGGTCCTTCACATCCCTTGTAAGTTGGATTCCTAGGTATTTGATTCTCTTTGAAGCAATTGTGAATGGGAGTTCACTCATGATTTGGCTCTCTGTTTGTCTGTTATTGATGTATAAGAATGCTTGTGATTTTTGTACATTGATTTTGTATCCTGAGACTTTGCTGAAGTTGCTTATCAGCTTAAGGAGATTTTGGGCTGAGACAATGGGGTTTTCTAGATATACAGTCATGTCATCTGCAAACAGGGACAATTTGACTTCCTCTTTTCCTAATTGAATACCCTTGATTTCCTTCTCCTGCCTAATTGCCCTGGCCAGAACTTCCAACACTATGTTGAATAGAAGTGGTGAGAGAGGGCATCCCTGTCTTGTGCCAGTTTTCAAAGGGAATGCTTCCAGTTTTTGCCCATTCAGTATGATATTGGCTGTGGGTTTGTCATAGATAGCTCTTATTATTTTGAGATACGTCCCATCAATACCTAATTTATTGAGACTTTTTAGCATGAAGGGTTGTTGAATTTTGTCAAAGGCCTTTTCTGCATCTATTGAGATAATCATGTGGTTTTTGTCTTTGGTTCTGTTTATATGCTGGATTACATTTATTGATTTGCATATATTGAACCAGCCTTGCATCCCAGGGATGAAGCCCACTTGATCATGGTGGATAAGCTTTTTGATGTGCTGCTGGATTCTGTCAGCCAGTATTTTATTGAGGATTTTTGCATCAATGTTCATCAAGGATATTGGTCTAAAATTCTCTTTTTTGGTTGTGTCTCTGCCAGGCTTTGGTATCAGGATGATGCTGGCCTCATAAAATGAGTTAGGGAGGATTCCCTCTTTTTCTACTGATTGGAATAGTTTCAGAAGGAATGGTACCAGCTCCTCCTTGTACCTCTGGTAGAATTCGGCTGTGAACCCATCTGGTCCTGGACTTTTTTTGGTTGGTAAGCTATTGATTATTGCCACAATTTCAGCTCCTGTTATTGGTCTATTCAGAGATTCAACTTCTTCCTGGTTTAGTCTTGGGAGGGTGTATGTGTTGAGGAATTTATCCATTTCTTCTAGATTTTCTAGTTTATTTGCGTAGAGGTGTTTGTAATATTCTCTGATGGTAGTTTGTATTTCTGTGGGATCGGTGGAGGCGTCACACTACCTGACTTCAAACTACACTACAAGGCTACAGTAACCAAAACAGCATGGTACTGGTACCAAAACAGAGATATAGATCAATGGAACAGAACAGAGCCGTCAGAAATAATGCCACATATCTACAACTATCTGATCTTTGACAAACCTGACAAAAATAAGCAATGGGGAAAGGATTCCATATTTAATAAATGGTGCGCTGGGAAAACTGGCTAGCCATATGTAGAAAGCTGAAACTGGATCCCTTCCTTACACCTTATACAAAAATCAATTCAAGATGGATTAAAGACTTAAATGTTAGACCTAAAACCATAAAAACCCTAGAAGAAAACCTAGGCATTACCATTCAGGACATAGGCATGGGCAAGGACTTCATGTCTAAAACACCAAAAGCAATGGCAACAAAAGCCAAAATTGACAAATGGGATCTAATTAAACTAAAGAGCTTCTGCACAGCAAAGGAAACTACCATCAGAGTGAACAGGCAACCTACAAAATGGGAGAAAATTTTCGCAACCTACTCATCTGACAAAGGGCTAATATCCAGAATCTACAATGAACTCCAACAAATTTACAAGAAAAAAACAAACAACCCCATCAAAAAGTGGGCGAAGGACATGAACAGACACTTCTCAAAAGAAGACATTTATGCAGCCAAAAAACACATGAAAAAATGCTCACCATCACTGGCCATCAGAGAAATGCAAATCAAAACCACAATGAGATACCATCTCACACCAGTTAGAATGGCAATCATTCAAAAGTCAGGAAACAACAGGTGCTGGAGAGGATGTGGAGAAATAGGAACACTTTTACACTGTTGGTGGGACTGTAAACTAGTTCAACCCTTGTGGAAGTCAGTGTGGCAATTCCTCAGGGATCTAGAACTAGAAATTCCATTCGACCCAGCCATCCCATTACTGGGTATATACCCAAAGGACTATAAATCATGCTGCTATGAAGACACATGCACACGTATGTTTATTGCGGCATTATTCACAATAGCAAAGACTTGGAACCAACCCAAATGTCCAACAATGATAGACTGGATTAAGAAAATGTGGCACATATACACCATGGAATACTATGCAGCCATAAAAAATGATGAGTTCGTGTCCTTTGTAGGGACATGGATGAAATTGGAAATCATCATTTTCAGTAAACTATCGCAAGAACAAAAAACCAAACACCGCATATTCTCACTCATAGGTGGGAAGTGAACAATGAGGACACATGGACACAGGAAGGGGAACATCACACTTCGTGGGCTGTTGTGGGGTGGGGGGAGGGGGGGAGGGATAGCACTGGGAGGTATACCTAATGCTAGATGACGAGTTAGTGGGTGCAGCGCACCAGCATGGCACATGTATACATATGTAACTTACCTGCACATTGTGCACATGTACCATAAAACCTAAAGTATAATAATAATAATAATAATAAATAAAAAAGAAAAAAAGAAAAAAAAGAAAAGAGTTTTCATGGAGGTGAGCTCCATTCAGACTGCACAGAAATTCCAATAGACACTTCTTACCCTTAGCCCACCACAGTAGGATCCTTACTTAATTCTCTCTTTAGTCTCTTTTCTACACACACACAAACATACAATAGAAAATTCAATCAGCTATGACTTGAAATTATCCACACTCAAATCACTGAGACCCACTCAGCCTGAGTTTATCTTTGTCTCTCAAAGAAAGGAACAGAAAAAAAAAGAAGGGGGAGTGAGTAGGATACATGCCAATGAAACAAATGCAAAGGCTCCCAAATAATCTCCCTACATGCTTGTTTCCCTGCTCTCCTATGTCTAATTGGAAGCTGTGAATATCCACCACCCCACTGTTTCTCAGAAGTCTCATTAGAAGCCAACGTGGTTCTGAATTAGAATAAGTGCAATATCTGCCAATGACGTCTGTGTTATGCAGGTGCCACTGCCAAGTGCCAATGCTATACAATATTTGCTCACCACTGCCCATGTGGGACCAAACCCACACTTAATAAGACAGAGACTGCATTGTCATGACATATGCGCAATAATATTCCCTGCATTTAAGCCCCAGAAGAATGGTTATTTAGCTAACGTAGACTTCTGCTATAATCATAGCAGTTTTTCTTCCAGCAGTAAAAGTCTCACCAACTACAGTTCGGCATTTTCTGCTTTCCAATTACTTGCTGATGCTATGCCAAGTACAGAGTAATATTTTCATATATCATTAAACAAATGCAGTTGTGCTCCCCAAACAGGTTTCAGTTTGGGCTAAACTATATCCATTAAAGCTTTCATAAATGGAACACCCTTCAGCTTGTAGTTTCTTTTTACTCATAAATATTTAAACTGCACAGATAATACCTCAACTTCCCAGCAAGTGCTGCATTAGCTGGGCAATCTTTAAAGCATAAAACTTTGTAGCAAGAGAAAACTAGGAAGAGAGAAATAAGTTGTACTACTAGCAAAAAGCATACCAGATTCATATTTCCTTATTTCTAAGAAATAGTATTTCTCTTTTACATATATAATACACATATATATGTAATCTTCTGAGAGATTTGTATATCAGTGATAGTATTTTAAGTCTACAAGGTACTACAGACTTATATTGAAAGAAAAATAATCTTCTTATTTCCAAAGACTTGATTTTTTTTAAGTGGAAAAAATTAAACCTGAGACTAGGGGTATGAATGTAGTGATTGTCAGACTGAAGTGAAAGGGTAAGTCTAATGCTACATTTTTATCAAAGAAAGTCTGAGGTGATTCAAGGACTGTTTTACACAGTGGGTAAACTTTTTTGGTTGACTTAGGGAACGTTTGGTTGGTAAGAACCAAAACCCATCCCAGCTCACATAAGTGAAGGGAGGTTTATGTTAAGAATGCAAGGATAGCCCACAGAATCTAACTGCAGAAGTCATGGACCAGCAACTGTCTTTTCTTTCCTCTGGGCAAGAGCCTTAAGGTGGCTGGACTCTACTTACTCCCTCTCTCTCCCTCTCTTTGCTCTTTTCCATTCTCTCTAGGAGACCTTCTATAAGGTGCTTAGTTATAGTTTTCTCATAGTTTCAGTATCCCAAAGGTTTAGAGTCAGCACTGGGACCAACTCCCACCACAACTTTATATAAACCTATAATTTGTGGGACATCATCAGAAAAATACATTGTGTAACTCAATTCAAATTCTTGAGAGGAAGAATTTCTTAGTCTTAGTCAGACTGGGTCAGGTGCACAATCCAGTCCAGTTGGTTGAAACAAACACAGATTTCTAGGTTCACTTTCATCAGAGACTGAAACAATTTAAAGGGGGAGAAAGATATTCAGCATGTGTCTACTAAATAGTCCTCAAGAAAACCTAAATGGAGGTTGAGATTTTCAATGCAATGGGACTTCTTCCAAAACAATTATGTATTTCACACTGAAATTTACATTGCATTCACATATTATCATATATGTTCTTTATGACATCCTAATGATATATTGAAGGAAGATGATACCAACCCCATTTAAAAAAGTGAATAGTAAATATCAGAAAGGTGGAAAAGGATGGCTTTTAGGTGAGTAATTTGGACACAACCTCTTGGGAAACTTCCAATTGTACCATACCTTTCAAACAGTTTAGCAACCTTAACCCAGGCTCTTAAAATTTAAAAAGAGCTATACTGATGTGGGTGTTATTGACAAAGAAAGAAGTAGCCCCAGCTATTTATCCCCTCATTCTTCCATACTAGTCTACCCAAATAATTCTTTCGAGAATTAGCTGTTTATATATTAATTTGAAAGTGGCTTAAGGTTAGCATGACCATATAATTATATATTAAACTAATAATATTGTAAAATAAAAGGGACACTATTAGTTACTACAGGATAACAGTCATAAACCTGGATTGTCTTGTATTAACCAGGCTGCATGGCTCCTTCTGGAATAGAATTCAAATTTATGGATCCAATCTTTCCTGTCCTGGGACAACTGAAACACTGTGGCAAATTTGGATTTCAGGGGTTGAAACAGGGTGAGTATTATTACAATAGGAAATACCTTGATTTGTGTCTAGGCCCAGAATTTTTAGTGCTTTCCACCTATGTGTTGTATGCTAAAGACAAGTCTGGTTCTTTGTACCAACAGTGATGAGAAACAAGAGCTCATTATCTTAGAGATACTTGATAGTAAGAGTTCTCTAGTAAATGTAAATGCCCTTTATTAGAAATATGTTTTACAAATATTTTCTCCAAAACTGTGGCTTGCTTTTTGCAATTTATTAATAGTGGCTTTTGAAGAGAAAAGTTTGAAATTTTTATCATTTCATAGTATCAGTTTTTATTTTATATTCCATTTTTTGTTTTATCTAATAAATCTTTGCTTAACACAAGTCAAAAAAGATTTTTCTTTTATACTTTATTCCAAAAGTTTATAGTTTTAGATTTTACAGATATGTTCATGATCCACTTTAATTTTTGTATATGCCATGAGACAAGGGCTGTTGCTCAGTTTTATTATTTATTAATTTGCATGTAGATTTCCACCCGCTCCACCCTAACTGGTTGAAAAAATACCATATGCTGCTTATCCATTCATCACTTGATGGATATTAGGGTTGTTTCCACCTTTTACCTATTATGAATAATGTTGTTGTAAACATTTGTGTACAACTTTTTGTGGAGATCTAGGTTTTTAATTACCTTGTATGGTACTTAAGTGTGGAATTGCTAGGTCACATGGCAACTGTGTTTAAGTTCTTGAGAAATTGTTGTGTGTGGTTTTGTTTATTTATTTATTTTGGTCAAACTGCTGTACCATTTATATTACCACTAGTCCATGAGGGTTCCATTTCTCTACATCCCTGCCAACACTTGTTATTGTCTGCCTTTTTGATTATAGTTACCCTAGTAAATGCGAAGCAGCAGGCATCTCATTGTTGTGGTTGTGATTTGTATTTCCCTAGTGACTAATTATATTGAATATATTATCATGTGCTTATTAGCCACTTGCATATATTCTTTGGAGAAATGTCTATTCAAACCTTTTGACCATTTTTAGTTGGGGTATTTGTCTTTTTATTATCAAGTTGTAAAATTTCTTTATATATTTTGGATTCTAAACCCTTATCAGATAGATGACTTGCAAATATTTCCTCCCTTAGTGTGGGTTTTCTTTCACTTTTTAATAGTGTCTTTTGATGCAAAAAGTTTCTAATTTTGATGAAGTCCAACTTACCGATTTTTTTTTTTTTTGGTTGTTTGTGGTTTAGTTTTATATCTAAGAAACTATAGCCTAATCCAAAGTCACAAAGACTGGATAATCTCAATTGCTCTAGCTTCAAGTTTACTGGCTTTTCCAGTAAATGTTTTATTTCAATTATTATACTTTTCAGCTTCAGAATATCTATTTGGTTCTATTTTATAATTTCTATCTCTTTATTGACATTCTTTTTTTGGTGAGACATCATTCTAATACTTTCCTTTAGTTTTTAGACATATTCCTTTAGTTCTTAAAAAAATCATTGATTTAGGTCCTTGTCTAATAAATACAATATCTGGATTTTCCAGGGACAGTTGGTTGTTTTTTCATGTATGGATCATGAATTATTGTTTCCTTGCATGTCTACCAATGCGTTGTTGAAAACTGGACATTTGAAGTAATATAGTGTGAAAACTTTTTGGAAATGAGACATTTTACCCTCATCATGAATATCATTTTTGTTGTTTGTTGTTATTGTTTGGTTAGTGACTTCTTTGAACTAATTCTATGAAATCTGAATTCTTCGTTACATTTGACCAGTGAAATCTCTGTTTAATTACCTTAGTGGTCAGCTAATGGCTGGACAGAGATTTCCTTAAATACCTGGAACCAACAGCCTCTCAGTCTTTGTTAAGGCACTCTGTATGTGTTCTGAAGCATGCCTTCAACATTTGTCCAGACAGTTTAAAGCACTGCCTTAGCTTTCATTTCTTTCTTGCACAGAGTCTCAAGATTAGCCAGAGGTGAGAGCTTAGTGCCTTCTCAGGTCTTTCCTGAGCATGCAGACTTCACTTGCTATATGTGTGTGGCTTTGTACATTCTCAGGAATATACCATAACCTTTCAATGTTCCTTGCAGACATCTCATTCCATAGGTTTTCCCTTTAAGTTTTTTGGCTAGCTTATTATTTGTATCAATTGCTATCTACCTCCTTAATATTCAACAACTGCCTCTGATTGTTTTTGACAAAGGTTTTTGGGAAAAGGCTATTCGGACAAAACTAAGTTAATGGTTCTACTCTACATAGATGATTATGTTTTCTGCATGTACAAACTGTTTTATTATCTTTTCAATCTGTATATCTTATTGCACTGGGTAGTACTTCAACTACAGTGTCAAACACAAGTGATGAGAAAAGTATTCTTTACTTTTTTCCTGATCTTATGGGGAAGAAACTCCATTTTGCATCAAAAAATTTGATGTTATCTGTGGAATTTTTAAAGATATCCTTTATTTAATTGAAGTTCCCTTCAATATCCATTTTGCTGAGAAATTTTTATAAAACAGTGTTGAATTTTCTCAAATGTGTGTTTGTATGTATTGAATAAATCATGATTTTTATATTTCGGAATCTATTTAGAAATATGTTAAATTGATTGATTTTCAAATGTTAAACTATCCTTTCATTCTTGGGCTAAACTTTATACAGATGTAGGCTATATATAAATTAAGAATTTTCTTGTCCATGTTTGTGAAGGATATTTCTTTGTATTTTTGGGGTTTTTTACTTTATTTTTATGAGATCTTTTTGCCTTTTATTTCAGTATCAGAGTAGTGAAGGTCTTATAAGTTGGAAGGTGTTTTTGGTTTTTTATTTTTTTAGAACTTTTATAGGATTTCTATTCTTTTTTAAATATTAGAATTTAACGGTGATGCCATCTGAACCTGGAGCCTATTATTTAAGGGAAGGTTTTTAACTATGAATTTGATGTCTCTAATAGAGATAGAGCTCTTTTGGGCACTTACTTTTCTTTAACTCAGCTTTGGTACTTAGTCACTTTAAAGGACTGTGTCTATTTTATTTAGATTGTTGAAATTCTGATCATGAAGTTCCTTAAATTATGGAGTACTCCAAAGAGATTTCTTCTTCTATGGATTATCCATTCTTTTGCCAAGAGCAAAGATGTGATCTCAAAGACTTCTTTGTAAAGGATCTCTAGGACTTCCAGGGTTTACCAAACCATCATTTGAGTGCCAAAAATACAATCTTTTCTAGTAATTGTCATCACTATTAACTAAGTTGCTTAGACAAGAAACATTGGAGAAATCCTACCTTCATTTGATTGCCCTCAAAACCCACATCCAATTCATCAATAATAAATCGTTGAAATACAGGTATAAAAGCATTCAGTTGGTTTAGTTGGCCTTCAGTTCAAAGTGAGTTAGTTGTAATATGCTTACCATATTCTCACCTCCGACCACTACTATTTTTCCATCTATTATAAGTATATTCATAGTTTTAGAAGGTTTTTCTTATCTCCATCTATTCATTATCTTTTTCCTATATTTTTTCAGAAAATAATGACCATCTCTAGGAAGGCTACTGTATGCCAACACCACCACCTGCTCTGTTAGCTTTTTCTCCCTCAATTAGTTATCATACTTCCTTCCCACTTGAAACATTGAAGAGAGAGAATCACGGATCTTCTAGGGCTGTTTGTGACAATTTCCCTATACCCACCTCATTGGTTCCAAACTTACTTCCAATTTTCCCGTTTCTCTAGCTTAGTTCAAACTACTGGATCCATACCCTCACTGGATTCTACCTCAAATTCCATAGACAGAGTTTACGGTTTTTGATCTTCCTAGCATTTCATAACAGGTTTTTCCTAAATGAATTTTCACTCCAAATTCTTCAGTTCTGGGCTTCCTTGAAAAGGATACTTCATCTTTGGTTTCAGCCTCTGAAAATCTAGCCTCTAGCATGGACGAGCAGGTGTTTGCCAAATTATACCTCCATGACTGAGGGTGGGTTCACACATCTTCATCTTCGGTCCCTTTAACTTCATTCTCTTCATCTTCTCATTAACATATGTGCCAAAAATAACATTTTTATTCTGTCATCCTTCTGTACTTTCTTTGCCCTTTATTTTGCTCTTAGTATAAACTGACAAAATACCACTTATGAAAGTAATAAAGTTGGATATTTTGGGAAAGAGCTTAACATTCTCTGTTACAATGTAATGCGTATAGATAGCCAACAGATTTTAAATACTATCCAAGGTCTGCCAGCAACATATGGTTTTCTTTAGATACAGTGTTCATATGGAAGTAGAATTTTGCACATCTTTTACAAATCCATCCCCAAATTTCAAATATCATTTTATTAATTGTATATTGAAACTAAATAACATATTTGGTATGACTCCAGGGATCCATTAAATTGAAAGGATCTCATCATAACATCACTACAAATGACTCAAAGTCAAAAGGTTATTTTTTAAAAATAACATTTATAATGTTCTTCCCTAATGTAGAAGTACTTGGAAAATTCAGACATGCAGTGTAGAAATAAAAAAATAACAATCTGCAAAATATTGTACACTTTAGGTAATAAGACCTTTTTCAGATTATATTATGCATCCAATATGGCTATGAGATAGAATCAAGAGTGGGACCAGTATGTATCAATCTCAGGCAGCATCACAGGGGAAAAAATTGTCATATTTATTGGTTCTATAACAACAGGGCTGGGAGTTTTGATTCTGTGAGGATTCTAATATTTTACTTGTTGATATTAATAAAGCTATTCTGATAATATATATGATTATCTTATTATAAAAATTAATCATACTTTATTTGACATACTGGACTAGATAATGAGAATTCCTTTATTTCTCTCCATTAACTGCCACCCAGATTCTATTTATTTGCTCTCTCAACCACTCAGTTTTTTAATGCCTTATTTTCTAGAATCTAGTGTTGTATGAAATGAGAGTAATAATATTTGTTAGCTAGAGGGTTATAAAGAATAACATGAACGTTTATTATGCACTTCGAAATCATATGAGTGATTTTTGTTACATTGTAAGCATTGGTATTTCTCAAATAAAAATTATCTTCATGAGTGGTATTATTTTCAGATTCCTGTGTATAAAAGCATATATGTGATTCTGATTTAAATCCACGTAATTCATAGTTTTGGTTAATGTATATTTCTAAAACTTATACACGGCATCAAAAGGAAGTAGTTCTTGCCGGGTACAGTGGCTCACACCTGTAATCCCAGTACTTTGGGAGGCCGAGGCAGGTAGATCACTGAATGTCATGAGTTTGAGACTAGCCTGGCCAACAGAGCAAAACCCTGTCTCTACTAAAAATAAAAAAATCAGCCAGACATGGTAGTGCATGCCTGTAGTACAAGCTACTCGAGGTGGCAGAATCATTTGAACTCGGGAGGTGGAGGTTGCAGTGAGCCGAGATCATGCCACTGCACTCCAGCCTGGGTGACAGAACAAGACTCTATCTCAAAAAAAAAAAAAAAAAAAAAAGGAATTCCTTCTAAGGACCTGGCTCCTTTAGGAAAAATAAGAGCCTCACTGAGACAACATGTGAAGACCTGATATGACTTGTGTTTAAAACTATAATACCAGTCTATGTTCTTTTGCCCTTTACAATTATCTTAATCTATTTGGGCTACTATGGTAAATTATTATAGATGGGGTGGCTTAAATAACAAATTATTTCTCATACTTCTGAAGGCTGAAAGTCTGAGATGGGGGTGCCTGCATTGTGGAGTTCTTGGTGAAGGCTTTCCTCCTGGTTGTGCTGTTATGTAGCCTTTCCTTGGTGCATACAGAGAAATATCTCCTCTTCCTTTTTTAAAATTAGAGCATTAATCTCTTCATGAGTGCTCTACCCTCCTGAGCTTATCTAACCCTAATTACCTTCCAAAGACTACACCTCCAAATGCCATCACATTACGGATTATGGTTCCAATATATCAGTTTTGGAGGAGCACAAATATTCAGTCCCTAACAACAATAAATACAGCATCTGTCTTAGTCTATATTGTGCTGCTAAAACAAAATACCTGTGACTGAGTAATTTATAATTTAAAAAAATTATTTCCTATGGTTTTGGAGGCTGGGAAGTCCAAGACTGAGGGGCCCACATTTGGTGAGGGACTTTGTGCTATGCCATCACATGGATGGCAGAAGATGGAAAGGAAAAAGAAGATGAGAGGGAGAGAGAAAGGGGGGCTTAATTCACTTGTATAACAAATCCACTCTCATAAAATAACCCATTCCCTTGTTAAGCACATTAATTCACTCATAAAGGCAGGGTCCTCATGGCCTAATCACCTCTCAAAGGTACCACCTCTCCACACTGTTTTACTGGGGATTAAGTTTCCAACATATGAACTCAAGGGAACATGTACCAACCATAGCAGTATCCAAATTATTATAATAAAATTCACATCATTATGCTGACAACCCCCAATAATTGCTATGTGTTTCCTCATATTAAAAATGATTAATTTATGATAGTATCAGAATACCTCATTATAACTCAAATTCAATATAAAATTAAGTTTTGTTATATTAATCTCCCAGATTAGTTTTTGCCTCCACTGAATTGTCTATAAAGAACCAATTAACATAATCAAAATTAAGTTTAGTGGGAACATTACATTTAAATGAACGATAGTTGGATTTCATCTGTAAACTCAAAATGGTCCTCCATTAAAAACATATCTACACCATAATGTAGATAGCTCTATAACAATTTTACATAATTTAAAGCTACTCTTGTGATAATTTAATCCATTGTTGATAGTACTAACAAAAACCAGCCAAATACGGAGTCCCCCACCTCCAACAACCTCAGGGCTCCAGGTGATTTCTTCCCAAAACACAGATGAGAGGTCATGATTTTACAGTCCCTGCTATTTCTCTGAACTTTTTAATAATAACATTTAATATTTCTTGGGCTCTTGCTATATATGCTAAGCCCTTTCCACATATTATTTGTAATAGACTTGGTAGCCATAATCCAGGAAGAGATGTTGTTAATATCCCCTATTTATAGATGTGGTTTAGAGGAATAAAGTCAACTGCCTAACAGCAAACACATGAATCTCTAACATGGGCCTTAACAGCTACAGCACAGAGCACGTTAGTATGGAGAATTTCAATATTAACTAAGATTCATTTATCTTCTAAGACTTAGAATACTCAGATTTATGGGTTTACACAATTACATATAATTTTGTGGTATATTAAGTAATACAAATAGACTAACGTAAGGTCTATATAGAGTAAAGAATGAATAAGTGAGTGAATGCATGGATGGTGAAATCATATTCAGTAGCAGTTCCTATTTTTCTGAGTGAAGATAAGTTAGAGGATTCAAAATACAATAAGGCTTAAAGAAAAATGCAGAGACAAAAAGTTCTTTAAAATTTATAGAAGCATAACTCTTTGCTATAAAAACTAATCAATCACCAGATATTTCACAAGTAAACTTGTAATATTTAGACATCAGCATTTGATTAATCTAGCTTGTAATTTGTGTTAATATAACTTCTCTGAAAAGAAAATTCTTCCCTGTACAATTAAAGTTGTTATTCCTTTAATTAAGCTTTATACTGAAATTGGTGAAAGTAAAAGAGAAAGCTTAATATGGATAACTGAGTTTTTAAATATGTATATGATTATAAGTCATTATGGATGGAAAAGATACAGTTTAAATAATTTGTTCAAACGTTTTCTTACAAATGTAGATATGATGTCCTGAACAAAAGTGGTTTCAGTTCATCAGTAAATAAAGCATTATATAAGCTCTTTGTTGGTCTGTGTAGGAAAATCTCTCATGTTTTTCTAAATATAATTTTTAAAAACGTTATAGCAACTCACAGACTTCTCTATGAAAACTGATTCTTTAAACATTTTTGGAGAAATAATACCTGATTTTCTTTAGGTAAAATAATTGATTAAAAAATTAAATTCACTACATGACACCTAGGAGTATGGCTAAACACTGGTGTAATTTATACCCCATTTAAGTGTAAGAAGATAAATGAAGTTCAGTGAAATATCTTTGGTTAACTGCCTTTGCCTCAGTTAAAGGGAACTTTTTGTAAAAGTGTAAAATAAAGCCAGAAACAAGCACATGGTTTAAGGGCACGGGTGGGTAGTAACAGAGCAATCGGTCAGCCCACAAAGATGTGTATTCTCTCCGTGGCATGGCTTTGGTGGAGGTGCGTGGTGGCACTGAAGTGGTGTTAGTTCCAAATCAAACCCGTGTGTGCAGGCACTGATTGTCTGACTTTTCCAAACTGTTAACAGTCACTTTTTATATTGCTTATAAAAATGATAATTTAACATATTTATTCTACCAGTCATTCTCAAGGTTGACTGACAAAGACTGTAGAAAATTTATTTACCTTAAATCTATATTTCCTAACTCAGGATGTGGTCAGAATTTTAAAGACGCTATAGAGCTTTTAATAGGCGTCTTATTATTCCTTAGGGCCTACTTGTGGGAAATATGTCTAAATTCTAAGATGAAATTGCACATTTATAAATCACTAAGCAGCATTGTGGGAGCTTGCGATTTTTTCCTTTTGAAAAGAGTTAGTCAGGTTTACTTGCAAGACAAGAAGGTGAGTATATCCTCATTATTACCACGGCAATCAAAGTGTGGGGGCTGAGAGCTCCAACTCTGATCCAGCTAGGGTTCATGTACCACTCTGCTGATGACTGAGGGTGTGAACTTAGGGAGGCCTCTTCAACACTCAGTGCCTCAGTTTCCTCACTTGCAGTACCAATTTAAATAATGTTTATCTGAAAGGGCTCGTTGTGAAGACTGATTTCATACATATAAAGTGTTTTGACTGGAACCTAACATATATTAAACACTATATAAGTTTAAGTTGTTGTTAAGCAAACTGGCATCTCTCCTCATTTTTTAATGTCTTCTGACAGGGACAGACAGAAAAGAGGTGAATATTCTACCATGGGAGCTGTATGTGTAAGAATGCAGTCTTCAGGATAATACCATGAGGAATTGCAATACTTACCTCTGCTTTACGGATGAAGAGCTTGCCTGGGTTTGAATCATAGTTTGCCACTTAAAAGCAGTACCATCTTGAGAAAGTTACTTTACCATTTTGTATCTCAGTTTCCTCATTGGTAAAGTAAGAATAATACCTGCTTCTCAAGATCACTGCAAGAATTAAATGGATTAACACCTATAAGGAGTGTGGGATATTATCTGACAGACGCAGAGTAAATATTCTATAAATGTTAGCTGTTTTTATTCAGACAAAGAGAATGAAAGAGATGATTTGGATGGCACTAAGTGGGAAGGAGTAGAAGGAAGGAATTAGTAATAGGATAAAATAATCAACAATAAGCAGAAAGGCACAGGATTTTACATAATGGCAGAAAGTAGGATGAGATTAAGTGACAGTGGTCAGGAGCTTCAATTATAAAAATATTAATTATTAATAGTCCTAATATTGACTGGCAAACTTGTAAGATTTTATTTTTTTCTTGAACATATCTCTAGACTTAAACTCTTAATAAAGCTTAGGTTATTCTCTTAACTTTTCCAAAATTAATTTTGAACCATGGTTTATATTTTTGTCACCACATACTCATATGGCTACAGATTATTTCTAAGATGTCGTAAATCCTTTGATATCTTAGAGATCTCTAATACTTGAAAGAACAGAAAAGATTTGAGGTACATGGTAAGACTGAGATACGTAAGAAAGTGAAACAGATTAGTCTGCTCTTCACCAGCATAAGCCACAGAATAATAATGTGCTCTCAGTGCTGTTACTGAGATATGAAAGGGCTACTCAAACATAGTTCAAATATGAAATAAAGTCCTACCTAGCTCCATCGCATACACACACACACACACACACACACACACACTCGCACAAATCAATGCCTTCCTATTTAGAGATTAATCAAATCAAGTAATCAAATCAACCATATTGTATGTTTTAGTTTTAGAAACATACTGAAATTTTGAAAGGTGGGGAAAAAAGTGAATGAGAATTAGTCAACATGACAATTTACAACAAATTATCTACGAAGAGAAATGATATTATCAGGTGACCACAAGTAAAGTGTCTCCTAAAATATTTTATTACAGCCCCCAAACCACCACCTGGTATTTATGGAAGCAATATCTCTTTCAGAATTATTTTAAAGTTAATTATAATCACATAATCAAGTAATTAGCTACTTCATTTAGACCATTGCTACTCAAAATATGGTTGCTATATCAGTATTATTGACATCACATAGAAGCTTGTTAAAATCTGGAATCTCAGGCTCCACCCTAAACTTACTGAATCAGAATTTACAGTCTGATTAAATCCACAGGTGATTTTTATGCACACTTAAGTATGAGGGCACTAATAGAGGACAATGTTTCTCAATATGTGCTTCACATTAAATCTATCTAAAATATATATAAAAATAGTAATGTCGGGATTTACCCATAGAGATTTCTTTCTTTTTTTTTTTTTTTTTCTGGAGACAGAGTCTCACTCTGTCACCCAGGCTGGAATGCAGTGGCAAGATCTCAGGTCACTGCAGCTTCTGCCTCCCAGATTTAAGCTATTCTTGTGCCTCAGCCTCCTGTGTAGTTGGGATTACAGACGTGTGCCATCACACACGGCTCTTTTTTGTGGTTTTAAGAGAGATGGCGTCTTGCCAAGTTGGCCAGGCTGGTCTTGAACCCCCAGCCTCATGTGATCTGCATGCCTCGGCCTCCAAAGTGTGGGGTTTACAGGCGTAAGCCCTCGCACCAGGCCTATTTAATTAATTTTGAATGGAACACAGCAACAGTATTTTTTTAGTTTCTCAGGTGATTCTCTTGTTCAGCCACCACTGAAATCCAGATCAGGAACACCAAGCAACACTTAGTGCATAAATATGAATACACATGGTTCAAGGTGAGTTCCCATGAGTCAATGATCAAAGTAGATAAAGACAGAATTTGGAGATATTTAAGCATTTTAGAGACAGAGAACATGTAATTACTTTGGTCTGAAATAAGAAAAAAATTAAAACAAGATACTATAAGATTCAAAGGAAATGAATATCACAAAGCTAAAAACGGTTGGCAAAAGACAAACAAACAAAATATTCAGGAACCAAAATATGAGACATACATTCTCTAATTAATTTTCAGTCTCAACAAAGCATTTTAATTGGTTTATTGTGAATGCATATTTGCTTGTCTTCTAGTTCCTGCATGTAGAATGATCAGTTCTAGCTGTAATAATCTTGGAATTCGTAGATATAGACATAGAAGTAATTGTATCAATTTGGAACAGAGACAGGCAGGACAGAAACACCAAGCAAACTTGCTTCATGTCTTCCCTCATTTTATTAACTGTCTGTTAACATGGATGTTTTGCCTCCTGAGGTTGTTAAAGGGAACTCATGATGTTCATCACTGTAATACTACACATTATATATACATGTTAAATAATGTATCAATGGTGAAAATGAATGTTTTAGATAAATATTGCCCATTTGGCTAGATAGATGTAATTTTATAAATTTCAGAAAGCTTAGGTAATGACTTGCAGATGTGTGCAAGGAGAGAAATGGCTTCAGTATTACTCTTATCATTGATCCCTTTACTGAAACCTTTTCTAAATTTGCACTTAGTCACATATTTCCAAAGTGATAATTAAAAGTAAATAAAAATGAACCGTTACATAATCCAATGCAAGCTAAAGTATCTGCATTGTTTATAAATGAATTCCTAGCAAAGTAACAGGTGATTAACACTTCACAGGCTTTTCTTTAAAAAATCAAATTTCCTTTTATGTTTTGTTCTTATGCCAATGAAAATTTACAATGGAGCTCAGTGGGCTGGGCACAGTGGCTCAAGCCTGTAATCTCGACACTTTGGGAGGCCGTGGCAGGCGGATCACCTGAGGTTGGGAGTTCGAGACCACCCTGACCAAAATGGAGAGACTCCAGTCTCTACTAAAAATACAAAAATTAGCCGGGTGTGGTGGTGCAGGCCTGTAATCCCAGCTACTTGAGAGGCTGAGGCAAGAGAATCGCTTGAACCCGGGAGGCAGAGGTTGCGGTGAGCCGAGATCACGCCATTGCACTCCAGCCTGGGCAACAAGAGTGAAACTCCGCCTCAAAAACAACAAAAAAAACAAAAAGCAATGGAGCTCAGTGTATTCATGGGGACGATATATACAAAGAAAGAAAGACTAGGAGTGGTGAGAAGCTTTCTTTTGTAAATGAAAGCCTGTGATATTTATAAAATAATTTATTTTTTAAAAAAATGTTTGGATGCTGCTCAATTTGTTTTTGCCTAAGATATAATGTGATAGACCTTTCTAATAATTTCCATTTGAGGTAAAAACCATTGATACAGGTCAACATTGTGTCTGATATAGCCTCAGGGACAAGTCTGGTGAGGTTAGAATTACAACACATCTAAATACTAAAGAAAATCTTGACATATTAAAGATTTCTTAGGTAATTCATTCTGAATGAGTTACTGAAAAATATCTTTTCTTTTTGTTCTGGAAGCTGGTTTAATACTTACTGGTAAGTTAAAGTTAACATTTCTATAAAGCTTAGAAAATTTTTAAATTTATCTTTTCAAATTATTTTAATAATTACAATATTAGCAGAAATAAGAATGTTTGTAAATTACTTATGTAGTGTTTGAAATCCTTAGTAAAATTCCTAAAAATCTTCAGCAAAATTCCCACAAGCAATTATAGTTAGACTTCCCTTCAGAAATTTAATCCTCTGTGATCATTTTACAGAATAGAGAACTTCTAATTTTTAGGTCCTACTTAATCATAAATGTCTAATTTGGGAAAGTATGTGTGCTTGTAAAAAAGTAAGATATAATTTCTCATTTTTAAATTCTTCTCCACAATCAAACCCATAGTCTCTCTGTCTCATTTGGGATGAGAATAAAACCCTTTCTTCCTTGCTTTCCTATTCTCTCCTTCCTTCCTCTTATACATTAAAGCTTTCAGTGAAATTTACTTTAAAATTCACTATGCTTTTAGAGCTTTTCCTCTAGCATGTTTATACCAAGATATTTCTTCTTTTTTGTTTGAACTCACAACATCAACTTTTTTTGTCTCCTCTGACGGCAAGCCACAAATGAAATTAGGATGGGGAGGTTATCCTTTAGAGTAAGATTGGAATTCCATAGTCTGTTCATTTGGTCATACAACTAACACCTCTGAGACTTTTTGGTTACCTTCAGAAGAATAATTTGGATCTTGAATATAAATGTTCTGACCACCTAAGTAAACAGTGTAATTGCCATGGGTTGTATAACACTCTGCTTTTCTAATGAAACAGGTCTTAATTTATATCAGAACCTGGATGGCTAGTTGCCCTCACTTGTTCAATAAACTTTTTAACTTGAGTAACTCTGTAGATGTAAGAGTAGATTCAATAGAAAACAAACAAAATAAAAGCAAAACAATAACAAGATTGATAATAGAGAAATATAACCAAAGTCCTAGAAAAAAATAAAAAGAATATAAGCAATACCACAAGCAAAGATGACTTAGTTAAAACCAACTAACCAAGCAACAAATAAAGAAGATTTCATGTGAGTTAATAGAATGGGAAAATAGAGGAAAAATTGAGTTGATGAGGTAAGGATATTGAATTACGTGAATGAGAAGGTAATTATTAGATAAAATAGCAAAAGGAAATCTACAATTTATGCTGTTCCAAAAGGAGATATTGGAATTTATCTCAGTGTGGTTTTTGTCTTGAATCTGACTCCCTATTCATCAAAAACTATATCCCTTCATTTAAATGATAAATCAATTATTTTAATACTTTTTGATACAAGGGTTTGTTAATTATTTATAAATTTCTCAAAAGGTATTCTCCTTGAGCAAATTATTTCTCATGGGAAAATTCTAATAATATACTAACCACTATGCTGTGTTATTCAAAAGCATCATGCCATTGTTCTAAAGGAAATAGCCTTCTTTTTTTCATATTTTTAATTTGGAGATGTTTGAGGTCTTAAAACAGGGTTCCAAAATTTTTGACACTCATCCTATTCAAGAGCAGAGATAAACTATTCCTGCTAAGCCCTGTGCAAATTGCAGATTTGTGAGCAAAATGAAAGGTTGTTATTGCTTTAAGTCACAAATTTTTAAGATGGCTCACAATAAATAATTGACACATTGTGCTACCTGAAAGATAAGTGATTCCATAACAAAAATTAATATGTATTATTGGTTTGGGGCTGGGCAGCAGGTGAAAACCAGAAGGGCCTTGAGGAGAGTATTAATGAAAAAGCCCAAAAAGCAATGAGAAAGCTGTTAGTGAGGGTTTCAAGGAAAGTGAGGGAAATGTTATTGGGAGCAGGAGGAAAGGGGACTCTTATTATGCAGTGGTGGAAATGTTGGCAATATGTCTCCTGTAAATGTGAAAAACAGGAAATGAATTTAATGAACTTAATGATCTAGGAGAATACTGAAAATCCTACATAACAGCTTCTTGCCAGCTATGATAAAATGCAAGAGGATAGAGGGTACAAGGTGAGGGAATGCAATGTTAAGTCTAAAGGAGCCAGAACTTGCTAAAGTTAAAAAAAAAAAACAAAAAACTCTTTCTTCTTCCAAATCTTTCCATACGATGAAAAATTCTTAAAATAATAAATACTCTAATGCCTAAAATCTAATTCTGGGTGAGATTATAAGATTTCTTGTTGATATCTAAGAAAGAACTGAGGTGATAATACAGAAACCCTTTCAGTCAAACAGGAAGTCCTGTAAGAATCAAGAACGCATGTCTTACAAATCTCCTTAATTAAACTGGGGTTTTTGAAAGTCTTAGAGCAAGTTACGTCACAGAAGCTTCACAGGGAACCTAGATAGGGAAGGACTTACCTTTATGATGTATGGTTGTGACTTTTGTGTAAAAGATAACCCTAAGTATATTCATGGAGAATCCACACAATTTTTAAGAGAATTATTTTGGTCAAAATAGCTCCAGCTTAGACTAAAATGGAAAAAAAGACTTTGGGATACCTAAGCTTTTTTGGGCAGGAAACTGGCTGTCAAGGATACAGAGGGCAGATCCATGAGCCATGAGCATGGAAACAAGAACCACAGAGAATAATGCCCAGAGAGCAGCAGTGAGGCCTGATTATCAAAGGCCTAAGTCATCAAAATGGACCCAGTGGATTTCACAATGGATATGTACCAGTGACTGCTGTGTACCTCCAGTTATTCCCTTTTAATGAGAATGTTTATGGAAATTATCTTATGCCTGTTCCCTTGTTCTATTCTAACCCATAATCTCTCTGCCTCATTTGGGATAAGAATAAAACCCTTTCCACCCTGCTTTCCCATTCTCTCCTTCCTTCATCTTATACTTTAAAACTTTCAGTGAAATTTACTTTAAAATTCACTATGCTTTTAGAGCTTTTCCTCTAGCATGTTTATAACAAGATATCTCTCCTTTTTTGTTTAAACTCACAAAATCAGCCATTTTTTCTCCTTCGTGTGTGTTGGGGAGAAGATAACTTGTTTCTTTAGTTCCCAGATCTTTAGATTAGGAGAACCATACTCAACGGGCTGTCCCGTAGGAGCCAAATTCCAAGAGCTTCACCTGCACATGGACCTGATTTAGGTGATGAAACCCTGGACTTTGAACCTGAGACCAATTTCATAATGAGATAGGATGTTTTAGGAGTTTGAGAAAGGGTAAATGTATTTTACGTGTGAAGAGAATGTAAATAACTTGTGGCAAGAGGTCATACCATGGCAGTTTAAGAATATGAGCCCCGAATGCTTTGCCATTCCTCCCATTGAATACTAGGTTTATGTTCTTCCCCATAAATCCAGGTTCTGTGACAGGTTGACCAGCAGTATATGGCCAAAATGATTCTATGCCATTTTCTGGGGCCAGGGCTTAAAAAGTGGAGGCTTCCACTTCCTGTGTCTTGTGGTATTGCTTCTGGGAACGAACCACCATAGTGTGAGTAGAGAAAACGGAGGCACCCCATGGACAGACCCGTGAAAGAGAAAAACCAAGCCCTCAGCCATTAGTCAACACCATTTTGGAAGCCTTGTGAGACAGCCACCTAGCAAGTAAATCCTCCAGTCTGTTGTATGTAACTAAGCTTTGCTGCAATTGATAACTGATACATATTTACTGCTGCACACCAAAATGATCCTGCACAAATTATTTGCCTCTCAAAGAGTTTTCTCAGCTGTAACATAGAGATAATCATGGTTTCTACCTGATAGAATGATAGTAAGGATCAAATGAGGGAGAGATTTGAAATGTCTAGCAAAGTGTTTAGGACATATTAAACTTTCAATAAGTGCTATCTATAATGATATTCAAGGTGATTTAATTTTTGTTATTTTTTAAATAAATATGAGGAACTATCCTTATTTCGATTTCTCAAAATATTAGGTTCTGTTTTAAAGGAAAGCTTGAAGTCACCTGGAGAGACCCTGGGCTCCTGTAACCACATGACTCCAGTGCATGTATATTTTCAAGTAAAAATGAAAATAAATTTGAGTCCTTATGTTGTTTTATACATTTTCGCCATGTGAGATTTAGCCGCATGCATTTTACTTTTTATATTTTCATGTAGAGTTTCTGGGTTTTCCTGTTTGGAAATATTAGATCTTATTTTTCCCACTGTTTCTATTCTTATTCTCTTTCATTCCTATTCAGGCATCTGTGTTAGGCAAATAACTCTCCATATGTACCGGGTGCAAATTGCTCTTCATCAGGAAGTGCCACTTCACAAATTTAGAAAGAGAGGCATAGAGTCATTACAAAGGCTATTAAATAAAATAAAGTAGCTTGTTCAGAAACAAATAGATATTAACATCATCCTCTAACTAGACAACTTAAATAGTATATGGGATATATATTTTATCCTTACATGGCATCCTTGTTCTAATTCAATCACTCCTGTCAAACATACATTTAAAAACAAATTAGATGACAGCCATCACAATTAGCATGCACCCACACACAAACACACCAGTTATTAAAGACCCTAATTGAACCACGTATTTTTAGATTTGGACTTCTCAGAAACTTGGGCAGTCTGAGTACATCAACAAAGTGTCTTCCTTGGAAACAGCATATGTAGGTTTGAATGAGAAGTTGGCAAATGCCATCTTTATCCAGTGACTTGGTTTGTAATTATTATAGAGTTCTTACATATTATAAAACCTGGAAAGTTATTTTTAAAATATTGTGGAGAGAAAAATATTTATTTTTTTTCCTTTAGGCACCAGAGGGCATGAAACATTTGATGAAATACATGGAAATCATACACAATACATGATTTTTCCCTGAATCAAACTGATTAAATGTGAAGATTTTTATAAACGATTCAGAAAGAAAAAATTACTTTACTTTTGCTAACCTAATTTTTTTTCATCTCTATGGCCACACAACCATTTCAAAGAAAGGTCTCAACTCAGATTTACCTTTGCCAAATGAAGAGCAACAAAGTCTGCGTCAGCGTAGCCCAGGATCAACTGGGTCTGCCCTTTTCATCAGGAGCATCATCTGCTTGCTGCGTTAGTCTGCTGGTCATGCTCCCATGAACCTGGGGAATTGGAGGGGGTAGACTTCATCAAGTATTGTCCAGGAATCTTTCTGTATTGATGCCTAATACGTGCTGAAACTACAGTAAATACCTCGAAGGTAAAAAGGTCCTACTTTTGATTACCATGACTTTTTTATTTTTGTACAATTAAGAGAAAAATACATTCATAAGGTACTTGGGATCTTTTTCTGGAATTAAAGTTAGCTTTGCTTGTATGCTCCGCTAAGTTAAAATGTGAGTGGATTAAAATAGCTTGTGTCATCATGCTAAGTATAGGAATAAGGTAAGTTCTTTTTTTATTTTTATTTTTTTATTTTTTATTTACTATTATTATTATTATTATTATTATTATTATACTTTAGGTTTTATGGTACATGTGCGCAATGTGCAGGTAAGTTACATATGTATACATGTGCCATGCTAGTGTGCTGCACCCACTAACTCGTCATCTAGCATTAGGTATATCTCCCAATGCTATCCCTCCCCCCTCCCTCTACCCCACAACAGTCCCCGAAGTGTGATGTTCCCCTTCCTGTGTCCATGTGTTCTCATTGTTCAGTTCCCACCTATGAGTGAGAATATGCGGTGTTTGGTTTTTTGTTCTTGCGATAGTTTACTGAGAATGATGATTTCCAGTTTCATCCATGTCCCTACAAAGGACATGAACTCATCATTTTTTATGGCTGCATAGTATTCCATGGTGTATATGTGCCACATTTTCTTAATCCAGTCTTAATCATTGTTGGAGGTTTGGGTTGGTTCCAAGTCTTTGCTATTGTGAATAATGCCGCAATAAACATACGTGTGCATGTGTCTTTATAGCAGCATGATTTATAGTCCTTTGGGTATATACCCAGTAATGGGATGGCTGGGTCGAATGGAATTTCTAGTTCTAGATCCCTGAGGAATCGCCACACTGACTTGTGTGAACTAGTTTACAGTCCCACCAACAGTGTAAAAGTGTTCCTATTTCTCCACATCCTCTCCAGCACCTGTTGTTTCCTGACTTTTGAATGATTGCCATTCTAACTGGTGTGAGATGGTATCTCATTGCGGTTTTGATTTGCATTTCTCTGATGGCCAGTGATGGTGAGCATTTTTTCATGTGTTTTTTGGCTGCATAAATGTCTTCTTTTGAGAAGTGTCTGTTCATGTCCTTCGCCCACTTTTTGATGGAGTTGTTTGTTTTTTTCTTGTAAATTTGTTGGAGTTCATTGTAGATTCTGAATATTAGCCCTTTGTCAGATGAATAGGTTGTGAAAATTTTCTCCCATTTTGTAGGTTGCCTGTTCACTCTGATGGTAGTTTCTTTTGCTGTGCAGAAGCTCTTTAGTTTAATTAGATCCCATTTGTCAATTTTGGCTTTTGTTGCCATTGCTTTTGGTGTTTTAGACATGAAGTCCTTGCCCATGCCTATGTCCTGAATGGTAATGCCTAGGTTTTCTTCTAGGGTTTTTATGGTTTTAGGTCTAATATTTAAGTCTTTAATCCATCTTTAATTGATTTTTGTATAAGGTGTAAGGAAGAGATCCAGTTTCACCTTTCTACATATGGCTAGCCAGTTTCCCCAGCACCATTTATTAAATAGGGAAATCCTTTCCCCATTTCTTGTTTTTGTCAGGTTTGTCAAAGATCAGATAGTTGTAGATATGTGGCATTATTTCTGACGGCTCTGTTCTGTTCCATTGATCTATATCTCTGTTTTGGTACCAGTACCATGCTGTTTTGGTTACTGTAGCCTTGTAGTATAGTTTGAAGTCAGGTAGTGTGATGCCTCCAGCTTTGTTCTTTTGGCTTAGGATTGACTTGGCGATGCGGGCTCTTCTTTGGTTCCATATGAACTTTAAAGTAGTTTTTTCCAATTCTGTGAAGAAAGTCATTTGTAGCTTGATGGGGATGGCATTGAATCTGTAAATTACCTTGGGAAGGATGGCCATTTTCATGATATTGATTCTTCCTACCCATGAGCATGGAATGTTCTTCCATTTGTTTGTATCCTCTTTTATTTCTTTGAGCAGTGGTTTGTAGTTCTCCTTGAAGAGGTCCTTCACATCCCTTGTAAGTTGGATTCCTAGGTATTTGATTCTCTTTGAAGCAATTGTGAATGGGAGTTCACTCATGATTTGGCTCTCTGTTTGTCTGTTATTGATGTATAAGAATGCTTGTGATTTTTGTACATGGATTTTGTATCCTGAGACTTTGCTGAAGTTGCTTATCAGCTTAAGGAGATTTTGGGCTGAGACAATGGGGTTTTCTAGATATACAATCATGTCGTCTGCAAACAGGGACAATTTGACTTCCTCTTTTCCTAATTGAATACCCTTGATTTCCTTCTCCTGCCTAATTGCCCTGGCCAGAACATCCAATACTATGTTGAATAGAAGTGGTGAGAGAGGGCATCCCTGTCTTGTGCCAGTTTTCAAAGGGAATGCTTCCAGTTTTTGCCCATTCAGTATGATATTGGCTGTGGATTTGTCACAGATAGCTCTTATTATTTTGAGATACGTCCCATCAATACCTAATTTATTGAGACTTTTTAGCATGAAGGGTTGTTGAATTTTGTCAAAGGTCTTTTCTGCATCTATTGAGATAATCATGTGGTTTTTGTCTTTGGTTCTGTTTATATGCTGGATTACATTTATTGATTTGTGTATATTGAACCAGCCTTGCATCCCAGGGAAGAAGCCCACTTGATCATGGTGGATAAGCTTTTTGATGTGCTGCTGGATTCTGTTTGCCAGTATTTTATTGAGGATTTTTGCATCAATGTTCATCAAGGATATTGGTCTAAAATTCTCTTTTTTTGTTGTGTCTCTGCCCGGCTTTGGTATCAGGATGATGCTGGCCTCATAAAATGAGTTAGGGAGGATTCCCTCTTTTTCTATTGATTGGAATAGTTTCAGAAGGAATGGTACCAGCTCCTCCTTGTACCTCTCGTAGAATTCGGCTGTGAACCCATCTGGTCCTGGACTTTTTTTGGTTGGCAAGCTATTGATTATTGCCACAATTTCAGCTTCTGTTATTGGTCTATTCAGAGATTCAACTTCTTCCTGGTTTAGTCTTGGGAGAGTGTATGTGTTGAGGAATTTATCCATTTCTTCTAGATTTTCTAGTTTATTTGCGTAGAGGTGTTTGTAATATTCTCTGACGGTAGTTTGTATTTCTGTGGGATTGGTGGTGATATCCCCTTTATCATTTTTTATTGCATCTATTTGATTCTTCTCTCTTTTTTTCTTCATTAATCTTGCTAGCGGTCTATCAATTTTGTTGATCCTTTCAAAAAACCAGCTCCTGGATTCATTGATTTTTTGAAGGGTTTTTTGTGTCTCTATTTCCTTCAGTTCTGCTCTGATTTTAGTTATTTCTTGCCTTCTGCTAGCTTTTGAATGTGTTTGCTCTTGCTTTTCTAGTTCTTTTAATTGTGATGTTAGGGTGTCAATTTTGGATCTTTCCTGCTTTCTCTTGTGGGCATTTAGTGCTATAAATTTCCCTCTACACACTGCTTTGAATGCATCCCAGAGATTCTGGTATGTTGTGTCTTGGTTCTCATTGGTTTCAAAGAGCATCTTTATTTCTGTCTTCATTTCGTTATGTACCCAGTAGTCATTCAGGAGCAGGTTGTTCAGATTCCATGTAGTTGAGCGGTTTTGAGTGAGATTCTTAATCCTGAATTCTAGCTTGATTGCACTGTGATCTGAGAGATAGTTTGTTATAATTTCTGTTCTTTTACATTTATTGAGGAGAGCTTTACTTCCAAGTATGTGGTCAATTTTGGAATAGGTGTGGTGTGGTGCTGAAAAAAATGTATATTCTGTTGATTTGGGGTGGAGAGTTCTGTAGATGTCTATTAGGTCTGCTTGGTGCAGAGCTGTGTTCAATTCCTGGGTATCCTTGTTGACTTTCTGTCTCGTTGATCTGTCTAATGTTGACAGTGGGGTGTTAAAGTCTCCCATTATTAATGTGTGGGAGTCTAAGTCTCTTTGTAGGTCACTCAGGACTTGCTTTATGAATCTGGGTGCTCCTGTATTGGGTGCATATATATTTAGGATAGTTAGCTCTTCTTGTTGAATTAATCCCTTTACCATTATGTAATGGCCTTCTTTGTCTCTTTTGATCTTTGTTGGTTTAAAGTCTGTTTTATCAGAGACTAGGATTGCAACCCCTGCCTTTTTTTGTTTTCTATTTGCTTGGTAGATCTTCCTCCATCCTTTTATTTTGAGCCTATGTGTGTCTCTGCACGTGAGATGGCTTTCCTGAATACAGCACACTGATGGGTCTTGAGTCTTTATCCAATTTGCCAGTCTGTGTCTTTTAATTGGAGCATTTAGTCCATTTACATTTAAAGTTAATATTGTTATGTGTGAATTTGATCCTGTCATTATGATGTTAGCTGGTTATTTTGCTCGTTAGTTGATGCAGTCTCTTCCTAGTCTCGATGGTCTTTACATTTTGGCATGATTTTGCAGTGGCTGGTACTGGTTGTGCCTTTCCATGTTTAGTGCTTCCTTCAGGAGCTCTTTTAGGGCAGGCCTGGTGGTGACAAAATCTCTCAGCATTTGCTTGTCTGTAAAGGATTTTATTTCTCCTTCACTTATGAAGCTTAGTTTGGCTGGATATGAAATTCTGGGTTGAAAATTCTTTTCTTTAAGAATGTTGAATATTGGCCCCCACTCTCTTCTGGCTTGTAGGGTTTTTGCCAAGAGATCCGCTGTTAGTCTGATGGGCTTCCCTTTGAGGGTAACCCGACCTTTCTCTCTGGCTGCCCTTAACATTTTTTCCTTCATTTCAACTTTGGTGAATCTGACAATTATGTGTCTTGGAGTTGCTCTTCTTGAGGAGTATCTTTGTGGCGTTCTCTGTATTTCCTGAATCTGAATGTTGGCCTGCCTTGCTAGATTGGGGAAGTTCTCCTGGATAATATCCTGCAGAGTGTTTTCCAACTCCTCGTCACTTTCAGGTACACCAATCAGACGTAGATTTGGTCTTTTCACATAGTCCCACATTTCTTGGAGGCTTTGCTCATTTCTTTTTATTCTTTTTTCTTTAAACTTCCCTTCTCACTTCATTTCATTCATTTCATCTTCCAGGGCTGATACCCTTTCTTCCATTTGATCACATCGGCTCCTGAGGCTTCTGCATTCTTCACGTAGTTCTTGAACCTTGGTTTTCAGCTCCATCAGCTCCTTTAAGCACTTCTCTGTATTGGTTATTCTAGTTATACATTCTTCTAAATTTTTTTCAAAGTTTCCAACTTCTTTGCCTTTGGTTTGAATATCCTCCCGTAGCTCGGAGTAATTTGATCGTCTGAAGCCTTCTTCTCTCAGCTCGTCAAAGTCATTCTCCGTCCAGCTTTGTTCCGTTGCTGGTGAAGAACTGCGTTCCTTTGGAGGAGGAGAGGTACTCTGCTTTTTAGAGTATCCAGTTTTTCTGCTCTGTTTTTTCCCCATCTTTGTGGTTTTATCTACTTTTGGTCTTTGATGATGGTGATGTACAGATGGGTTTTTGGTGAGGATGTCCTTTCTGTTAGTTTTCCTTCTAACAGACAAGACCCTCAGCTGCAGGTCTGTTGGAGTACCTGGCCGGCCTTGTGAGGTGTCAGTCTGCCCCTGCTGGGGGGTGCCTCCCAGTTAGGCTGCTCAGGGGTCAGGGGATGCCTCCCAGTTAGGCTGCTCAGGGGTCAGGGGTCAGGGACCCACTTGAGGAGGCAGTCTGCCCGTTCTCAGATCTCCAGCTGCATGCTGGGAGAACCACTGCTCTCCTCAAAGCTGTCAGACAGGGACATTTAAGTCTGCAGAGGTTACTGCTGTCTTTTTGTTTGTCTGTGCCCTACCCCCAGAGGTGGAGCCTACAGAGGCAGGCAGGCCTCCTTGGGCTGTGGTGGGCTCCACCCAGTTCAAGCTTCCCAGCTGCTTTGTTTACCTAAGCGAGCCTAGGCAATGGCGGGCGCCCCTCCTCCAGCCTCGCTGCCGACTTGCTGTTTGATCTCAGACTGCTGTGCTAGCAATCAGCGAGACTCCGCGGGCGTAGGACCCTCTGAGCCAGGTGTGGGCTATACTCTCCTGGGGCACCGTTTCCTAAGCCCATCGGAAAAGCACAGTATTCAGGTAGGAGTGGCCCGATTTTCCAGGTGCCGTCTGTCACCCCTGGAAAGGGAACTCCCTGACCCCTTGCGCTTCCCGAGTGAGGCAATGCCTCGCCTCTGCTTCGGCTGGCACACGGTGCACTCACCCACTGACCTGCGCCCACTGTCTGGCACTCCCTAGTGAGATGAACACGGTACCTCAGATGGAAATGCAGAAATCACCTGTCTTCTGTGTCGCTCACGCTGGGAGCTGTAGACCGGAGCTGTTCCTATTCGGCCATCTTGGCTCCTCCCCCCAAGGTAAGTTCTTAACGAGCAATGACAATGAGATTAGTAGCCCTGACCAGGGTTCACAAATAGGTTAGCATCACTATATTTAAACTGGTAATGAAAATTTTGTTCAGAGTTAAATGAGCTCTGTTTAAGGATCACTGTGAGATAACTATACAAGAAAAATATTATTTAATCTGTATTCCTTACAATTTCTGACCCCTAATATAGAAGCTTCATCCATTCCTTGAGATGCTTTAAAGATATATAGCAATGATTTTTACTCATTTGGTAGCCCTCACAACACTTATAACACCCCTGAAAAAAAATTGCTTTATGAGAGGGAAAAAGCGAAATGCTCATAACTTATGAATGTGCATTAAGATAAGACAAAAAATGTAAAGTCAAGATCAGAACATAAGTTTCTGATATGGTAGCCTAACACATCAGCCACCTCATCAGCCTTGTTTCTATATTATTATAGAGGTCTTACCAATTACAAAACAGTTGTCCACCACTATTATTAACTCAGTCTGTAAAATTTCTTTTCCCCTAGAAATAATATATCCAACAATAATAAATAAAGTAGCAATATGGCTGGTATTAACTATTAGAATTTCATTTATTATAGGATGATTATAGAAATAAATATGGAAACTTTGTCAGCTATAATGAGATCTTACTGATATTTAATGTAACCTTACCTTTTAAGTGGTATACAAGGAGGCCTTATATATGAATAATTCATATATCCAACAAACATTATACAATTTAATGTTTATAACACTTCCTATATGCCAGACATTGTGCTTAATGCTTCACAAAGAAAATTGCTAGTTCCTAACTAAAATTACTTCTACCATCATTCCCATTTTGCAGATGTAGAAATTAATCATGGCTTAGAAGGATTAATTATATTCTATTAGGTCACAGAGCTAGTAGTAGAAGATCAAGATTCACACTAGTGCTCTTTTTATTATCAAGTAAAATCTCTTACCATTATACTTTGCTAGAGTGTGAAATCCTGGAGAACGAACTTATATGTTTATATATTCCTTGCATATAACACAATGCATAATTATTTTGTGCTCAAAAGTGCTCCAATGTTAATTATTTATATATGGGGAAAAACTATACCATGGTATGTTATTATCTGTCTATTGTAAATAGATAATAAATTGTATGCTATTAGGCCATCTTCCCAACTCTACATTCAATGATGTCATTTTGGTAGCTTGAATTCAACCAGGTTGGAACACTATATCACAGAAATTAGAAATCAGCAAACGCTACATATCAAGGCTTGTTTTGTTGATTTCCTAGAGTTAAGATAATAATGAAGAAAATGTTAATAATCCAGATTAAACATTATAGTGTGTTGTGTCTATAGACATTCTATTGTAAATAGCACAAAAAAATTGAATAGCCTTCCAGCATTCTAATACTGTCTCATTTGGCAAAGAAATCACGCATGATATTAACCAATGAGTGAAAGTCTAATATGTATTTTAATTGTTTTACTTTTTGTCTTAATGTAAAGGAAAAATAAAACTTCATTATGTTGGAAGTACACTTGGAAAGCTGGTTGTTAAATATTTGTAAATACTACAGGATGGCGGGTCAAAAAGATAAGAACCTCAGTAGCTGGAAGAACACAAAGAACTTTCTAGTGGTCCTTACCTGAACAACTATGGGAAAAATAAACTCCTAGGCTATTTGGATTAAAGTACTTTGGAATATCTTTTTTGCATATATTTGGCCTATACCTAAAAATAATATAAGCAGGTAGAGAGAGCCAGATTGAATTGATGGATCAAAGGGCTAAGTGTACAAACTCTTCCTTCTTCCAGGAGCTTATATCATTAGAGCCAACCTTGGTGTGTCCTCAGTATCTTCTGAGGAACCTCTCCTTTCTTAGATGCCCAGTACCATTTTCTATATCTTAACAGCTGATAGTGTTCTTCTAAAATGTCAGTCCCATCTAGGACTCACATTTCACTTTTAGCACTTATGCTCCAGAGTTTTCTTGACCCTCTTCTCCAGAAAATATTGTTGGATATGTCATTCCTTCAAGGTCGTGCTTGTTAGATGTCTAATTTTACATAAATTTCACCTAAGTTGTTCATTAAAAATTTACAGGCCCAGAGAATATTGTACTTTATTTTAACTTCTAGCAGCGAAGAATATCATGGCTAAATCAGAGAGAAAATATTATTAGTATAATAAACTATAAATTGTTCTACAAATTCCCTCATGTATGGACTGAATTGTGCCCAGTCCTACCCCCCAAATTTATACATTGAAATCCTAATCCCTAGTGTACTTCAGAAAGTGACTGTATTTGGATAGAAGTCTTTTATAGAGTTAAATAAGGTTATGTGAGATAATATGGGTGGGTCTTAATACAATATGACTGGTGTCCTTATAAAAAGGTGGAGAGACATCAGGGATTGCTACACAGAGAAAAGGCCATGTGAGGACAATGACAAGGCAGCCATCTACAAGCTTAGGAGAGAGGCCTTAGAAGAAACCAAACCTGCCTTCACCTTGATCTTACACTTTTAGCCTCCAGAACTGTGAGAAAATAAATTTCTGCTGCTTGAGTCACTCAATCTGTGGTACTTTGTTATGACAGTTCTCTAAAACTAATACACCTCAATAATATTTGTTTTATGGTTATTTTAAAAAATATGTTCCCATCACATCCCTATTCATTTGTACTTTTATCTCCCCATTCATTTATTTAACATTGATTTAATAACCACTTTATAGCATATGGAGATAAAGATGGATGTGTGTGTGGGTGTGTACATAAACTCACTTAAAGGAACTTGGTTCAATGGAAGAGACACTTCATCATAAGTATAATCATTGTTCTATAAGAAAATAACCTTCAAAAAACTAGAAACGTTAGAATTGAAAAATTGAAGAGACTTGTGAATTTTCTTTTAGTTTTTCTTTAAACAAAAACCTAGAAGTACTGAGTTCAAAACCCTAATGCACCATAGTTGTGAAAAATATAAGAATAGTAACGATAAAAGTTACTACATTATGTAATTATTCTATATATCACCTCATGATAAGTGTGTTCACTTTCATCATCTAATTTAATTCTCACAACATACTTATGTTATAGGAATTTTTTTATAGATAATGAATTGCAGCTTACAAAAATTGTCCAAAATCACATATTTCTCTCCATGTTGTATTTTTACATTTAAGCCTAGTGAATAGGTTTTCTCTTTAAAATTATCTCAGGATAGACTGTCTTAGCTTTGTGTTTTTTTATATATTGGACTTCTTTGTCTTTTTTTTTTTTACTGTCTATGAGTCTACTATATCTAATATATGTATAGCTACTCCTGCTCTTTTTCAGTTTCCATTTGCATGGAGTATCGTTTTCTATCCATTCACTTTCAGTCTATGCAAGTTCTTAAGGTGAAGTGACCCCCTTGTAGGCAACATATAGGTGAGCCTTTTTTTATTCATTCAGTCACTCTATGCCTTTTAATTGGAAAATTCAGTCCATTTTCATTCAAGGTGGTAGAGTAATTTTCTCTATTAGTACGTTTCAAATGTTTGCTTTTTATTTTAAATGCATCTATTATAAGTTTTTACTTTATGGTTACCATGTGACTTACAAAAAACATCTTAATGTTATAAAAGACTGTTTTAAACAAAAACAATTAACAAAGAAAAAAATCTACTTTTTTTTTTTTTTTAAGACAGAGTCTTGCTCTGTTGCCCAGGCTGGAGTGCAGTGGCGTGATCTCGGCTCACTGCAACCTCTGCCTCCTGGGTTCAAGTGATTCTCCTGCCTCAGCCTCCCAAGTAGTTGGGATTACAGGTGCCGCCACCATGCCCAGCTAATTTTTTGTATTTTTATTGGGGACGGGGTTTCACCCTGTTGGCCAGGCTGGTCTCAAACTCCTGACTTCAGGTGATTCACCCACCTCGGCCATGTATAGTTTACATGCCATGATTGTAATGTTAAAAATTCTGAATTTATCTGTGTACTGACTTTTACCAGTGATCTTCACACTTTCAGCTGCTTTTGTGTTATAGGTTAGCATCCATTTGTTTCAGGTTGAAGAACTCCCTTTAGAATTTCTTCTAAGACAGGTTGGGTGGTGATGAATTCCATTAGCTTTGTTTGTCTGGGAAAGTCTTTACTTCTCCTTCATGTTTGAGGAATAGCTTTGCTGGGTACAGTATTCTTGATTAGGAGGTTTTGTTTGTTTGTTTTTTCTTCAGCACTTTGAAAATGCCATCTTACTTCCTCCTGTCCTCTAAGGTATCTGCTGAGAAGTCTGCTTCCAAGCATATTCAAACTTCCTTTTATGTTATTTGATTATTTTCTTTTGCTATATTAGGATCTACTCATCATCTGCGACTTTTGAGAGTTTGATTATTTTATGCTTTGCAGTAGGGTTATTTGGGTTGAAGCTGATAGATGATCTTTGACCTATCTGTACCTGGATATTTATTTCTCCACATTTGGAAAATTTCCTGCTTGTTATTTCTCTGAATAATCTTTCTACCCCTTTGTCATCCTCACTTATTCTTGAATACCAATGACTAGTACATTTTCTCTTTAGATGTTGTCCCAAACATATTTTAAGATTTAATTTCTTTTTATTATTTTTTCTTTTTCCTCTTCTGTATTTTCAAATAGGCTGTCTTTGCACTCATGGATTCTTTCTTCTGCTTGATCAATTCTGCTGTTGATGCCCTCTGTTGCATTTTTCAGTTTGTTCATTGTATCTTTCAGCTATTTGATGTCTATTTGATTTTTTAATAATTTCAATTACTTTCTTAAATTTTTAAAGTTCTGAATTATTTCTGTGTTTTCTTGGAGTCTACTGAATTTCCTTTAAATGGCTATTTTGAATTCCTAGTCTGAGTATTCACATATTTCCACTTCTTTATGGTCAGTCATTAGTATCCTGTTTTGTCCATTTGGTGAGGTCATAGTTTCCTGATTGTTCTTGATGCTTATGGATATATATCAATGTCTATTGATTTAAAAATTTAAAAAGTATTTGTTCCTGTCTTTGCTATAGGCTTTGTGTCCGTCTTTTTATTATATTCTGTCTAGACATCCTGTGCTGATTGACTATAGTGTTTCTTAGTTTGAGATTACTGCCTTTTCTTCAGCACTAGATGGAGCCCTAAACCCAGGTTTGCTGCAAGTCTACTGCGGGCTCTGAGATTGGCATAGCATTTAACTTGGATAGGCCTATAGGAGACCCAAGAAAGTTACCTGAGCTATGTGGAAACACCAGCTAGGGAGTCATGCCCAGATGACCCATGGACCATTCTTCCTGAAACATGGCATTGCTCAACAGCCTCTCTCATTTTGTGTTTCCTCTGGTGAGAATGGAGAGCAGCCATACTCACATTCTGGCTACTGCTAGCCCCATCCCCATTCTTTGTCTCTAGATGGTCTCAGGTGCTTTAGTCCTGCAGGCACTCACGATGCTTCCTGTAGGTCAAGGCAAAAGAGAGTTTCCTGTGAAGAGACCCAGGTAGTGAGGATGCTGAGTGTATTTTAGTTTTTAATACATAGCTATCTTAACTAAACATTTGCATAAAAATAATTTATATTCATTAGAAATAATTTTGTTTTTACCCTAACATGTTTTTCTTTACATTTATGTAAAATAAATTCCTATCTTTTGAATTGATGGTGATACAAATGAAATAGGCTTTTTGAAAACTAGTGAATGCATGGTTATCTGCTAAGGGCTGAGGCATAGAGAAAAAAGCACAGTGAAAACTGAAAAATATGTAAGTCATCATGAAGATGATGATTTAGAAACTAAAAAATATTAGTTTCCTATATCTGTGCCAAAACAGAGTGTTTTTAAAAAACAAAAATTTAATGCCTTACAGTTCTAAAGACTAATGCCTAAAATTGAGGTATCGGCAGGGCCATAACTGCTCTGTGACTGAAAAGAATACTTCTTTACCTCTAGCTTCTGGTTTATCAGCAATCTTTAGAGTTTATCAGCTTGTAGATAGATGTATCCTTCCAATCACATGACTATTTTTTCTCTGTGTCTTCATATCATCTTTTCCCTGTGCATTTATATCTCTGGGTCTGAATTTTCTCTTTGTATAAGGACGTTAGTCATATTGGATTAAAACCCACCTTAGTGACCTCATCTTAACTTGATGAAATCTGCAATGACACTGTTTCCAAATAAGGTCACATTCTCAGGTTCTGGGGTTTAGGACTTCAGCATATCATTTGAAAGGAATACAATTCAATGAATGAGAGTGGTAAATAGGACTTTCCCATGCTTTATTGTGCCCTGCTCTTAATATTCTGTTTTCTCTCAGCAAAATCATGAAGCAAAGGAAACTGATTCTTGGATTGTACCAAATCTTTTTATTGTGCTCATTTTTGTTGGTGAGTCTGATCCCTTCTCTCTCCTTCTCATTAGGAACCCTGAGCTCAGTGCCCATGCGTGTACTCTTCCCTCTTACTCTCCTCTCATCATAATCAAACTGCTCATTGGCCTTATATTCACCCTCCATCATAAATTATAGCTTCAGGGAGTATGTACATGTGAGCTGAAATGGATCCTTAAAGAAACAGAGTACACAGAGCATAGCAGAAAGCATATCCTGTTTATAGAGGCTTTTCCAAAATAGTTTATTCCTAATTTTCTTCAATGCTCATGCTAATAGCTACGATTCATTTTCAGACTCAGACTCAGAAGAAATATAGCATTCTAATTATTTTTAAGGAAATACATTTTCCTTAAAAATAAAATGAATGTGTTACTTTTGTTTGAAGTAATTAAAATGAGGATTTTGATGTTTTAATCTATAAAATTATATTGCAGGCACAAAATCAGAAATATTGAGTTAAAAGAAGAACAGGTAAATTATACCAACTTTCAGTTACATTGTAGTAAATTCCTTTTGGCAACCTGTATACGTATATACAACAGATAGACCTAACTGAGTTTTTAAAAAACTATTTCAATATATTCCTAAAGCCATTTTCAAGGATTTCTGTGATTGAGGGGAAATAAAATAAGAGAAGTAAATTAAAATGATTGAATTCTGTCAGTTTTAGCAAGGGAAGCTATATCCCATTAAAGACAGGGTGGATGCAATACAAAGAAAATAAATCAAATATGAAGGTATTAAATTATTTAACAATAATTTACATAGTTTTGAATTAATAAGACTAGGCAAGCTTAGTGAATAAAGAAATGTGCATATATTTACTTAAAAACAACACATTTAAAATATGCTTTTAGTGAGTCCAACTTTTTTAAGGGTACACGATACAGTTGACACCAATCTAAAGCACTAGCATTCTGATTTCTTATTATTTTGCATTACTAAATATCAAGTGTATAAATAATTATCATGCATAAATATAGGCTGGTTGTTCAAAATAACTTTTCAGTGTTTCATCTATTTTCTATCCTACTAAAATTTAAACCCTATCTTCAGAGGGACAGTACTATTTTAAACCAAATCAATTAGTAGTCTATATCATCAATCAGACAGAATTATATTTTTTCTTAAAATAAATCCTACAAATGCTTAATTTTAATTCCTGATATTTGCATTATTTATTTCATTTAGAAAAATATTGCACATACATTTGAAGATAAAATACTCAAGTTTTATCTTTCCAAAAGCTTGACTATCATCTTATCTTGGACACTCAGAATGTCAAAATTGGGACATGTAGCCATTCTTCTGTTCTCATTAGGGAACAAACATCACTCAGGGAGCAGGTGTCCTCTCCGTTCTCTCTGCCAGCTTTCTGCCCACTGCCAAGCCTGTAGTTCTATCTGGATATGTTAGGTGTGCACCAGAGGTTGATAGTCTCTTGTGCACTTGGCTTGAGCCCTTCCTTATATGGCCCTCAGAAAGAAATGTTACAGATAAGGGGTACCTACCACAACAGTGTCTGGAAAAATGGCAAAATGTCTGAATAATCACTGTAGCAAGAAGGCAATGATACTGCATTCTTCTAATTCAAGGAGGGAGAAAAATTATTTCAGATAAATTTATGAAGGGAACTATCCTATGGCTTTACAATGCTATAACATTAGGTGAAAAAAAAGATTAAATACACACACTATCAATAGGACAAGAAAAACATTCTGAAATTGTTTAACCCTGCCTTGTGTGTGTATGTATAATGTTAAAATGTACATGTGGAGCAGTTTAACTTTTTTGGAAACTTTTCTCAAACTAACAATAATATTTCAATAGAAAAATTATTGAAACTAAATCAGATCCATGAGGATGAGTAATATTTAAATAGGTAGGGAAGGAAGACTCATATATAGAGGAGTCACAGGGTCAAATGAATGGAAGAGGAAATGGGTGTGAGAATTTTCAGAGGGCTGTGAATAAGGAGAACAATTTGGACAAATTAATGAAGACTAGGGGCAATAGTAGGTAGCAATGAACCTACTAATATTTAATGGAAATTTAAGTGCTAGAGAATATTAAAAACTGAAGGCATGGAGAAAGGACCACATAAAACCTTATCCAGCTAGTAAAAGGATAAAAGTGATATTTAGGAAATGTAGGTGTACAGCAATATATTATTATTTTTTAAGTTGAAAGTAATAAAACCCACTTAATACTGTACTCATTTTTGGTGCAATAATAACACTAATAATAATATTACCTTATTTCATTGAATTGCAGAAACAATTGAAAGATGCACTATTGTGTATCAATTATTTTACAATCAGGAGTAAATGAACTCTGTCACATAGTCTATGACATACTATTGACTATAAAACACAATCTGATTATTGAGACATTAAAATGTGAAAAAATGTATCATTTAAAAGATGAAATATGGTAATGTCTATTACTTGGTGAGTGATTTTACTTGTTGGGAATTGTGCTAAGTATTTTATATGTCTTAATTAATTAATTCTCAAAATATTTCTATAAACTATTATTTATATGACTACGTACTATTATAGTCAATTTTGACAAATTGAGATAACCAAGGCTTAGAGTAGTTAAACAACTCCCCTTGGCTATACAGCTAGACAAGGAGCCAAGATTTTTATTCAAATCATATATGATTTAAATATAGTAAGTAGAAAATGATAAGTGACTGAACAATTATTAAAGGGCCAAAAAAGTAAATGTTAACAATTTTATTATCAATATAAGAAAACTCTAGGAATAATTGAATCTAATTGGTAAAAGAAAAAACAACAGAAATTTATGCATTTCCAAGTTTTCAAGTACAAGAAACTAAAACTAAAGACATTATATTAGCAGTAATTGGCATATTCAGAAGGGTAACCGCTTTCAGAGAATATAATATTTCCTTGGGAAACATTGAGTTTCAAATAATGTCAGGGTGACAAACTCATGTTGCTGTTTAGCAGTTGCACATATGGGACTGAAGCAAAGGTGAGAAGTCGGGGAGTCATGTGAGAAGTGGCACTTGAAACCATGAGGAGAAATGGGCCATATCATGTGAATACTTAAGGAGAAGAGCAGGAGACATAGGACCAATGTTCAAGTGCAAACCACAGTTATGAATCAGGAGGAAATGTGCCAGCTGTGGAGAAAGAGAAACCAGCAGGGAAGAGCTGAAGAACAAGAATCATAAAGAGGCTTATCGATCAAAGAGTCTAAAGAATTTGAGAGTTTTAATAAAACATGAATTGAGAAAAGGTTATTGAATTTGGGTAGGCAGGTGGTGATATTAAGAGAATAATTTCACCAGCCGGGTGGTTTTCAAAGCCAGATTTCCAGAGGATTAAAACAGAAACAAGTAGAAGCTGTGGCACAGGTGTAGGTCACACACGTTAGGAACTGGTGATAAAGGAAGAAGGGAAATTAATACATGAAACTGGGAAAAGGAGACATTTTAAATGTCAGCAAAGGAAGCATGAGCAACATGAAAGAATTTAATGCAGAACACAACTTGAAAATATGAAGTTTGAGAGGTTCAATACAGAGGCAGTTCATCTACTCACTGCACAACATTTTATTGAGTAACTACTGTGTCCATTGCTGCACGGTTCCTGCTTTCAAGTTAAAATCTGTTGAGAAAAAGAAAGGTGCAGTGGCACACATCTATAATCGCAGCTACTTAGAAGGCTGAGGGGGGGAAGACTGCTTGAAGCCAGGAGTTTGAGACAGCAGTGCACCATGATCCAGCCTGTGAATAGCCACTGCACCCCAGCCTGTGCAACACAGTGAGACCCTGTTTGTAAAAAAAAAAAAAAAAAAAACTAAAGTAAGATGTTAAAAGGCAACTAAAGTATAGCAAAATAATAGGTGTGTTAAAGATATGTGTAGTGGGCAAAGTAAACAGAAACAAAAGGACCCCCTAGTTCACACTGGAGACAAGATTTGCCAGGAAAGTGAGGCCCAAATGGAGTTTTGAAACCTAAGTGTATGGAAGGTGGTGGAAAAAATGAGAAACACTTATGAGGGAGCTAAGCTTTTTTAGAACCGAAAAGTAGTTCAGTGTGGCTGGTATCCTGAGTAAGAGGAGAATAATGATGAGAGATGCACTTGAAGAGGTTAGCAAGGGCTATGCCACGGTAGTTTACATTTAGCTGACATTTAGCTACAGGCTATTTAATAATCAGTTCACACATACACATGAAAACCTTTGCAGAAAATTTAAGCCGAATAGAAATAAAATCTTCACCTGCCTTAATGGAAAATTTTAGTAGATTTCCCATAAAAGCATGCTTAATATTTTGATTAAATGAATGTTACATTAGTTGTATAAAATCTACACTTGAAAACAGAAGATGTAAATTTATCTTGAGATGTCATCAATTGCCCTGTTACCTAGGGAAACTCATTATCTTTCATAGAAAAGTAATGCATGTTACCTAGATTGACATCATAATCACAACATGAAGGTGCTTTGTAAACTTTACAGTCAATTCATGTTCGCTGTGCTGTTAGTTAAAATTATAGTGATTGGGTGGGCCTTAATAGCTAGATTAAAGAGTTAAGATTAAAATGTATGGAGAATAGAAAGATACTTTTGTTTCTCAATTTGAAAGTAATGTATGAGGTAGAATAGACATTTATTATAGAACTAAAGGAATTAAATCAAGGAGTAAAATTTGAAGGCCATCATGGAAATAAAGTAGGGAAAATAAGAGGATCTAGATTGATGAGGAATCAAGAATTTCACAGACAGAATGGCAACTAATGCGTTACAAAGAAAAGCATTCATAAGAATTGGTAATTGATTTGGTAGGGAATAGGAGCAAAAATATAGCCCTATGATTGTGCAGAGGAACAAATAAAACACTTCTTTAAAATATGGTTAAAAAATAGTAAAGATGTCCCATTGCAAACTAAACCAGAGTTAAATTATCATTAAATATAAATATGAATTAACCTATATATATATTATACATATTTAATACTTAAATATGTACTATACATGTTTAATTAATATGTATAATTATACCAATTGATATTGGTAGATTTCTAAGATCAGTGTCCTACTGGACACTTGTGATCTGAGATGATTTAAAAGAAACTACTTTTATCTACATTGTTTCAAATTGTCTTAGTATCCTCAGAGAAGTTTTGTGTAGACAATTGTCAAGGTGTGCAATAGAATAGATAGGTATCATTTAATATCTACTCACTGTATGATTGAATGATACATATCTAGATAGATTGATATATAGATAGATACAGATAAAAATGGATAATAGCTTTGTTCTGTCAATGTCACTCAAACTGTAGTGACTGCTTGGAGGACTGCTGGTAAAAGAGCTCTGTCCAGGCTTAGCAGTGTTATAATCTGATATTTTTGTCTGCCATGGAAACGGTGCCACATATGTGCAGACCCAATACATATTGTTTATATATATATATATATAAAGATAGTATATATAAAGAACATAGGCACATATATATATGGCTCAGAGGCACACTGCATATGTGCCCATGTTCTTTATAGCAATTGTTATAGTCTCTAATTCCATGCTTCTTTGTGTGTCTAAATTTTGATTATGTGATCTTTAAGGATAAGGCCTGTGTCTTTTTGTCTAATATGATCATTGCTTTTCAAAATGCCTTTCATATAGCATAAATTTAGCAAATGTAGAAATAAATAATTACTGTGCATTTCAGAATTTGTCTTATAAATTTTGGGGTTTTGGGGAAATAATTATCTGCTCCATAAATTAGCAGAGAACATCTCTCATCATTTTGGCATCACCAATCATTCATTGCAAAATGCTGTGCAAATTCTTGGCACTCAGTAAGTATTTTCTCAATTGAATTGAAAAAATGTAACATTACCAAAAAAAAGAGGCAACAGAATATGTAGACAGACATTTACCAATCATCCAAATTACAAGATGGGCTTGAAATTTCTTTCTTTCTTCTTCTTTTTTTTTAAGACGGAGTTTTGCTCTTGTTGCCCAGGCTGGAGTGCAATGGCATGATCTCAGCTCACTGCAACCTCTGCCTCCCGGGTTCAACCGATTCTCCTGCCTCAGCCTCCCGAGTAGCTGGGATTACAGATGCCTGCCACTACGCCAGGCTAATTTTTGTACTTTTAGTAGAAATAGGGCTTCACCATATTGGCCAGGCTGGTCTCAAACTCCTGACCTCAGGTGATCCACCCACCTCGGCCTCCCAAAGTGCTGGCATTACAGGAGTGAGCCACCGCGCCCAGCCGAAATTTCTTAATAGTGGCATATTTTAGAGGCTGAATCTTGAAAGGCCACATACTATCATTAAAATAATAAAATTAAATCCAAAGATCAACTCCACCTAGGGAATATCCTGGCATCTTGGTTGTTATGGGTGGTGCTGTTAACTTTAAAGGTAGACAAAAGGAAGGAAGGAAGGAAGGAAGGAAGGGGAAGGAAGGGGAAGGAAAGGGAAGGAAGGGGAAGGAGGGGGAAGGGAAGGGAAAGGAAGGGGAAGGAGGGGGAAGGGAAGGGAAAGGAAGGAAGAGGAAGGGAAGGGAAGGGAAGGAAGGGAAGGAAAGGGAAGGAAGGGAAGGAAGGGAAAGGGAAGGAAGGGAAAGAAGGGAAGGAGAGGAAGGGGGGAAGGAGGGAAGGGGGGAAGGAGGGAAGGAGGGAGGGAGGGAGGAAAAAATTCAAACTAAAAAGCTTTTACTGCTCCCACAGTATAATGAATAAAATTGATTCTTAAAATTGTATCTTTGTAATTGTCTGACACTGAATGCACAATATATATGCTTTACTTCCTTTGGTGCTTTAAGTTATATTGCCCATATGACTTGAAAATTAGGCAGAATTTAGTTGGCTAACTCAATAGACTATTCTTTCCTTTGCTTCTTTAAAATGTCAGAATAGCCAAACCCTATTAATGGGGTAATTTGGTTCCCATGTGACATATTTTCTTTTTATTTATCAGTGAGATGAACTGCACCTAATAAAAAAGACAAAATGCCCTCCAAAGTCTGTGGAACCCTTTCCCATAGGAAATTAAAGCAAACCAAATGTTTGCTTCAGTCAATTTTAAGAAACACTGGTCTTTTAATTACATTCCACAGGAAATAAATGGAAAATGGCCTTTCTAAGATCTGGTACTGAATAATGACCTCCAGTGGCCATGCCAAATCCCCAGCAAATTTCACAGCTGGCAGAGGCATGCAAAGTAGGTGGCAGTGACAGAGTAGGGGAAAAACTCACCACTTTTAGTACCTACTAAAGTTACTGGAATAGGAGCTTAACTCAAATCAGAATACGAATACATGTAGACGACAGGTACGTCACTATTCCACAAATCCCATCATGAAATAAACTACATAAATTTTACTTCAATCAGGCCAGTCTTGTAAACATCATAGTTTCTTTTTTTTTCTTTTAAGTCACAGAATTCCAATACCTTACCAGTCTGGCTCTTAGGTGTACCAATGACTCAGAAAGATTTAAAGCACCTGTTACTGATTCAGTGCCCTCCTTAACAATAAGCTGTTTCTCTCCAGCCTCTCTGTGTTTTAGTGATTGTAAAACTCCCATTCTACTATTGAAGAGTGCCTTGAAGAAATGACACTGTTCTACACTTCATCACTTCCTTGGCTTCCTTCGGTTTTCTAAGATAATAGCAGTATTATAGCATCTTGCTTGGACACCAAGTGATATCAGTAGATTTCTAAGATCAGTGTCCTACTGGACACTTGTGATCTGTGATGATTTTTTAAAAATTACTTTTTTTTACTTTGATTCAAATTGTCTGAGTATCTTCAGAAAAGTTTTGTGTAGGCAGTTGTCAAGGTGTGCAATACAAGAAATTGTTGAGGTTGATGTTTATCTATGGTTTCTATCGCTTTATTTAGAATTGAGTTAGCATACAATGTAGAAACACATAAATGACATTATATTGTCAAAAGATTAACTTTCACAATTTTCACTTTTCTATTACACCATTTCTATTTTTGAGTAGAGTGTAAACAGCTGATTATCTTATTATGATTCTTTTCTTATTAGGTTCTATCAGTAAATCAAGATGAAACTGATTTACATACTTAAGGCAAGGGATATCCAATATTAAGCCTATATATATGTGTGGGTATGTTGTATCATAATAATTTATAAAGCTACCTACTTAACTTCTTTTTATGGAAAAGGTTTACTACTCTGATATCCTTCATACAGTGTTTCCATTAGGGAACTTCCTTCCTTGAGAATACATACTAATTAGTATAGTAGATACAGTGTATATACCTAGATATGAGGAAAACATAAACCTCACTAACTGATTTGTAAGACCTCTAATATACTTAGAGCACATAGAGCATTTTAAAACTTTGGACCCTTGCTAGTGGAAGTGTGAACTATGTATCAGCAACAGAGGCTCCACATAGGAACTTAGAAAGGTAGAATATTTGGTCCCATCCTGGATCTACTGAGGATGAATATTTGCATTTTGACAAGATTTCCCAGATGAATCTTATTTAATAGATTCACATTTCAGAAACACTGCTTTAGACATTTTATATCAAAGCCTGTTCCACCAGAGGAAGGCAAGCATATTCTTTCTCCCTTTAAAATATGTGTTTTTGGCAAGACAAAATATTAATCTCCAAGTAGGGAGGCTTCCTGATGCCTTGTCATATTGCTTGGAATCAATAGCTTCCTCTGGACCCCAATCATCATCTTGTGGAAACCATTTATTAGTATTCTCATTTCATGTACCTCTAGTTTTAGCAGTTCCTCCAAAGACACCATTATTTGTTTTTTTTTCTTTAAGATCTTATTTTGGCACTACCTTCTATTGGGGGAACCAGCCCCCAATATTTCAACGTAGTCCTTTCTATTTTCCCTAAATGTCAGCCAGTCTGAGAAATAAAGAGAATGAGTACAAAGAGAGAAATTTTACAGCTGGGCCTCCAGGGGTGTCATCGCATATTGGTAGGATCGTCATGGCAACCCCGAGCCGCAAATCCAGCAAGTTTTTATTAGGGATTTTAAAAGGGGAGGGGGTGTACAAACAGGGAGTAGGTCATCAGGATCACATGCTTCAAAAGGCAATAAAGATCACAAGGCAAGGCAAAATTAGAATTACTGATGAGGATCTATGTCCTGCTGTGCACGCATTGTCTTGATAAACATCTTAACAGGAAACAGGGTTCGAGAGCAGACAACCAGTCTGACTAGAATTTACCAGGCTGGAATTTCCCAATCCTAGTAAGCCTGAGGGTACTGCAGGAGACCAGGGCGTATTTCAGTCCTTATCTCAACCACATAAGACAGACACTCCCAGAGTGGCTATTCATAGACCTCCCCCCAGGAATGCATTCCTTCCCCCAGGGTATCAATTATTAATATTCCTTGCTGGGAAAAGAATTCAGGCGATATTTCTTCTACTCACACGTCCACTTATAGGCTCCCTGCAAGAAGAAAAATATGGCTGTATTCTGCCTGACCCCGCAGGCAGTCAGACCTTATGGTTATCTTTCCTTGTTCCCTGAAAATCGCTATTATTCTGTTCTTTTTCAGGGTGCACTGATTTCATATTGTTCAAACACATATGTTTTACAAACAATTTGTACAGTTAACACAATCATCACAGGGTCCTGAGGTGACATACCTCCTCAGCTTACAAAGATGATGGAATTAAGAGATTAAAGTAAGACAGGCATAAGAAATTATAAAAGTATTAATTTGGGGAACTAATAAATGCCCATGAAATCTTCACAATTTATGTTCAGAGATTGCAGTAAAGACAGGTGTAAGAAATTATAAAAGTATTAATTTTGGGAACTGATAAATGTCCATGAAATCTTCACAATTTATGTTCTTCTGCTGCGGCTTCAGCCAGTCCCTCCGTTCGGGGTCCCTGACTTCCTGCAACAACCCTCCTAAGACCTTTAGCAGAAAACGCAGCAGTATGATAGCTCTGAAACAACCTGTGTAAAATCAACTGGTGAAAATGTTTCTCTCTCTTCTTCATGTGTCTTTCATTCTGGCTGATTAGTACTCAGCTGAATATAGCATGGGGAACTCTCTGCAAATCTCAGGGTTCTCTTTCTTCTCTCTTGTATTCTGTCTTGTAAATGCTAGTGGCCTTGTTCTTCCTGAACTGTCAGCTCTGTCCCTTCCTGGCAGAGTCTGCCAGGCTGCAACCAGTATTCTCCTCACTGAGTCTGGAAACACTCTCAAGGCAGTAAATTAGGTTGATTGGAAGACTCCTCCCCAAACCCCCAAAACACCATATTTTTTCTCCTCTTTCAAAGAATATTGGGTTTTTGCTATTTGATGTTCAGTATCTTGAAAATCATTGCCAATTTGTTTGTTCTGTGTTTCTTATTTTAAGAAGGAGGTAAATGTGGTCCATATTATTTCATTTTGACTCGAAGTGGAAGTCTCAATTTTGCCTTGATTTGAAGATAGCAAGCACCAACCTAATATATTTGCACAGAAAAACCATTTACACTAGCTTTGTAAAACTTCAGCTTTTATCTTAAGTGAAATCAAGAAGTGTTACAGAATTTTGAGCAAAGAAAGGACATGACAACATGTTGATTTTAAGAGGAAAAAATTAAAGAATAAGTCCATTTATCTCCGCAGCCTCTGCACAGAATGTGCTCAGTAATGTTTTTTGATAATAGTAATAATGTAATACAGTTAATTACTTGCCTTAGCACCTGGCTACAGGTTACCATTATTTGACACTGATGATATGTCAGATTCCATGCTAGATTCTTGATTCTTGCTATTCCCACTCATTCTTACAAAAATTAGGTAAATATATTACTCTCATTTTGCAGAAGAGAAGAAACGAGGCTTACAAAGTTTAAGCATCTTCCCCCGGGTTCACATATTTGGTAGTCAAATTCAATCTCAAGCCCATCTGGCTCCTGTATCTGTGCTCTGTGACATTGCTCCTACTGTCTACATCGCAGGTACTGTATAGCAAGTACCTTGAGAAAATGTAACTTTCTTTTCAGCTTCTTGCTGTAACTGTAGTATGTTCATTCTCCAAATCACTGAAACATTTGGCTCAATGCAGCTCTCACTCCTGACATTCATACTGATAATTTTCATATGTGTGAAGAAGTTCCCAGTATTTTTCTAATTTATTAATTTCTGCCTTTTGAAATGTATGTATTCATGTCATGCTTCTACTCAAAATTCTACAGTGGCTCCTGATTTCACTTAAAAATCAGCTAAAGTTTTTACAATGATTCTCCAGAGAAACAAACCAAAGGTTCTTCAGAGAAACAGAACCAAGGGTTCTCCAGAGAAACACAACTAGTAGGCTATATATATTGATGTAAACATTAATTTACATTATCATGGGATTGGCTCACAAGATTATGAAGGCTGAGAAGTTCCATCATTTTGAAGGCTGAGAAGTTCCATCATTTGCCATCTACAAGCTGAAGAACCAGGAAAGACAGTGGTGTATTTCAGTCTGAGTCTAAAGGCCTGAGAACCAGGGGAGCCAGTAGTGTAACTACCAGTCCTAGCCTGAAGGCTCAAGAACCAAAGTCCAAAAGCAGGAGAAGATGGATGTCCTAGTCTATGAAAAGAGAGATGGAAGGCCCGGTATGGTGGCTCATGCTTGTAGTTTCAGCCCTTTGGGAGGCTGAGGTTGGGAGATCACTTGAGGTCAGCAATTCGAGACCAGCCTGGCCAATATGGCAAAACCGTGTCTCTACTAAAAATATAAAAATTAGCCAGATGTGGTGGCAGGTGTCTGTAATCCCAGCTACTTGGGAGGCTGAGGCATGAGAATCACTTGAATCTAGGAGTTAGAGGTTGCAGTGAGCTGAGATCACATCACTGCTCTCCAGCCTGGGCAACAGAATGAGACAGAAAGAAAGACAGAGAGAGAGAAAGAGAGGGAGAGAGAGAAAGAAAGACAAAGAAAGAAAGAAGAAAGAAAGAGAGAAAGAAAGAAAAAGAAAGAGAGAGTGAGAGAGAAAGAAAGAAAGGAAAGAAAGAAAGAAAAAGAAAGAGAAAGAAAGAAAGAAAGAAAGAGAAAGAAAGAAAGAAGGAGGAAGGAAGGAAGAAAGAAAAAGAAAGAAAGAAGGAGGAAGGAAGGAAGGAGAAATGTATGTCCTAGCCCAAGAAGAGAGAGAAAGAGAGAATTCACCCTTTCTCCACCTTTTTATTCTATTTGGGCCCACATGGAATGGATAATTCTCACCCACATTAGTGAAGATGGATCTTCTTTACTCAGTCTACCAATTCAAATGCTAATCTCCTCTAGAAATACAGACGAACCAGAAATGACATTTTTCCAGCTATCTGAGCATGTCAGCCCAATCATGTTGACAAATAAAATCAAACATCACAAATCATAAGTAGAGTGACCATATCATTTATTACTTAAGACAAAACACTTTTGAGAGTAAAAGAAGGCAACAGACAATTATGCTTGGAAAAAAAGGCACATTGAAACTCTTTCCAACAAACTATGACTTACAGACATCCACCAGACGAGCATTTACATGATCTGGCTTCCAGTATATTTTCTTATGTCTCCTAATACTTGCCTCCTCATTCTGCTCAAGCACACTGGCTTCTTTGCTCTTCCTCAAAGACACTGACAATTAAGGACTACACAGTGGTTGTTCCTTTGTCTAGAATTATCTTTCACCAGGCTCTCCTTCCTTACATCTAAATCTTTTACTAGGGAGGGCTTCCCTAGCAACTAAAAAAAAAATTGCAACCCCATCTCTGCACTTAATATTTTTCATACTCCTTACCCTGCATTTTAAAACATCTATTATTTCTGAAAAAGAATTTGCTATTAAATTGAAAACAAAAACTGACTAAAATACTTTTACTGTCCAGAGAAGTAACATAATTTTATTCCATAGAGATTTGTTCTTTGGTTCATTGATTTAGGAAAATACACAGATTGACCTTAATAAAATTTTTCTATTGAAACCACTGTATCTTTTGGGCATTAGTGAGGTCTGAATATGAGATAAAGAAGATGCTAAATTTCTTTCCATAATAAATTAAAAATTTGAATGTTACAGGCTATAGAAGTAGAGAGGTGGCTAAGACTAGATACAGCAGTTGAAATTTTGGAAATATTAACCCTAAAGAGAAAAGAATGCCCTAGCTCTTTGGATAGCAATATCTAATACTAAATGTTAAGTTTTCCAAATTTTTGTGCATTAATTATGTAATTACCTTAGTATTGGCCCCAAAGTGCTGTACGTCCTTTCTGAAAACAGCAATGTTGCAAGAGAAAATATAAAAAGGCAGATTTTCATATTGGTAATAAAACAGGCAAAAAGAGAAGAAGTAAACAATTGGAGCTGTCACAAAAACTTATGTGATGACTTTGAGATAGGCCAAAAAACAGTAATGGTAGTCCTTTCTAGGGGTTCGAGTAATAATACCAAAAGACATAATACTGAATGTCATAATCCCAAATGTGGAAATTTCTGAAGATCAACAAACCCTGACATAATGTTCAAAATCATTAATGTTCAAAATCCCCAAAATTACAATGACAGGATACTTCCATCATGTTGGGTGGAGCTATTGCCTTGTTATTATCTTTATATGGAAATTAAGTATGGTTTAAAGAGATGCATATGGGTGGCAAATTGACAAAGGATGGACATCTGGACTAAATTTTAGGTGTCAACTTGATTGTATTAAGAAATACCTAGGAACTTAACAGAACATTATTTTGGATGTGTCTGTGATGGTGTTTCCAGAGGAGATTAGTTTGTGAGTCTGAGTGGACTAGATGAAGATCTTCCCTCAATGCTGGCAGGCACCATCCAATTCACCAGGGCACAGAGAAAACAAATACAGAAGGCAATTGATCAGCCCTTTTTTCTGCTGCCTTGAACATCAGAACTCCAGGATCACTGGCCTGTGGACTGCAAAACTTAAAGCAGCAGCCCCCAGGTCTTGAGGCTTTCAGCCTCAGACTGAAAGTTATACTATCAGCTTCCCAATTATCAACACAAAATGCTGAAACTTCCTCAATGAATAAAGAAATTTTCTTTTTATACATCTGCTTTCATGAAATAGAAAAATTTTCAAGGTTTTAGTTCTTCAGGCAACTGCATATGCAGTGTCGACTCACTGTGATTTTTGATAAATCTCATCAAAAGACTTAGGTTGTCCATCATGATATTTCAGATAAGGGAAGTTATAAAACTGGGTGCACACAATTACCACCATAGAGATATGTGCTTATACATTTTGCTGTATAACCTATTTTTTATTAATATGATTTTTAAGTTTATAACTGTTGTACCCATGTAACTGTCCTTAGTATACAGGAGTGTTTATGCTTGCAAAAATACGTATGCTACTATTGCTTGTTTTATTGTGTAAGTTGGCCCATGAATTGTTCTGTCATGTTTTATGTGTTTTTTCTTAAACAAATCCCCTTTAAAAATGTTTAAATAGATATCTTTTAAATAACTTACTTTTTATGTGTGATGGTTAACACTGAGTGCCAATTTGATTGGATTGAAGGATGCAAAGTCTTGTTCTGGGGTGTGTCTGTGAGGATGTTGCCGAAGGAGATTAACATTTAAGTCAGTGGACTGGGAGAGGCCTCAATCTGGGTGGGCACCATCTAATCAGCTGCCAGTGCACCTAGGATAAAAAGCAGGCAGAAGAACGTGAAAGGACTAGATTTTCTGAGTCTTCTGGCCTTCATCTTTCTCCTGTGCTGGATGCGATCTTGTGAGTCAATTCTCCTTAATAAGCTCCCTTTCATACACACATATATACTATTACTTCTGTCCCTCTAGAGAACCCTGACTAATACATTATGTTTTATTTATTTTTCTAGAATTATATTGTTGGGATTTTGATCTTTCAAGATTTTCACTTTTGGGATTTTGACATTTGAAATTCTGTCTTTGGGATTTATGATTGATTCCCCCATCTAGCTCGCTCCATCTGAGTTATCTCTGCTTTTCATTATTCTTGACCTACATTACAACACTGTATGTTGTAGAAAGCTAATAATAGTGGAAAATCTTTCTGTCCTTAAAAATATACATTTTTTTGTGTTCAGTAAATGAATTGATTATTACCTGTGACTAGACAAATTATATGCATCAATTTATAAATTCATTTTAGCATTTCGTTACTGCATAAAAGTGTGGCTATTTAAATGCCCCTCTCAATCAGTAATAACATCTTACAAGTTCTCTCATTAATTAAGTTAAATAAAAATTTGACGTGTGTTTACATTTCTTAGAGAACCACGATTTTACATTTTAAAAAACATATTCGAGAGAGGGACCAAGATGGCTGACTGGAGACATCAGAAACTCAATCTCTCCAGAAAGAAGAACCAAATTGATAAATAAACAACTATACTCCAATAGAATATCTCGGAGAGAACACTAGAATCTGGCAGAGAACTCACTGGAAACATCTGAGGCACAGAAGGTGAAGGAAGCAAATGGCCAGCCCAGATGAGATCAGCCAGGAGCCTAGAGGGACTCAGAATTGTGGAGAAAACCTAAGTGGAATAGCTTCAATAGTCCACATTTCTGACCCAGAAAGACTGCTATATTCCAAATCGTGGGAGAACTTCTCTACCCACATGAACCCTGACACCAGGGTGGGTGATGATGTGAAGACTCCACAGGGTATTGCAATAGACAGGGAACTCATGTTGGGTCACTCAGTTCCCTGATAAGACTGAATGGCTGCAGCAGGGCACCATTTTGGGAACAGAGCTGTCACAGGATTGCACTCGGCCCTGGAAACGTTAGCCCCATATTTCCACATCCCCTGGAGCACCCCCTTATACTCCCCAGCATCCACTAAGCAAATGGCAGCAACACAGCACTGGCTGGACCCAGAGGTATTGCAAGGTCCCCAGTACTTTAGCACACAGGGTGATGCAGCAAACCAAAAGGCCGTCCTTAGGATAAAGGAAACCAAAGTTCATGCTTTCCAGAGCATGAGAGCTCTCTGTCTGTGGCTGTGAGAAGTGACTTTGCCCCAGTAGAGAAACAAACTCTGTGCTTGGCTTTGCAAGCAAAGAGTGAGTTTCTCTCCCACCAGCAGACAGGCATCTGTGGCTCAAGCTCTTGCATAAAGAATAGGACCTTCCTATCCTTCTGCACATTCACTCCTGCTGCTGCAAAAGTGAAGGGCTACCAGTCTGTGATGATGAGTGGCATCTGCAACCCCACCGGCAGCATGGCCCCCTGATCTGGACTTGTATGTAAAAGTGGGCACCCTCCCCTCCTCCGTGTGGCATTATAGCATTCCTGCCACATTCTCTGTGGCAGAAGAGCCTGAGAGCAGTTTATCTGGGGCTGCAGCCACTATCAACACTACCCTGTACCATTTTGCACCCAGAAGGCAGTCCCACCACAACTACTGCCATTGACCACACATGTCAGCTGGCCATGGACCTGAGAACCCACTCAACCACTCAGCCCACCACTACCACTACTGGCATCTAAGCAAGGCACCTGGAGGTCCAAGAATTGGCCCACTGGTAACTGCCAACACAGGTACCAGTGTATACCACCCGGGGGCAAAAAGACAGGCACATCAGCCCACCGCTGCCACCACTGGGCTTGAAGACTGGCCCATCTGGCTTCTTAGTCCCCAGTACAACTTCACTATAGCCTTCACAAATAACTACGCCCTCACTCTCAGAGGAAATTACTAACCCTGTTTGCAGCCAAAGAAGCCATACAGAGATTACACTACTGTGCACACCCAAAACGAAAGACAAAGATGCCTACTCTCACCACTCTTATTCAACATAGTACTTTAAGTCCTAGCCAGCACAATTAGGCAAGTGTAAGAAAGGGCGTCTGTGTTGGAAACAAGAAAGTGAAAACGTCCCTGTTTGCAGAAGATATAATCTTACATATGACAAAACCTGAAGATTCCACCAAAAACCTTGTAGAAATAATAAAGAAATTCAGTAAATTTGCACAGTATAAAATCAACATACAAAAATTAGTAGCATTTATATACTCCAACAATGAACTAGCTGAAAAAGAATCAGAAAATCAATTCCATTTACAATAGCTACAATAACTAAAATAAAATAAAATAAAATACATAGGATTAAATTTAACCAAGGAGGTGAAAGATATATACAAGGAAAACTGTGGAACATTGATGAAAGACATTGAGGAAAACACAAAAAATTAAAAGGTATCCTAGGTTCATGGACAAAATGAATCTATATTTTTTAAATGACCATACTATCCAAAGTGATCTACAGATTCAATGCAGTCTCTACCAAAACATCAATGACACTCATCACAAAACTAGAAAAAAAATCCTAAAATATGTATGAAACCACAAAAGACCCCAAATATTGAAAGCAATCTTGAGCAAAATGAACAAAGCTGGGGTCATTACACTAACAGATTTTGAAATATGCTACAAAGGTATAATAACCAAAACAACATGGTACTGGCATGAAAATGGACCCATAGACCAGTGGAACAGAATAGAGCTATCAGAAATAAATCCATTTATTTACAGTCAGCTCATTTTCAACAAAGGCACAAAGAACATCTATTGAGGAAAGAATTGACTCTTCAATAAGTGATGTTGGAAAAACTAAATAAGGATATGCAGGAGAATGAAACTAGACCCCTATCTCTCATCATATTAAAAATTCAACTCAAAATCCTAACAACTTAAATGTAAAACCTGAAACTATAAAACTACTAGAAGAAAATATAAGGGAGGTGGTCTAGGAACATTGATCTAGGAAAAGAATGGTCAGAACATTGGTCTAGGAAAAGATTTTGTGAATGAGACCTCAAAAGCACTGGCAACAAAAGCAAAAATTGACAAAATGGAATTGTATCAATCTAAAAATCTCTGCACAACAAAGGAAACAATCAATGGAGTGAAAAGACAACCTAAGGAATGGAAGAAAACATTGCAAACTATTCATCTGACAAGAGAGTAATATTCAAAACATACAAGGAACTCAAACAACCTAACAATAAAAAAAAAACCTTAACAAATATCAAATTTAAAAATGTACAACTGATCTGAATAAACGTTTCTCAAAAAATATGCAAATAGCCGGAGAGTATGAAAAAAATGCTCAACTTCATGAGCCATGAAGGAAATGTAGATCAAAACCACAATCAGATATTCCCTCACCCCAGATAAAGTGGCCACAATCAAAAAATCAAAAATAACCTGCCAGTGAAGGTGAAAGAAAGGGAACTCTTATACATTGTTCTGGGGAATGTAAACTAGTGCCACCATTATAAAGAAGAGTATTGAGATTCCTCAAAAAACTAAAAATGAATTACCATATGACACAGCAATTTCACTATAGAAAGGAAATCAGTATATCAAAAAGGTATGGACATCCCCATGTTGATTGCAGCCTTCTTCACAAAAGACAAGATATTCAATCAACCTGTGCGTTCATCAATGATGACTGGATAAAGAAAATGTGGTATATATACACAATGGAATACTATTCAGCCATAAAAATTATAAAATCTTATTATTTGAAGCAACATGTATGAGCCTGGAGGACATTAAGTGAAATAACCCTGGAAAAGAAAAATAAATATTGCATATTTTCACTCATATGTGGAAATTAAAAAGATTGATCTCATAGAATGTAATAGTAGAATAGTGGTTACTAGAAGCTGGAAAGGGTAAGGAAGTGGAGAAATGGGGAGGGATTTGTTAAAGTAGGAAAAATTACAGCTAGATAGGAGAAATAAGTTATATTGTTCTATAGCATTGTAGTGTGATTATAGTCAACAACAATTTATTATACATTTTCAAATATCTAGAGGAGAGACTTTTAAATGTTCTCAACACAAACAAAAGATAAATTTTTGAGGTGATGAATATGCTAATTATCTTTATTTGATCACTATGCATTGTGTGTATGGAAATTCACTACTCCATAACTATGCCCAATTATTATGTGTCAACTTTAAAAAATAAAATTAAAATAAGAGATTAACTTTGAGGCTCTAAAACTGAGGTGTTGAATGTTTAGTCCATTTCCTGGCATGGCATCACAACCCAAGAAGAATTTGAATCAAGGAATAATGTTGATGTGTCACATGAAAATAGAACAAAGCCATGCCATAGGCAGATTCTACTCCAAATCCCCTGCAAATTCAGCTGAAATAAGGAATAGATTCCAAGTCTCCCAGAAATTGCTCTAATAGGAAAATAGAGACATAAACACACCTGTTTCCAGAGGCCTGAGCAGGAGTCTTTAGCAGCTGAGGACAAAAAAAGCCCTGGTACCATAAGGGAAAGAGGATATTTGGTTGTAAATGAAGGCATGTGGCCTTATGAGAAATTACAATGACCATTTTCAAAGGTGGGTGTTTTCCATGCGGTCATTGTCTCCTGCAAAGTCAGATGGAACCCCCACTCAAAGTTTGGTTAGATGTTAAAACTGATGAAAACACGCATGTCATAAGTATGAAAAAGTTTAGTACTTCATAATTGGGGTCTTTGGGGGAGAGTATGGCAGTTCTCTCACTGTCCAAAATGGCAAGGGAAGGAGACTGGTCTGGATTTTCATTGTGGTTAGGGGTGGGGCCAAGGTGAAGGCTCATATGCAAGAAGAGGCTTAAAGGTTCAAATCTCCCACCTGTGCCAAAGAAGGGAGCATCCGAGCTTTATTATCAGCCTACATGGCACACTGTCCAGATGTGGGGAACAGGGGGAAGAGGGAGCATGCCCTAATAGCTGTCAGTAATAAGATATCAAGAAATGGAGGCAGATTCCTCATTACATATACTAATACCCACAATACTATTAGCATCATTCAAACAATCCATGTTAAACTTGCAAGCAGATATAAAAAAAAACAGACAAAATATGTAATAATTCTATCCCTCAGAGACAATCACAGCTAATAACATCATTCTTATGTACTATTGACACATATAATTCTGTAACAGCATATGATGTAGTATCTGCATGATTCTGAATCAGCATATGATTCTGTATGCAAAAAACTTCGTTGCATATTGGATTAATTTTAGAACAATTAAAGTATTATTGATATTTGTGTCCTACCTCTAGAAAGTCTTGTTGAGGCCAGGAGTGGTGCCTCACACCTGTAATCCCAGCACTTTGGGAGGCCAAGGTGGGTGGATCACCTGAGGTCAGGAGTTGGAGACCAGACTGATCAACATGGTGAAACCCTGTCTCTATTAAAAATACAAAAATTAGCCGGGTGTGGTGGCACATGTCTGTAATCTAAGCTAGTTGGGAGGCTGAGGCAGGAGAATCACTGGAACCTGGGAGGTGGTGGTTGCAGTAAGCTGAGATGGCACCAGTGTACTCCAGCCTAGGCAACAAGAGCGAAACTCCATCTTAAAAAAAAAAAAAAAAAATCTTATTGAATTGGTCTGGATTGTTATCTAAGCAATGAGATTTTTATAATCTCCCCAGTTGACTGTGACATATAGCGAAGTTTAAAAATCCCTGTTTTAGATGGTGTGTGTGTAGGTGGGAGGTGTAATAAATGTGGGGCCAAACTCTTAATATAGTTAATTTGATAAGTAGTGCTCATTTCGTCTGTATAGAACATCTTTCCATGCCCATAAATGCACATCTCCCTCATAATTGTGATGCCTCTCAATTACTTTACTATATGGATATACATTACAATTTCTATCCTAGTAGGCCACTGTTTTGAGAGATTTACATTATATCCAATTTATTATACTTGTAAAAATCCTTATGAATATTTTTATATATACCTTCTTATAAACTTGTCTGATTCCTTGTGAAAATATTCTAGAAATATAATTCCTGGCTTACAGAGTATGCATGTGTTTAAGGCTCTTGTTACATCATCCAGCCAGAAGTAAATGAGATTGTCCATTTTCCTATAACTTCACCATTATGGATATTATCTATTTTTCTCAAATATTTGCCTGAAGGTAGAAAAAAATATATAATTTGTGTATTTTATCAAGCTTTTACATTATGTCTTTGTCTTTGGTATCATGCTAAGAGAGGTATTTTCTGCCCATAGTTTATATAAATAGTTTGCCATGTTTTGAAAGTTTTGTTTTCCTTGTATTTTATATTTAATATATCTATATTTTAGAGCAGGTATTAAAAACTAACTTTATTTCTCTCTGATGGCAAATTGGTTTTCCAAAATCAGCTACTTAACTGTCCTCAATTTACCAGACTCAGAAAACTCATCTCCAAAGTGAGGAAATAATGGCACCTACCTCACATAATTTCAGAGTGGACTAAATAGTTAAAGTATATTAAGCACTTATAATAGTACATGGCACACAATCAATATTTAGCATATTATTGCTATTATTCTTATGATCATAATGATTATGATCATATTTGTCATATAACTTCAGTCCATTTCTTGATTTTGTGTTCTATGGCACTGAACACCTTGTTTAACCTTGTCTCAGTTTCTCATTGTTTCAATGGGTATATTTTGACATGCGTATCTTTAATAATTAGAAATTCCTTATTTTGTCAAAATTATTCTGACATCTCACGTATTTATTATATTGGAGAAACATAAACTCAGTATTTTCAAATTCAAAAGAAAAAGTCATTCTGATTTTATTTGTGATTGGGTTAAATATATGAGTTAATTAGCCCAAGATTCAAAGTGTTTATAATTGTTTATTCTTTCTACTTACTGGCATGGTGTGCATTTACCTATTGTCAAGTCTCCTTTTACGACCTCTGTAAATTCATGGAGTTTTCTTCAGAGAGGTCTTGCATATTCTTGTTCAGTTTATTGCTAGAAATTTTACATTTTTATTGGGTTGTCAAAGCATTAGTTCTTTCTCATTTTGTAAGTGCTTGTATTTAGTATACATGGGAGATAGTTTTGTACACTTATTTGTAAGTGACTTACTTCATTGAACTCCCTGTGTTGTTATAATTCAAGGACACTATAACTCAAGGCTTCTAATTTTATCAAGAACGCTGTGTGTTGCAGCTAAATCTTCACTGAAAATTAGAATGGGATTGAGAGGAAATTACTGGGTGGAGAAATAAACACTTCTCCTGTTTCACCATTAGTATTAAAATGTATGCCATCACTTTTAGTTGTAGCATGGATACTCCAACTTTCACAGAGCCATATATTGAAGTTACTAATTACAAAAGGTTTTAGGTGATAGCCTAGGGCCTCAGTGACTAGCAAAATATATTAAATAGGGCCTCAACTCACAAAATTAATAACTGTCATCCTTTTCCCATAGTAACTATAGATAAATTAATCCCTAAACTTTATTTTTACCAGTATATCTAAGAAGTAAGGCAGTTATTCTCAATGTGTAGTCCAGTGGATGCTTAAGGGACCCAAGTTATTTTTAGGGAATCTGTAATATCAAACTTAATATATAAAAAAAGATGTTATTTGATATTAGCAAAGATAGTAAAAAATGAATAGTGGGTAAAACTGCTAGTGCCTTAGCATAAATCCAGGCAGTGGTACCAAATCATCGTTGTATTCTTTACCATCATGCACTTGCAGATAAAAAAAGAAAAAAGAGAATAGTTTTGCCTAAGAATGTTCCAATGAAGTACTAAAATTACTAATGTTGTTAAATCTCAATCCTTGAGTATATATCTATTCTGTTTTACAAAATGAAAAACACACATAAAGCACTCTGTAGGTTAATATGTTGGTTAACTCAAGGAAAAGCATTTGTGTGGTTATCTGATTAATAAGATGAACTAACCACTTTTTTCATGAAGCACCTTTTTTATTTGAAAGAATAACTCACAATCTAATGGTTAAAGCAGTGCACCAGCATGGCACATGTATACATATGTAACTTACCTGCACATTGGGCACATGTACCATAAAACCTAAAGTATAATAATAATAATAATAATAATAATTACAATAAAAGAAAAAAAAGAAAAAAAAATAAAAATAAAAATAAAAATAAAAAAAATAAAAAATAAAAAAAAAGACTTTGGTATTTGGCAGATATTTTCTGGAAATTGAACTTAGTGGGCCTGTCACTTCAAGGAAAATAACTGACAATATTTGTTACCAGGGATGAAATCTAAGGCTTTAATTGAAAATTTAAATCATAGAAAGCTTGAAGCTGCCACTATGACCTTGATAATTTCCCAGTATTTAAAGGCTCTCTGATGAGATTGGTAATAATAACAAATGTGATTTTTTTTACAATTGCATAAAGAAAGATATCTACATTTGGAATATCTACATAGCATAAGGAATCAATTTTCCAAATGGCAAATTCATAATATTATAACATTATATATGGGCAAAAGATCCATTTGAAACGTATAGCCAATGAAAGGATTTTAATGTAACAGAGCACTAAAATTCACTGATATAGTTTCAGATGTCACAATGCAGCTAATCTTTATGAAACCACTGCTTGTCAAAGAAGAGTAGCCACAAATATCTGAAAAGTCTATTAAAATATTCCTCTGTTTTTCAATGGCATATTACCTGTGTTAGACTAGATTTCCTTTCATATACCTCAATCAAAGCAACATAGTCCAATAAGTTGAATGCACAAACAGCTCTGGGAATCCAGCTTTCTTTGTTCAAGTCAGCCTTTAAAGAGATTTGCAAAAACATAAAACAATGCCACTTTACTTACTAAAAGTAAATTTTTGTTGGGGAAAGTAGAGTTACTTTCATAAAAATATAATTTTTATATTAAGGTAAAATGGGCTTATAATTTTAAAGTTTATTAATATTTTAAATTTCCTCAATTATGTATAATTTGTTAAATATCAATAGCTATAACTTCATAACATAAGTTCTTTGGGGCTTGGAGTTCTTAATAGTTTTTAAGAGTATAAGTTGGCTTGAGATGAAAAATTTGAGAAGAACTGGTATAAGAAAAAACTAAGAACTATCTAGCATCATGGTAGACTTGGCATAAAACATAATAAATAACTTTGATTCAACTTTTTATGAGTATAAGAATCTTAATGCCCATTCAGAAATTGAGATTCCATTAATTCAAAGACAGTTGTAGTGTATCCGAGATGAGTTTTCTGATGAATTTTTGATTCATCATGCTTTTGGGAGTCCCCTGATTTCCATTAGTACTGGAAGAAACTGTATTGGTCTTGAGTATAATGTGATAAATATGGGTAAAGAGAGCCTGAGGAATGTGTAATATAGGGAGCCTTAGGATCTATTTTCATTTTTAATACTTCTAATCATTGGTGGTGTTTATAAGAGTACACTATTTAAAATAATGTTTCTTGAGATATGAGTCACACAGCAAGAAACTTAGAAGGTTAAGGAGGGCTTTCAATCATGGATTCCCGTAAATATCTACAGAGAGAACAGAGCACAAGTTCTCTGACTGAGAAAACATGAAATAATATTGTGTGCAGAGCCAGAGACCACAAGAAAATGGTTTTTCCCCTGTGACTTAAAAACAGATAAACTTTATTACTAAGAAGATATTGGTCTGAGATAGCCTTAGGCATGCTCCGTATTTAAATCTTGCTTCTTTGTGTCACAATTTTCTTCTTTTATTCACTCCCCTTACAGTATCCATTTCTATTTTTACAAACATGTCTGTGTCTCTCATCCTACAATACTATCTATTTACCTGGTATACACTTATGACACTGTGTATGCTTCCTTATTTATCTGTTTTGAGGCTCTTGCAAGAGTTGTCTACTCAAGTTGCATCTAGTTTTTACTACATGTTCATTCTTTAACATATTTCAACCTGGCTTTTACCCATACATTTTCACTGAAAATATAATAGTAAAGTTTATTCGTTATTTCCATGTGGTATGTCCTCTTCTAAATCTATCTTATACTGATATTTTACACAGTTGACTACTTCATTCTTGAAATACTTTCCTTATCTGGCTTCTATATCAGTATGGTTTCCTGGATCTTTTCAAATGTGTTTGGCTATTCCTGTAAGTCTTTAATGATTCTCTTTTATTACCCTTTTGTTCCTCTGTGAAGTAAGTCATCACTTGTCAATGGCTGAATTCTTGTTTTCCTCCCACAGATCTGCTAATTTCTTAGTCTTCTCTAACTCAGAATTCCATTGGTCAAAGCTCTGTCTTTCTCTCCACACCCAGTACCTGAGCAAGTCTTTCAATTTCTACTACACACTATGCATGAAATCTCCAGAACTTTGCTGCCACTGCACTAGTATAATACATAACTTTGTTTGTCTGTCTGTCTTTACTAATTTACTAATTTCTAGGTTTTGACTCTTGCCCACATCCAATTTATTTTTCACAGAGCAGCCAGAAAAATATATCATTTGAAAATACAAATATTATTAATTCACTTTCCTCATTACAACTTTTCAACAGACTCCTGTTACACTTAGAATAAAATCTAACTTCTTGGTCTGTCTGAATGGGGATTTATAAATTTTACTAATTTTTTTAAAGAACGATATTTGGTAGTTTCTTTTGCTGTGCAGAAGCTCTTTAGTTTAATTAGATCCCATTTGTCAATTTTGGCTTTTGTTGCCATTGCTTTTGGTGTTTTAGACATGAAGTCCTTGCCCATGCTTATGTCCTGAATAGTATTGCCTAGGTTTTCTTCTAGGGTTTTTATGGTTTTAGGTCTAACATGTAAGTCTTTAATCCATCTTGAATTAATTTTTGTGTAAGGTGTAAGGAAGGGATCCAGTTTCAGCTTTCTACATATGGCTAGCCAGTTTTCCCAGTACCATTTATTAAATAGGGAATCCTTTCCCCATTGCTTGTTTTTGTGAGGTTTGTCAAAGATCAGATAGTTGTAGATATGTGGCATTATTTCTGAGGGCTCTGTTCTGTTCCATTGATCTATATCTCTGTTTTGGTACCAGTACCATGCTGTTTTGGTTACTGTAGCCTTGTAGTATAGTTTGAAGTCAGGTAGCGTGATGCCCCCAGCTTTGTTCTTTTGGCTTAGGATTGACTTGGTGATGTGGGCTCTTTTTTGGTTCCATATGAACTTTAAAGTAGTTTTTTCCAATTCTGTGAAGAAAGTCATTGGTAGCTTGATGGGGATGGCATTGAATCTATAAATTACCTTGGGCAATATGGCCATTTTCACGATATTGAGTGAACAAGCAACCTACAAAATTGGAGAAAATTTTTGCAATCTACTCATCTGACAGAGGGCTAATATCCAGAATCTAAAATGAACTCAAACAAATTTACAAGAAAAAAACAAACAACCCCACCAAAAAGTGGGCGAAGGATATGAACAGACACTTCTCAAAAGAAGACATTTATGCAGCCAAAAAACACATGAAAAAATGCTCATCATTACTGGCCATCAGAGAAATGCAAATCAAAACCACAATGAGATAGCATCTCCCACCAGTTAGAATGGTGATCATTCAAAAGTCAGGAAACAACAGGTGCTGGAGAGGATGTGGGGAAATAGGAACACTTTTACACTGTTGGTGGGACTGTAAACTAGTTCAACCATTGTGGAAGTCAGTGTGGCAATTCCTCAGGGATCTAGAACTAGAAATACCATTTGACCCAGCCATCCCATTACTGGGTATATACCCAAAGGATTATAAATCATGCTGCTATAAAGACACATGCACACATATGTTTATTGTGGCACTATTCACAATAGCAAAGACTTGGAACCAACCTAAATGTCCAACAACGATAGACTGGATTAAGAAAATGTGGCACATATACACCATGGAATACTATGCAGCCATAAAAAATGAAGAGTTCATGTCCTTTGTAGGGACATGGATGAAACTGGAAACCATCATTCTCAGCAAACTATCGCAAGGACAGAAAACCAAACACCGCATGTTCTCACTCATAGATGGGAATTGAACAATGAGAACACATGGACACAGGAAGGGGAACATCACACTCCAGGGACTGTAGTGGGGTGGGGGGAGGGGGGAGGGATAGCATTAGGAGATATACCTAATGCTAAATGACGAGTTAACGGGTGCAGCACACAAACATGGCACATGTATACATATGTAACAAACCTGCACATTGTGCAGATGTACCCTAAAACTTAAAGTATAATAACAATAAAATAAAAATTAAAAAAGAACAATATTTGGCTTAAATGATTCTGCTAATGTTTTTCTATTCTCAATTCTATTGACTGCTGCATTTATTTTTATTATTTCTTTCTTCATGTCTTGAATCTAATTTGCATTTCTTTTTCTACTTTCTTAAAGCAGAAATTTAGATAATTAATTAGAGACTTCCCTTTTTTATTGTAAGCCTTTAATTTCATAATTACCCTCTAAGCAGTGTTTTAGTTGCGGCCTACAAATTTTAGTATGTTGTATTGTATTTTCACTTAATAAAAAATATTTTCTAGACTCGCTTATGATGCTCTATTTGACCCAGGGAATACGTAGAAGTATGTTGTTTAATTTCTAAATATTTAGGGATTTTCAAGATATCTTTCTGCTATTGATGTTTAGTTTAATTCCAGTATGGTCAGAGTACATACTTTGCATCTCGATTCTTCTAAATGTGTTATAGTTTGTTTTACAGCTGAAAATATAGTCTGGTTAACATGTAGCTTATGTACAAGTGGAGAGACTGTCTCTTCTACTGTTGTTGAGTAGAGTGTTCCATAAATGTCAGTTGAATTTTTGATAAATATAATGATTTTTTGCCTACTTATTTAATCAATTACTAAGAAAGACATGTTTACATTTCCAAATACAATTATGGATTTATCTATTTCTTCTCTCTGTTCTCTTTTATATGTTTTTTGCCTTATATATTTCAAAGCTATGCTCTTAGGTGCATTACCATTTATGATCATTGTGTCTCCTTAGTGAATTGACCCCTTTATCATTATATAATGTCCTTTTTATTCTGCTAATAGTCTTTTTTGTGAAGTCCCCTTTATCATTATATAATGTCCTTTTTATTCTGCTAATAGTCTTTTTTGTGAAGTCTATTTTTTCTGATATCGATATAGCCACTAGCTTTTTTTTTTTTGTTAATGTTTACATGGGATTTTTTAAAAATGATTTTTTTTCCCAATTGAATTTAAAGTATCCTACTTTTAGATCGTATCTACTTGGATCTCTGTCTTTTATTTGTGTTTAGACTACTTATATTTAATGTAGTTATTGATATGGTTTTATTAAAATGTCCTGTTTTCTGTTTTATGGTTTCTTTGTTTCTTTTTCCCATCTTTCTTTCTTCTTTTGGATTGGTGAATTATCATTTTATTTTTCTACTAACGACTTGTTATTTATACATTTTATTAAAAACAGCTCTTTCCCTAGGGTTTACAATATATATATTTAATAAATTGAAGGTAGACCAGTAAACTATCACACAGCAATAGAAAATTAATGTTTCACATTGTACTGTAAAGATCTTACACAATACATTCCCAATTCCTTTTCTACTCACAATATTGTTGTTATATTCATTGCTAATACTTTTGTTTTAGACAGTAATAATCCACAGCAATTAAAATTAGAAACTGAGTTTTATTATACTTTAAGTTCTGGGGTACATGTGCAGAACGTGCAGGTTTGTTACATAGGTATACATGTGCCATGGTGGTTTGCTGCACCCATCAACCTGTCATCAACTTTAGGTATTTCTCCTAATGCTATCCCTCCCCTAGCTCCCCCACCCCCAACAGGCCCTTGTGTGTGATGTTCCCTTCCCTGTGTCCATGTGTTCTCATTGTTCAATTCCAACTTATGAGTGAGAACATGCGGTGTTTAGTTTTCTGTTCTTGTGTTAAGAAACTGAATTTTATATTTACATTAAGCTATGACCTGTCCAGTGCTCCTCATTTATTTGAGTTGATGAATATTGGGCCCCAATATCTGTATTAGTTTTCTATTGCTGTGTGACAGGTAATCAGAAATTTGTGACTTAAAACAACACTATTTTTTTGTGGTGGGGCAACTAGTTACTTACAGGTGATGATTTTACAATCTTTTGAATGTACTGAATGCCACTAAATTATATAATTTAAAATAGTTAATTTCATGTTACAAGAATACCTCAAGAAAATACCGTTTATTGGAGCTATTGGGGCTATAACTGAGTTTTTTATTCTGTTAGGAACTGAATAGAGTCTGTTAAGCTGGAGATGATAAAAATGAATATGAAAACAAAACAAAAGCCACCCATTTGTTATCTCATATTTCCTGTGAATAGAAGTCCAAGTACAGGATGGCTCAGTTCCCTGCTCAGAATCATGAAGCTAGAATCAAGTTGTTGGCCTGGATTGCAATTTTATCTGAGACTCTGGGTTCCATTTCACACTCATTTGGTTTGTTAAAGGAATGCAATTTTTTATGATTGTAAGACTAAGGTTCTCACTTTCTTGCTGTCTGTCAACTGGGGGCCATTCTCAGAGCCTAAAAACACCTGTCATTTCCTGCACTAACATGAAAACTTAAATGGCAGTTTCCTCCTTCAAGGCCAATGTGAAAATCCGTTTTACTTCGGGATATTGGGGCCATCTTGGGATTCTGCATACCACTCTATATTTACCCACAGTTCACCGAAGCTTTCACATTTCTCTAGTGCTATCTTGTGCTTGAGGCTGGGATTTATTTGGCAGAGGTTTCCTTTCAGTGTCTGTTCCATCTATAGCTTCAAGTCTTTCCCTTCATTTGTCCTTCTTCAGAGTATGTCTCTCTTAATTTTCTACACCTTCTTCCAGCAGTGAATTGCTATTATTTATAGCTCAAAACTTACTAACCTGCCGGCAGAGGGGAGGGGAGTGATTCTCTATTGTTGGGGCTCAGCCTCTAACTTAGGTAAGCACTGTGTCCCTGGGTTCTGGATTTGGTGCCTTTTCAGTGCCCTTGTCCATACCTCTAATTGTCTAGGCCATAAATATATTTCCGGCCCTCCTCTAAGAATAGAATATTTTTTTCTTTTCTTCTTCTCCAGCTGGAATGGGTCTTTACCCTTGTCCTAAAAGTGGTATGATTGGTTTCCCTAACCCTACTAGGTTAAAGCTTTGGTTTCATAGGGAAGATAGGGGCCTAGATGCTGCTGTATGTCTTTCCCAGGCAAGCTTCAGAAAGGAGTTTTTCTGAGGGTTTTTGTTTCACTTTTCATCATGAGCTCACAGTGAGGCCTATGGGGAAGAACCTGTGAATCTCTCCAAATTCCCTTGGTATGTGTGGCTTCTAATACTTCTATATGCTCACGTTCTCCTATACTCAACATTTAGCAATTTATTAAAAATTTTAACTGAATTCTTACCTGCCTGCCTGGTGTTCTTTGTCTACTGTAAGCAAACAAGAGCTAGCATCATGTCTCTCCTTGGAGGTGTTTGCCTTTCCTTAGATATTGGCTTTGTTGGTTGCCCTACAACCACAGGTCTCTGATCAGTTCAAGAAAAGTTGTGATTTTGTAGATTTTCTAGATCATACTATATTGTATTCAGGATAGAAAAACTTCTCTTCTTCGCCTTTCACACACTGAGGGAAGCCCAATTAACTTCTTGTTTTCATTATTGTTGTGAACCTTCCTTTGAACATTATAATCCCTATAAGGAGAGTTGGGATACCTTTTTTATTTACTAAGCCTGACCCTTATTTCGTATCATATTTGTTGAGTAAAGCAATGAAGAAATGAACAAATAAAACAAGTAAATGAATGAGCTGTATAGAGTTGTGTGGAGTTGCATAGTAGGAAGTTAATAGAAAAGTACAGCAAATATCAGAGCTTGTAGTAAGTAATTCAGTGGAATAGTCACGTCAGATATAGAACCATGCCATTTACAAGATTCATGTATGAAAACAATTAAAAAAAAAAAAAAAAGAACTAGCTCCTAAAAAATGGAGCTTGAAAGATCAAGAGAAAGACCAGGCAACTGCTTGTCGAACAGACTGGTAAAGAGAATTGAATCCTCCTTATGGGACTCAATACCTTGTGAGGAAGGTGAAAGAGAAAATTCATACCCTAGATGAAGAAAGGTGGTGGGATGGTTAGCTATTTATATGTTTTCATTAATTGTAGATTATACCTTTGAGAGGTGACAACGTGCCAGCCGCCCTCGCTCTTGGTGCCTCCTCGGCCTCAGCGTCCGCTCTGGCCACGCTTGAGGAGCCCTTTAGCCTGCCGCCGCACTGTGGCGGCTCCTCTCTGGGGCTGGCCGAGGTCAGAGCGGGCTCCCTCTGCTCTCAGGGAGGTGTGGAGGGAGAGGCGCGCCGCGCTCGCAGGCCGGCGGGGGTTCCTGATGGACGCGGGTTCCTCAGGCCCCGCACTCCCACTCGGGCAGGCAGGCCACGCCTGCTGGGCTTGATCAGGGGAGGAGCTCCCTCTGGGCTGCCGGAGTGCTCCGGCTAGGTTCTGCAAAGTCCCCCGCCAGTCCCATTAAGAGGTGAAGCCAGCTGGGCTTCTAGGTCGGGTGGGGACTTGGAGAACTTTTCTGTCTAGCTAAAGGTTTGTAAACGCACCAATCAACACTCTGTGTCTAGCTAAAGGTTTGTAAACACACCAATCAGCTCTCTGTGTCTAACCTGGTGAGGACGTGGATAACTTTTGTGCCTAGCTAAAGGATTGTAAATGCACCAATCAGAACTCTGTGTCTAGCTAAAGGATTGTAAACGCACCAATCAGCACTCTGTCAAAACAGACCAATAAGCTGTCTGTAAAACGGATCTATTAGCTGCCTGTAAAATGGACCAATCAGCAGGATGTGGGTAGGGCCAGATATGGGAATAAAAGCAGGCCACCCAAGCCAGCAGTAGCAACCTGCTGGGGTCCCCTTCCACACTGTGGAAGCTTTGTTCTCTCGCTCTTTGCAATAAATCTTGCTGCTGCTCACTCTTTGGGTCCGTGCTGACTTTAAGAGCTGTAACACTCACCACGAGGGTCCACAGCTTCCCTCCTGAAGTCAGCGAGACCACGAACCTACCAGAAGGAAGAAACTCTGGACATATCTGAACATCTGAAGGAACAAATTCTGGACACACCGTCTTTAAGAACTGTAACACTCACCGCGAGTGTCCGCGGCTTCATTCTTGAAGTCAGTGAGACCAAGAACCCACCAATTCCTGACACACCTTTGCTAGGTGAACAGCATAGCGTTTGCTGTGGCAAGCTAACCAGACACACTTTCAAGTCCAAGATACCCAGTCCTTAGTTGCCAGCATCGTTGGCTGCTGACACCTCATAATTGTGCAAAAAGAATTTGCCTTTCTCAAGATTTTGCTTCACACTCCCCAACAGCACCACCAGTGAAGAACACAAAGGTAAAGCCCACATGCATTTCAGCTTCAGTGCTCTCTCTGAGATTGGTTGAGGTCTCTGTTGCATCCCAGTTAAACTTCTGACTAATGCTGTTTCCTTTACTTTCACAGGTGTTTCTTAGAGCATTCCCAAGTACTCTTCACACATACATAGTTCTGAGGTAGTTCCTTAGAGAAGTCAATCTGCAGCGAATAAAAGAAATTATTTTCAAATTCTGATAATTTGTAAATTTAGGGTTACTGATATAGTATTTGTCATTAGCTTTTCTGCTCGTTGGTTCCAGAAGAAACCATGGTGTGACAGACTGAACGATAACTCCCTCTCCCACAGCAATGTCCATGTCTCAATCCTCAAAACCTGGGAATATATTACTTTACATGGTCAAGGAAATTTTGCAGATGTAATTAATTTGAGGATTTTGTGATGGAAAGATTGTCCTGAATTATCCAGGTTGGCCTGGATAATCACAAGGGTCCTTTTAAGGCGGGACAGGATTAGAATCAGACAGAAGATGAAGTGACGACAGAAGCAAAGGAACAGAAAGAAAGATTAGAGCATGCTACACTACTGCTTTAAAGATGAAGGAAGGGGACATAAGCTGAGGAATGCTGGCATTCTCTAGAATCTAGAAAATGCAAGGAAATGGATTCCCTCCTAAGGCCTCCATAAGGAATGCAGCCCTACCAATCTTTTTTAGACTTTGACCTCCGTATATATGAAATAAAACTTTGCTTTCCTGTAAGCCACTCAGTTTGTGGTAACTTGTTACAACTTCAATGTGAAATGAACATGAACATACATAGTAATCATTTGGAACAGCAGGGACAGAAGAACCTAAGTTTGTTCAAAAGATGACCAAATGTTTACAGAGCTGTAACCAAAGGCATAAGATTACGAATGTCATTTCTCTTGTATATTTTCTCAATATTTATAATCTGGTTATATTATTTTATAATGTAAAATGAATTTATAATTAAAAGCATTACCATTTATGTCTGCTTCATCTATTACTCTTTAAATGCAGTGGGCAATTCAATTCTTTTTAACACAAATACACACACAAAATTTAACAGGGTCAACGTGGATGCTGGTTACTTATCCATCACTGTGCTACCTCTATTACCATTTAATAGTTTGACTCATTTCATCCCTTTGGTGCTTGAACAATTGGCTTCATATTCTGGCTAGTGACAGTATTAAATTGCCTTCTATGACCTTTGTTCTTGACTTTGTATTCAACCTTGATTTCAGCTTCCCTATCCCCAAAGAAAGGAGACAAGAGTGCCCTATATAAACCACAGCCTTTTCAACAGAAATGCTCACATAAAATTTGGTATCAACATTTTGTGTATGAATTTTTCTCTCCAAAATGCATAATTTTATTCTTTCTGAAATTTAGTTTATTTACCTAAATAATATGCTGAAAATCAATTACCACAATAATGTCAAATTTACACTAAATGAAAACTTAGAAAGTGTAAATGTGTGTGAAGATAGTCACATTAGAAACTGACTTTCAAAAAATGCTTTGTACAGATGATATGCCAAGAATTTCTCAAGGAACCATGATGATAATTAGGTCATTTTACATTATTTTCTATACATTTAGATAATTTAATCTATGCTTTTATAATGTTACATTTCTTAGTAATCCAAAAATTGTTCAGCTGAAATATTACAATGATAATACCCATGAATGTGATACATTCTCCCTTTTAAGAATTACCTTTCTAATTTTAGAGGCCATATGTCTATTTATTATTTAATAAATCTCATCATATCCTAGCAATATTTCTAGATTAAAATTTCTAGAATTGATCATCCCATGATTCAGATTTAGGTTCAACAGTTATTATCTTAGTGATCATTACATATTAGGATTTTTTACATGCATTAGCTTAAAAAGTATCTTATTGTAGTAGACATTTTGTAAATCTTCATCATTTGACATGAGTCTGATCTATGAACGGCTGGTAGAAAAAGAGCTAAAAAAGAAAGAAAAAGAAAATAAATTCTGTAGACATTAAATTAAAATAATTATCAATGTTCAGATTTTTAGATTACATTACTAGAGTTTTTAAATACAGAGACGAGGTCTCGGGCGTACCCTGATGTAACTGTTCATTAAAACAACATGAAACTTCTAGGATAAGTATACAGAGAGAGTGGAAGGAATAAGTTTATCTTTTACCCTCTCCCCCTTTAATTTCCCCCCTTTATAAGCCTATGTGCAGTTTCCAAACTCCTGATAGAGTTCGTCTTAGAACGATGAGATGATTTCATTAACACGGTGCTTTGACGAACTGAGCTCATCAACTATAAACATATAAAATGTGGTGATAGGCTCATACTAAAAGGCCTTTGGTTCTAGGGAAATATAATCTACATTATATTGTACTGGAGAAATATAATCTACATTATTTGCAAAACCTTCCTACAAGCCCTGAGTGAGCGTCTGGTTTTAACTGAAATAGAAACAATTTCCCTCAGAATTGCTAGTGTTCCCTCCTCTAGACAGGTTCTCAGTGAGAAAATCTCAAAGCACCTTTATGTAGTTACTTACCTGTAACAGCCACTCTGACTCATTCCTCATTTTAAACTGTTTCCATCTACTTCTTTTTGTCTCTCTAAGCTTCTGTTGGGTGTTTTGTCCATTTTTCTAACATATACTCTTAGCACTACTATTGCTTTGCCTTTAATCACGCCTATTCCCTAAACTTCCCTTAGTCCCTGTGAACAAAGAACACCCATCACTTTTTTCCTCCTTTTGCTTTTCCTTTCCTTTTTTTCCTTTTTCTTTTTTTTTTTTTTTTTTTTTTTTTTTTTTTTTTGGTTTAGAAATAAAGTTTAAGAGCTAATGAAATATTCAACTGAATGGATCCGAGTTTCAGCAATTACAAGCTCTTTAAAAAGAAATAAATATTTCTTTGGGGTTAACCTTGTTAATGAATGGATTCTCCTTTTACCGAGGGCACATCAAGACAAGCTTAACATTTCCAGGGCTCAGTCACTTAAAAAAAATGAAACTGTGAAGACATTCTAAGGAAATGCTGGACCTTCAAATGTATCTTACACTGAAGCAAGCTTTTATGGCCTATCTTAAGAACTTAGTACTAGCTCTCTTGTTTAATGAGCAGCTTAATTTAAAGCTTAAAATTATTAAGTATTCCAATGGAGTCATAAATAATGCAGTTTATAATATTCTTATCAAGCACATAAAGATACATTTGTCTTCCATTAACAAGATACTTTTAAAGTAGCTTGACCTCTTCAGATGTATAAGAGCACTTAATTAGTGCAATTTGTCACAGGTCTTTTACACGTTAATAAGATGTAATTAATTGTCTGTTTTGTCTAATTAACTTTTCAGACACTGGCAGCTCTTGTTCTTTTAATACAAAGCAAGAGTACCTTATTTGCAATTCTAATATTTGATGCAGAATTCTGACCATAAACTCAAGTCTACCATCCTAAAAAAAAAGTTATATGGCAATTAAGAATTCAGGAAAGAAATATTATATATTTTTAGGATATTAATGTTTTTATGTAAAGTGCTACTCCAAACCACAAGAGTGAAAGAAATTCAGATTGGAAAAGAAATGAGAAAACATACATAATCCTCCCAAAGATATATTAATAGATAATATTTTCTGTAAATGATTTTGTATTTGCTCATTCATTCATTTAGTTGTTCTCTCATCTTCTATTAATTCATTCATTCTTGTAGTGTCAAGCCTCTTCAAGATAGTCTGTTAGTATCTAAAGATTTGAGGATAACCAAGTAAAAACACTGTCCTTAACAAAATGTGTGTTTCTTGGTCATGAAATTAACAGTGAAATTAACTAAATCTTAGAGTAGAAGCATACCTGTATGTATATTTTTTCTCCTAGTGAAGTGTAGACCAGAGTGACATATTTGTGGCACATTTGTTCAACATGTAACAATATATTAACTCTATTCTTTATCTTATTACACTGTAAAAGTAACATTTTAATTACAAGTATTTGAAAAATATAAATATTTTATTGTATGGTATTATTAAATATTTTTAAAATGTGATTTAAATAAAATATTTCTGGCCGGGCGCAGTGGCTCACGTCTGTAATCCCACCACTTTGGGAGGCCGAGGTTGGTGGATCACTTGAGGTCAGCAGTTCATGACCAGCCTGGCCAAATGGTGAAACCCTGTCTCTACTAAAAATACAAAAATGAGCCAGGTGTGGTGGCGCATGATTGTAATCCCAGCTACTTGGGAGGCTGAGGTGGGAGGATTGCTTGAACCCGGGAAGTGGAGGTTGCAGTGAACTGAGATTGTGCCAATGCACTCCAGCCTGGGTGAAAGAACAAGACTATGTCTCAAAAAATAAAAATAAAAATAATAAAATTATATATTTTATTTTAATTTTTAAATATAAAATTATATAAATGTATATATATATTACTAATAGGCACCATAATTTATTTAGCATTAACTCAAACTAATTACCTGTGGGTCTTTTTACAAATTCTGAGTTTATAATTTTAGTAGAATCTCTGCAGAAGATTGTGATGAACAGTCAAGGCTGATAAATGTTTTCCCATTATAATATATTTAGTTATTCCCAAATTCCAAGTTGTATAACAAATAATGCAATATTTTGGATTCTTCATTGCTATGTATTTTCTTAGGGCACCCATTAGATTCAAAATCCCTGGACTAAAGGCCAAATCTAAAAGTTTTGTAAGGTTTCTGATGCATATAGTCAAATTGCTTTCTAGAAAATTCTCAGAAATCTGATATTTTATATGAAAACAATGTCTTGCCTAGGATTAATTAATTATTTTTAAGATTTATATTTGATTTTAAAAATGGAATCTCTATATTTTGAGGTTTTTGATGTTGCTGTTGTTTTCTTTTTTGAGACAGAATCTTGCTCTGTTGCCCAGGCTGGAGTGCAGTTGCACAATCTCGACTCACTGCAACTTCCGCCTCCAGGGTTCAAGAGATTGTCCCTCAGCCTCCCTAGTAGCTGGGATTACAGGCGTCCACCACCACACCCAGCTAATTTTTGTATTTTTAGTAGAAACAGCGTTTCTCCATGTTGACCAGGCTGGTCTTGAACTCCTGACCTCAAGTAATCCACCTGGCTCAGACTCCCAAAGTGCTGAAGTTTAGGTGTGAGCCACTGCACTGGCCTTATATTTTGTATTTTTAATGATGTTTCTCCTATATATATATAAGAATTGTGTACATAATAATATAAAATGTTTATCATATTAGTAGCAAAGTTTTTTCTTCCTTTTTCATTTTTATTATAATATAATGAGATACTAGGTAAAAGAACATGCTCTAGAGTCAGACCAGCTGGGTTTTAATCCTGACTCTGCCCTTATTGGCTATGTTACCCTCTGTAAATATCTTAAACACTGTTTCTTAGTTTCTTTATCCATAACAGGGGGACAATAATAGCACCTATCTCACCAAGTAATCATAAAAATTAAATATGTTAATAAATGTAAAACTTTTAGAAAATCTCCCATTTCTTGTTGGTTGCCTTCCTGCAGGAACTGTAATGTTAGATTAGATCACCATTCTCTGTTCTTCAATATCCAAACCAACTCTTTCATTGAAATCGGTTTCAATCTTCTCCCACTGCACTGTTGGTAAGCCTTTTATGTTTAAGTTTCTGAATCAAATCATTGATTAAATTTTCCATAAATTTCAGATATGGCCTTTGCCACTAGTATATTTTCTATTTTTAAGCTTTTTTATTTTTTAACATCAGTTTATTTTCTTTGCATTTTTGTCTTCATCCCAATTTTTCTTTTCTATTATGGGTTCAAGCTCTTGTTTCTTATAGGCCATTTCTTCTTTGATATATTTGATAACACCAAGCATATAATATGATACTTTCATATTTTAATTTTAGAAATTATTTGTACAGATATGCTTTGTGTCTGCTTTTCTCCTAATTGTTTTTCTTGAAGGAGGTTATGCTTTAAAAAACATTTTTATCTTACTCATATTTGAATAGAAAAATATGTATCTAGGCCTGCTGTTTTGCCAGTGAGCAGGGTAGATAATGTACTTTTGGTCCCTCTAATTGCTCATATGGACTCTAGCAAAGTGTTGCTCCCACCCCAAAATTGACCTATGCTAATTTGAAATGCCCTGCATCTTCTCATTTAATGTTGGTACAATTCACTGTGATTGAAATTTATTTCAACATATTTACAGACCATGAGGGCTAAGAAACATTGCCTAATGAAATACATAAAGAATTACATTGTTAAAAATCATGCCAGACATATTGATTGTAATGATTATCATAAAACACGTATTATTATCAAAGTAAACTAACCACATCCAATTCATCAGTGTTATAGCCAGTGACAACTAGAATTAGAGAATATTAAAAGTAGAATGAAACATTACCATCCAGTTCAAGTTCAGAATTTTGTACATTTATGTACATATATAGCCCAGAAACCCAAAGATGTGAAGAAATGGCTAGAATGTGGCAGAAACTGGAGTTTGACTCAGATTCCTATATTGCAGTGATTTTTCCATGATGCTCCATTAGCTCTTAAGTTTCAAGAATCAGGATAATTGGCCAGGAAAACACAGTATTTTCACTAATTTAAGAGGTAGATATCATTGGAAAAGAACAGGCAAGTGACAATCAACAGAGAGTAAAGACAAACACAGCATGAGAAATTCTTCCAACAACCTCTGAGTGGATGTCATTACTTTAGGAAGTGACGATGTGCCCAGACAGCCATGGGAAGGTGATTATTTAAGAGGCTGACACCTGAAAATGGAGATTCATAATTTAACTCTCACCTGGGATTCAGTATTAGTGGATAAGGTAAAATGGACAAAGCATGAAGAAATTGCACTGTTTTTTTGTTGGAAAGATTCATATATCAGATCCATCACTTTAGGAGTTACCAAAGCCCAATATCTCAATGGTAGAATAATAAAAACGGAGCACTTTCTTGGTCATTCAGTTATTTTAATTAAAAATGAAAAAATCTACATAATGAAAATCTGAAATTCCATTTGCAAGTTCATCTGGACAAAAGATCATTTCTTTTTCTTCTTTACCTTTAAAAATATATGACTAAAAGCATCAAGTTTCAAGAGAATATCTATTAATTGCTACTGTATTGGCCATCTAATAGTTATATTTTTATAAATAAATGCAAAATGTAGTGTTTTGTCAACTGCTAGAAAAAAAATGGCTGTTTCAATTTGGTTATGGACACACTCCTGCCACCTGGTGTCATATTATCTAAATTACAGAATCAGGTCTGGAAATGCAAACACATTTTAAAAATTCAATTATTTAAAGAAAAATATTTCTATGTATCCTGTGTATATTAAAATTAATTTTGAAGCAAAATGTAGACATTATTATAAAACCAAGCTGTGATGAATAAAATTATTTTGAAATGCAGAAAACTATTCAATATTATCATTATTAAAAATAAAATTTGAATGCACTTTTTGGTTTGTATCTTTATAATGAAAGGCTAAATCAAACTTAAAAAAAAACCTTCATCTTATGCTATGAGTGAAGGTAACCTCTGTATTGCTATTATTTAATGCAAAAAAAATGATGTTGTCATCCATTTAAATAAGTATGATAACTAGAATCTTTAGTAAAAGAAACTTTTGGAAATACTATAAACTACTTTGGTTTTGTCTCTTCATCTAATTTCACATGCAAAACAAACAGTGAAAGACAACAATTATAAAACATATCTTTATAAATTGATAATGCATTAATGTATTTTTGCAAATCCTAGTCAGCTCAATTATTTCCTTGGCATTCAGAAATAATCACTTACACTCTCTAGCAATTCTTCATGACAGCTAGACACTTTATGTGATTTTATGTCTATGACCGCTTTTAGAAGATCTAATATCTCCTAGTCAGAACGTTCAAACCAAACTTCTCACATTGTATCATAGAAATTAGATTTTTCACTTTCTCTTCAGTGACATTTTCCAAATTATGTACTTACTCACTGATTATTTTAAATAAATTTGAAAACACTAAAATAAATAAAAGTAAGCTGACTTCAGCATTCTATTATCAACATGGTAAGGTATATTGAGAAGGTAAGAGCACGTATCACTTCTCAACTCTATGGATCACTCTGGTCTCCATCTTAGAACACAAAACTAGTCCTCTCAGGTGCACTAACTGGAAATATACTAAAAGGTGTATTTTCTTATGGTGTGTATTGATTACTTTTATAGCTCTGTTTTGGAGTTTATTTTTATGTCAAAACAGATTATTGATTGGAATAATGAAATATATCATCTATACTATCTCTTTTGGCCCTGTTATGAAGTCAAGGCTAGGAAAATTATAAATTTGATTAAAATATATTGGAATATTTTCAGCCCGGTGTTCTTTGGTTTCTGTGCAATGAAGTTACTTCTTTATGTAACTGAGTGATTATTGCTGAGTGGTTGAGACAGAGAGTTGAAGTTTGACTGCTGAAGTTCAAATGGCAGCTCTACTATTCCAAGCCTTATGGACTTGGAAAAATTGGATAACCTCTCTAAGCCTCAATCTCCTCAATATTAAGTAAGAATATCAGCCATACCCAGCTTTATTTGGGGATCCATTGAGTTAATGCATTTACATGGTGTTTGGCACATGGTAAGTGCTCCATAAAATATATTTATTGTTCATAATAAAGCTATTTAAAAAACACATAATTGTATTTATAAAGATTATATAACATTTTAGATATTCAGGTAATTATTAATTACCTGAATTAATTTCAGGTATTACCGCTTGCTTTTACAACTAATCATTTCAAAGTCTTATGCCCTGAAGTTAAAAATGTTAGTATTAGATGTATATTTTTAATGAAACCACTTTGGGGAAAAAGTTGTTTGAAAATAAGGATTCATTTTAGTGCTTAGTTTGCATTCTTGGAATTCAGCTGAAACTTGGATGTTTGGTAAAATCATATTTTACAAATATCTTGATAGCTAGTTGAAAGCTATTATGAGATAACACTAAGCAACATAAATGTAATTTCCTTATATGTTCATTAAATTGCTCAAAATAGTAACATTCTTAAAGAAATGAAGTCTTTTTATCCTTGTGGTTGTTGATTTTTATATATAAACTATATGTGTATATATGTATATGTATGTGTATATGTGTACATACATATATAGATACACATGTTTATATATATGTAAACTTCTATTTAATGGAGAATAATTATTCATGGCAAAAAAGTAAAGTTTCATGAGAAGGGTATTATTTTAAGTATAGATGTTATACTTTTATATAAAATTCTGTGGGAAAAAAACCAGCTAAGGTAAGGATTCTTTGTCTGATTCTAGAACACCCAAAAGGATGTTATATAAATCCTCTCTTGCTATACTGTATATAGACTGACAGGGACAGAACGAAAACCAAAGCAAATATGAGGTAAGAATGATTTTTTATTACTTTAGTTATTTCTAGGTGTCAGATAAAAATGAGAACATTGCTAAAAATTTTACAGAATGACAGCTCTGCCTTATGGAGAAAATTCTATAGTTTGATGTATGAGGCAGAAAATGTGAAAAATATTATGAAGTACTACCCTGACATAATGATGGAAAGCTGCTGAAAGTGTGCTAACACCAAGAAATATAATAGACCAAAGTTAAACAAGGAAGAATGCCATTTTTTTGAATCTTTCCTACCTCAGAAATATGAAGTTTAGCCTTCAAAAATGCAAACCACTACCTTTTATTATTGACTTCTAAATGTACCACTTTACTACCTTACTTGGAAGCTAAGTTCCCAATACCTTTGAATATTTTGCAAATACAAAATAAATATGGAAAGTTATTTAATAATGGTAATATTCTCCTCTACTATAAATTAGTAGACTATAACCTGCTAAATTATTCATTTAATATTTCTCCACTCGTATGCTACTTCTGCATATACTCTTCTTCTAAGTGATATCAGACATTTGATGCCTTAAGCCACATGTACTGACAATCTCTTTGTTCTGTTCACAGTAGTAAAATTTGCCTTTGATAAATTCTGTAATTCAAGGTGCTCTGCCCTCTACCCTCCAAGAAGTTGACACTTAACCCAGACTAAGCCAAGTGGACTCTCTTCCCCTGAGATTTTCCTCTTAAGCCAAATTATATCGGTGGAGGTGCTTGAAGAAATTAGCTCCTACTATCTGGAAATCTTGATATTCCCTGATTCCTGAAACTTTCTAAGTTTGATTAATCAATACCCCTTTGACTCTACAAAACCCTTTATCCTTCAAGTGAATTCTGGTTTTTGGTAAATTTCAGTTTGTTAAATTAGCTAAAGTGATTTCTGAGGCTTTCAACCAAAATACATATATATATAATTTTATATATTTTTATATGTGGATATATACTTTTATATATGGCACATTTAATGGTTGAGTTATGTAATATAGTATAAAACCTCATGACAGAAGCATATAGTTGAAAGTGGCAGGATATTCTTAATTCCTTTATTTTTATAAGGAATACTGACATGAAATTTTATTTTTACATAAGCTCTCTGTTTCACTAATTTTCCCCCTTATTCCTCATGTCAAGAAGACACTCCATGGGTTAGTACAAAAGAAAATTAAATAACATATTATGTATTATTTTGTGTATGCCAATATAATCACTTCTACATCGATTCTATTAATACATTAAGGAAGGAATCCTTCTCTGCAAATGCCACTCTTATAATTATTTATATTTATATAAGACACAATTTTTTTCAATGGAATGCAGACTAGAAGGTGGGTTGCAGAATAACTCACATTTATATTATTTGCAAAGTTTTATGCATTATTTAAATTTAATATATTACAATCACCAGTGAGAATCACAGCTAAAAATATATCAATGTGCTCAAGTTTATTTCCCATTGGATATCTCTGTATAAATATTGAGAAATGTTGAATTAAAAATTAAAGATTCATTGCAATTTTTTACTCTTTCATTTAATTTGCTTTTTATAATAGTAATTTTCCTATAGCATTTTTGTGAATATTAAATGAGACAGCTCATAAAAATCTCAACATAAAGATGGGTTCATAACAAACTCAATAAACGCCAGTCGTGATATTGAAGATAATAATAAAATGATAATGATAGTGCATATCAATGTGAAAATGAGTCTTGTCTAAACCACTATTTTCTTCTAGGTTTCCTTGATTAGGTTTTGCTAGTTTTCTATACAGTCAAGTCTATGTGTGGAATTTTACTCACTGACTACTCTAAGAAAATCCCTAAAAATATCCTGAGTCGTTGTCAATATTTCAACTTTAAACACATAACAACTGTTCCCACTATTTGGGTGGTATAAGAGTCATTTTTTATTTTTTCAAACTTTTTAAAGAACAATTCTATGTATTGGGAACATGAAGATAAATAAGACACTGTTCCCATTCTTTAGGAGTAAAATGAATCTAAATTCTAAGCTGATTTTTTTTTTGGCATACAGGGAGTGAAGAACTTTCATTTGGAGTTAGGAGACAGGAAGGCGGAAAAAGACCTTTCTCCTGTGGTGAAAACAAGTTAAATCTGGGAAAATACAAATAATACTTTTTTAAATTTTTTATTTTTTATTTTTTATTTTTATGTTTTGAGACGGAGTCTTGCTCTGTCTCCCAGGCTGGATAGAGTGCAGTGGCGGGACCTTGGCTCACTGCAACCTCCGCCTCCCGAGTTCAAGTGATTCTGCTGCCTCAGCCTCCCGAGTAGTTGGGATTACAGGCATGAGCCACCACATCCGGCTAATTTTTGCATTTTTTTATTAGAGATGGGGTTTCACAGTGTTGACCAGGCTGGTCTCGAACTTCTGACTTCAATCGATTCACCCAACTTGGCCTCCCAAAATGCTGGGATTACAGGCATAAGCTACCGCACCCGGCCAATCATACTTTTTTAAAAAAACACGGCCAGTGAAAAGTGGTGAGTAAGAGATGTCTTGTGAACTGAAGTCGAGAGAGAAAGAAGCTCAGAGAGCAACTATAACCTTCCAGACCTGGAGATGGGCCTCTAGCGTGGGAATATTAGGGGCTTGTCATAGAAATATTTTATGGGAATGAGGGAAAATCAACCAGACTCCTTGGAATACAGTGTGGGTAGGCAGAACAAATAAGAATTTCAAACGGTTATAAACACAAGGATGGATCATTAGGGAAAGCAGTTCCTTTCCCTCAGTTTTTGCCAAGAAAGCATCAGCAAACATCAACAGAGAAAAATCACATACCACTGTAGTGCTATTCTTGTGTTTTCAGTCCCTACCTGAAGTGAAAGTATATTAAACTGCAACCATCTCCTTCCCAGCTAAAAAGGCAGCAGCTTGGGAGGCTGAAGTTGTTCATTCACAAGTGAACTCATTCTAATTAAAGCTGTCGCCTTTGAGTAAATCAATTTACTCAGATTGATGTAAGTAAATTTCTGAATAATCAGCCTCACACTCTAACAACTTGTCAGAAAAAAGAGTTTAAATAAACAAAAATATAAATGAATTTTAAAATATTTTATACATCAGTTTTTAGACAATGTGCATGCTACAATAAAAAAAAGTCCAGAAACATAAAGAAGCAGAAAATATAAGAATAATAAATAATAACCAAAACAGCATGGTACTGGTACCAAAACAGAGATATAGATCAATGGAACAGAACAGAGCCCTCAGAAATAATGCCACATATCTACAAGTATCTGATCTTTGACAAACCTGACAAAAACAAGAAATGGGGAAAGGATTCCGTATTTAATAAATGGTACTGGGAAAACTGGCTAGCCATATGTAGAAAGCTGAAACTGGATCCCTTCCTTACACCTTATACAAAAATTAATTCAAGATGGATTAAAGACTTAAATGTTAGACCTATAACCATAAAAACCCTAGAAGAAAACCTAGGCAATACCATTCAAGACATAGGCACGGGCAAGGACTCCATGTCTAAAACACCAAAAGCAATGGCAACAAAAGCCAAAATTGACAAATGGGATCTAATTAAACTAAAGAGCTTCTGCACAACAAAAGAAACTACCATCAGAGTGAACAGGCAACCTACAGAATGGGAGAAAATTTTTGCAACCTACTCATCTGACAAAGGGCGAATATCCAGAATCTACAAAGAACTCAAACAAATTTACAAGAAAAAAACAAACAACCCCATCAAAAAGTGGGCAAAGGATATGAACAGACACTTCTCAAAAGAAGACATTAATGCAGCCAACAGACACATGAAAAAATGCTCATCATCACTGGCCATCAGAGAAATGCAAATCAAAACCACAATGAGATACCATCTCACACCAGTTAGAATGGCAATCATTCAAAAGTCAGGAAACAACAGGTGCTGGAGAGGATGTGGAGAAATAGGAACAATTTTACACTGTTGGTGGGACTGGAAACTAGTTCAACCATTGTGGAAGTCAGTGTGGCGATTCCTCAGGGATCTAGAACTAGAAATACCATTTGACCCAGCCATCCCATTACTGGGTATATACCCAAAGGATTATAAATCATGCTGCTATAAAGACACATGCACACGTATGTTTACTGTGGCACTATTCACAATAGCAAAGACTTGGAACCAACCCAAATGTTCAACAACGATAGACTGGATTAAGAAAATGTGGCACATGTACACCATGGAATACTATGCAGCCATAAGAAAGGATGAGTTCATGTCCTTTGTAGGTACATGGATGAAGCTAGAAACCATCATTCTCAGCAAACTATCGCAAGGACAAAGAACCAAACACCGCATGTTCTCACTCATAGGTGGGAATTGAACAATGAGAACACATGGACACAGGAAGGGGAACATCACACTCCGGGGCCTGTTGTGGGGTGGGGGGAGGGGGGACGGATAGCATTAGGAGATATACCTAATGTTAAATGATGAGTTAATGGGTGCAGCACACCAGCATGGCACATGTATACATATGTAAGAGACCTGCACGTTGTGCACATGTACCCTAAAGCTTAAAGTATAATAATTAAAAAAAGCACTCTTCCTAACACCATCCATTAAAAAAAAGAATAAAGAGACAAAATTTTTTAAAATTTTTTTATTTCCATAGGTTATTGCATTTAGTTACATGAGTAAATTATTTAGTGGTGATTTGTGAGATTTTGGTGCACCCATCACCCGAGCAGTATACACAGCACCCAATTTGTAGTCTTTTATCCCTCACCCCCTTCCCACCATTTCCCTGAGTCCCCAGAGTCCCTTGTGTCATTCTTGTACCTTTGCATCCTCATAGCTTAGCTCACACTTAGGAGTGAGAACATACGATGTTTGGTTTTCCATTCCTGAGTCACTTCATTTAGAATAATAGTCTCCAATCTCATTCAGGTTGCTGTGAATGCCATTAATTCATTCCTTTTTATGGCTGATTAGTATTCCATTGTATATATATACCATTGTAGGAGAAAATAGTATTAATAAAAACAGATCTATTGATGAACAAGTGTTTGCAATGAGTCAACAAAAAAAATTAAAAGTAACTATTATGATTAAGTTAAATAATTTACAGGGAAAGATGAAGATTTTGGGTGTCTCAAGAAGTAAATTTAAATTAAAATACGATTCATTGGATATGCTAGCAAATGAAGTCAGAAAAAAGAGAGTGAGAGAGAGAATAAAGAAGACAGATACAGAGAAATATTCAGGCATAAAAAATTAGAAGAAAAAATGGTCAATTAGTTTTCCAAATTTAGTAAACAATTTCAGCTCTATTGATCCAGAAAGTTTAATAAAATTAACTGAATAAATTAAAAATTGATAACGAGGTATACTATAGTTAAATTACTTAAAGCCACGGATAATATAAAAAAAAAAAGCTATAGGTAAAAGAAAACTTTAAGTACAGCGCAACAATGATAAGAATTATGGCTTAATTCTCATCAGATAAAATAAGAGCCAGAAGACAAAGAGAGAACATCTTTAAAGTGCTAAGACAGAAAACAGAAACAAAAATTTTCAAACTACAATTATATACGCAGCATAAGTATCCTTCAAGAATTAAAGCAAAGACATTTTCAATAAAAAAAAATTTATACTACAAGATCCATACTACAAGATATACAAAAGTAGTTCTTTGGGCTGAAGGAAAATTATACCACAGATAAACTTAGATCTATAGAAAAGAATACAAAGTACTAGATACAGCAAATATGTGGTGAAATATAAAAGTTTATGTTTTTAAAAAACAATTTAAGTTGTTTAAACTCTATTATTAAAACAAAAAATATTATAGTAGTGCCGATAACATATGTAGAATTAAAATATATTACAATATATGATATGAGTACTAAAATTGTTTCATCAAACCAAAAGAAAGAAGAAAAGGAAGAACCAAAAAACAAGTAAACAAACAATGGATGAAATAAAAAGAAAAAAATAGCAAGATCTTAGCCTTAAATTCAACCATATTAATTGTTATATTAAACGTTGATGGGCTTAAAAACTTCCATTCAAAGGCAAAAGTTTTATATCTGGATTAAAAAAACTATGTGCTCTTCACAAAGCTACATTAAATATTATAGATACGTTAAAAGCAAAAGAATGGAAAAGATACACCACACAAACACTAATCACAGGAAAGTTTGCATTGCTATATTAATATCAGACGAAGTAGATGTCAAGATAAGAAAAATTACCAGAGGAAAACATTTGATGTTTTTTAATAATAAAAGGGTCAATTCAAAAAATTATAAATATCTATGTGATAACAGAGATTCAACATATATGAAGGAAAAGTTGATATAACTAAAGCAGGAAATTTAAACAATACGTATTTATACGTATTTATGGCTAGATATTTCAACTTCTTTTTTTTTTTTTTTTTTTTTTTTTGAGATGGAGTCTCACTCTGTGGCCCAGGCTGGAGTGCAGTGGCGTGATCTCGGCTCACTGTAACCTCTGTCCCCTGGGTTCAAGTGATTGTCCTGCCTCAGCCTCCTGGATAGCTGGGACTACAGGCATGCACCACCACACCCGGCTAATTTTTTTGTGTTTTTAGTAGGGAAGGGGTTTCACTGTGTTAGGCAGAATGGTCTCCATCCCTTGACCTGGTGATCCGCCTGCCTGGGCCTCCCAAACTGCTGGGATTACAAGTGTGAGTCAACTTCATTTTTATAAGTGATCAAAAAACCAGACCAAAAAAACTAGTAAGCGTAAGGAAGATTTGAACAATACCAAATACCCACTTGACACTTCTAGGACACTACTTCCAACAACTGTATAATATGCATTATTTTCAAGAGCACATGGAACATTCACTAATTCAGGCCAAATGCTGGACCGTGAAACGAATCTCATTAAGTTTAAGATGATTTAAGTCACACAGGGCATGTTCTCTGGTTATAATAGAATTAAATTAAAATTTAGTAATAGAAAATCTCAAATATATAAAAATTAAACATCATACTTCTAAATAGTCCACTGCCTTAATAAAGAAAACACAGGACAAGAAAACATCATAAAGTTGAATGATAGTGAAAACCTAACATATGTAAATATGTGGAATGCATATAAAACAGAGCTTCAAGGTAATTTATATGTACATGCTTATGTCAGATAAAATATGGCTTTAATGGTAATTTTTAAGTTTCCAATTTAAGAAGCTAGAAAAAGATCAAACTAAATCTAAAATAAGTAGAACCAAATAAAATAAGAGCAAAATAATTTTTTAAGAAATTAAAAATAGAGAAATAATGAAGTATTAAAAAGAGGAATGCCAGTTCTTTCAAAAGATAATAAAATGAATAAATTCTTAGCAATGTTGATCAACAAAAGCAACAAAAACCCAATTACCAATAATACAGTATCAGGATATGTGGGCCACATACACAACAAGATTATTCCATAATTTATCATAATGGCTAAGGGCTTTAACTTACCATAGAAAACATCTGTGGTCGGTCCTGTTTACTCTGTAAACGGCTCCTAGTTCTAGGTTAGCATTATTTATAACTATTGCCAAAGGGAAACTAATGCATAAATTGTGATATTGAACAGAAATAATATATAAGAAGAGTGCCTATAATTTCCTAATAAAAATATGGCATATGTTTTAATAATAATATTCAATGTTTTAGATATCTTAGAAAACTTTCAAAGCAAACTTGCCATAGCTAAGTGGGTTAAAACAGTAATTACAACTTAAATTCTTTAGTTACATTTCAAAATGCCTACAAACAGCAAATAAGATAATGTTGAGTAATATTCTGCAAAAACAAGTTTCATCCCCACTTCCGTGTCTTTATTAAATTGCTTTATATCCCACTTTGCTTAGGTTACTGCTGCTGTTCAAAATCTCTTCCTGAAGACAGGGAACACTTTAGCTGGCATAGCAATGTGAATAATTAAAAAAAATCCTTGATATATACATCTGCGCAAACATTCTCCCCAGCTACCTGAATTCAATGATATCAATCATAAGGGGCTTCACTGAGTAAACATACATTTAGATTTTAAAATATATATAAGTATATGGTATACCTCACTAGTGCCATTGACTATAATTGTAAAATATAACTAAATTTATTCATTGAGTGTTTTGTATCAGAAGAGTCACTAAAAATATCTTTAAACATCTGCTGTGAAACTTGTTTTGATGTGCGTCACAAAAAAATAGAATATTTAGAATATAATACATTATGTTCTCTTGTAGAATATAAAGCACAATGATATGTGGATATGATGGATTTCTGCCAAGCATTTGTACATATCTTCAGAAAATGTCACACATACATAATTCTCTGGTGTTAATACTATTGCTTGTTTTCTTCTTAATGGGGTCGGATTTTTAGTCTCAGTCCTCAATGACATTTTGTTGTACAAATGGTTCTTCTATTTAGGATATGTGTATCCTTTGTCTAATAGGATTTTGGACCAATTCTTTATTTTTTCTTAGGTCAATATTAGTTTACAATGCATTTTCCTTTCACACTGGGTCTAGGGCAGATAATGTGAATGTGAATACACAAATATGCAAAAATAAACTATGTTCTCACAGAAAAATAATTACCAAAAACAGATTTACTGTGAAATTATGCATGACTCTTATTTTAATTAGCACAGCTTTTACAACTCAAGCATGTATAGAAGCATCAGCATTATCTGTAATACATTTCAGTTGTGTATTGCCATTATTTGTCCAAACATTATAAACTATAACAATTTGACTGTTCTCTTCAGGAGGCATTTTTCAAGTTCCTGCTTTATAGGAGTTGAACATATATGAAGAAAGAAGAGAGGGAAGGGGGTCCTATGTTTTTCCTATACTGTCCCTTCAAATTTATTTCATTTAGAAGTATACAGAATGAGCTATTAAATTACTGATAATCATCCTCATGCACATCTCTTATTGTCTTCATCTTTTTATAATACTTCCCTTGCTCACCATGCTCAAGTGCATTGACTTTCCTCATGTTTCTTGAATATTTCTGCATTCTTCTGCTTAGCGTCTTTGAATTGATTGCTTCCTGTGCTTGGAATGTTTTCCCCTCTAGATCTACATGCTTGCTGTTATTCCCTTTTTACAACTTCGATTAAACTCCCCTTCTCATTGGATTTTACCCTGACCTCTTTATTTATGATTGCAGTTTCTCCCATCCAGCTGACTTTCTAAATTTAATTTAAGAGTTTTTATTATAAAGAGATGTTGGATTTTGTTTCATGCTTTTATTAGAAGTATTGAGGTGACCATACAATTTTTATCCTTCATTCTCTTAATGTGGTGTATTATATTTATTGATTTGTGTATCTTGAACCATCTTGCATCCTAAGGATAAATCCTATTTAATCATGCTGTATTATATTTATAATGTGCTGTTGAATTTAGTTTGCTAGTATTTTGTGAAGAATTTTTGTATCTGTGTTCATCAGGGATATTGGCCTATAATTTTTTTTTCTGGAAGTGTCTTTGGTCTGCCTTTAATATCAAAGTATTACTACTCTCATAAAATGAGATTGAAAGTATTCTCTCCTCTCTAATTTTTTGGAAGAGTTTGAGAAGGATTGGCCATCAGGTCCCAGGCATTTTTGTTGTTGTTGTTGGAAGATTTTTGTTACTGTTCCTACTATCTAATTTACTACTGGTCTACTTTAATTTTCTATTTTTTAATATATTCAGACTTGGTAAGTTGTATGTTTCTAAGAATTTATCTATTTATTGTGGTTATTTAATTTGTTGACTTATAACTGTTCCAAGTAGTTTCTTATAATCCTTTGTATTTCTGTAACAGTTATAATATCTCCTCTTTCATTTATAAGTTGAGTCTTTTTTTATTAGGCCATCTAAAGGTTTATATTTTCTATTGATTTTCTAATCTCTATTATATGTATTTCTGCTCTGATCTTTATTTTTTCCTTCTGTCTTCTAACTTTGGGCTTAGTATGTTTTCTGTTTTTCTTCTTTTTTTATTTCCTTGAAGTATAAACTTATGTTGTTTTTTCAGATCTTTTTCTTATGGTAGGTATTTATCATTAGAGAATTCCTTGTTAGAATTATTTTTGCTGCATCCCATAAGTTTTGGTATGTTGTGTTTCTATTTTTGTCTCAAGATATTTTTCCATTGTTGTATTTGATTATATTTCTGCCTTTCTTCAGTTCTGTTAATATTTGCTTTATTTAATTAAGTATTCCAGTGTTGGGGGTGCATATTTTAATAATTGCTATGTCCATTTGACATTTGATAAATTTACCACTTTTTATGATATAATGTCCTTCTTTGTCCCTTGTGGCAATTTTTTTTACTTAAATTCTATTTTTTTTCTGATGTGAGTATACTCACGAAAGATCTCTTTTGATTACCATCTGCATGGGATATCCTTTTCTATCCTTTCACTTTTAGTCATGTGTGTTCTGAAAGTTAAAGTGAGTCTCATATAGGCAGCATATACTTAGATCTTGTTTTTCCATTTAGCCACTCTGTATTTTCATGGAAAATTTAATCTATGTACATTTAAAGTAATTATTGATAAGTAAGGACTTACTATATTTACCTATCAATATCTTTGATATTGATATCTTTGACATTTTGTAAATGTCTTTGACATTTTAATATCTTTGCCAGTTTGTAAAATTGTTTTCTGAGTGTTTTGTAGTTCTTTTGTTCTTTCTGCTATTATTGTATTACTGTCTATTTAACTTTTCAGCTCTGTTGATACTTCCTTTATATATTTAGGTTCTACAATTTATTGGGCACATATATAGTTACAATTGTTATATCCACTTGATAAACTGGCTTCTTACTATATAATGACCTTATTTGTCTCTTATGACAGTTTTTGATGTAAAGTCCATCTGTCTGACTGGCAGACAGCAGGTGATCTAACAAAACAAGCCTATGGATATGACACAAATCCCTAATTTAGAAATTAGTGCTAAACACTAATTTCTAAGTCTAAAAACCTGTTGCTGGTAAGTACAATTCTGAGTATTCCATTTCCACGTGCATTTGTTTCTGTTTACCACTACTATAAGTTTATTTTAAAACAAAATGGAAAGATTTTACTTGCTAAATGCCCTCTCTTCTCACCTTGTATACATGACTAAAAAGTGTGATTTGCTACATTAAAAAAATGACATACTAAAGGATGTAGGAAGTTCAGAGACATAGACTTTGAAAAGAAACATGTAAAGAGTAAAATTATCCTACTGTATTATCGGACAGAAAGAAATATATTGGGCTGACACATTCTAAAGTGGCTGCTATGATTCCCACTTCTCACTTGGTGACGCCCTACCCGTGAGTGTGGGAAGTACTTGTAACTGCTTTCAACCAGTAGAATATGGCAAAGGTGATAAGATTTTACTTCTGTGATTGTGATACGTAAGACTGAAGCACTCTTTTTTCTACATTTCTCTCTCCCCTGTTCATTTTGAAGAAACAAGCTGGCATGTTGTAAGCCACCCTACGAAGAAGCTACTTTGCAGGGAAAAAAGAGAACAGCTTCTGAATAACAGCCAGCAAGAAACAGTTCCTCAATCCAACAGCTCACAAGAAGTGGAATCCTACTGATACAGGCAACAAATCTGTACGAATCTACAGCAACCTCCTTGCCTCCTCAGAAGAAAGAATTTGACCCAGGGGTTACAAGGCAGAGTGAGAGAACAAGGCAATTTTTAGAGCAGGATTGAGAGAGAACAAGGCAATTTTTAGAGCAGGATTGAGAGCTTATTAAAAAGTTTTAGGGAATGAATGAATGGAAGTAAAGTATACCTGAAAGAGGCCCAAGCAGGCAACTTGAGAGATCAAGTGCCCTGTTTGATCTTTGACTTGGAGTTTTATACAATGGCATACTTCCAGGGTCGTGCATCCCTTCTCCTGTGATTCTTCCCTTGGGATGGGCTGTCCACATGTGCAGTGTTCTGCTAGCACTTGGGAGGAAGCACAAGTGCAGTGGGCTTTCTAGAGTTGTACACATGCCCACTTGAAGCATTCTTCCCTTACCAGTCTAATGTTCCATATACCAGTTAAACTCCACCATTTTGCCTCTTAATGTGCATGCTTGAGCCCACTTGCCCCACTCCTGAGATCTTATTGGGAAGCTGCTGATCACCAGTTTCAAGTTTTTTCTATCTATTGGGAGACTGCCTTTCCCTGGTACTGGCTGCAACCAATTGTTTTAGACTATCACCTGATGATCACCTGATATTCTTGGCTGGGCGGGAGGAGCCCTCTTCTGTCCTGCTTATGTCTGCCTGACTACCTACTGTAACACTACCAACAACCATATGAGCATGGAAACAGATTCTTCATCAGTTGAGTTTTCAGATGAGAATTCAACTCTGACTACCATCTTGATTTCAGTCTTGATTTCACAGACAGGACCTGGCTAGTCTGTGCCCAGATTTATTACCTGCATAAAATATAAGGTGATAAATGTGTGTTGTTTTAAACTGCTAAGTCTGTGCTAAGTATTATTTGGCAATAGATAACTAATGTATACAACATTAATATTTTGTATTAAATATAGTTAATACCTGCTTAATTAGCCCCACATATGGTATTTGTTGTCTCCTTTTAATAAGTATTACATCTATGCATCTTAAAAATACACAAATAATATAGATTAAAATTTAAATACCCAATACAGAGTTGAAAAGTTAAAATTGAATTGCTGTATCAGAGGAAGCATTATAAAAATATTGTACTATTTTCTCACATTTTTTGTCTATTATTAGTTACTATTAGTTGTTACTGTTAATTAGTCCTTTTTTGTTTTGTTTGAATAGTAGAATTAATGTAATAGAAGAGTAAAGAATAGAAAATAATACACAATTTCAAATAGCACCTTTAATGTATTTCATGTTAATGTAATAACATATATATGCACAATTATTTTTTATATTTCTTATTTTTGTGAGTTTGGCAATTGGTCTCCAACCATTATCATGACTTTATTGATTTTTCCTGTAAGTGCTATCAACTTTTGCTTCATATATTTTATTTTTGTTTTTGTTTTTGAGACAGAGTCTTGCTCTGTCGCCCAGGCTGGAGTGCAGTGGAGTGATCTCAGCTCACTGCAACCTCCACCTCCCAGGTTCGAGCTATTCTTGTGCTTCAGCTTCCTGAGTAGCTGGGATTACAGGCATGCACCAACACACCTGGCTAATTTTTGTATTTTTAGTAAAGACAGGGTCTAGCCATGTTGTTCAAACTGTTCTCCAACTCCTGGCCTTCAGTGATCCCCCATCCTCAGCCTCCCAAAGTACTAGGATTATGGGTGTGAGCCACCATGCCCGGCCAGCTTTATATATTTTAAAGTCCTCATCTGAGGTGCATATATGTGTTCCTAATTGATGTAACTTGGTGAATATTGATACTTTACTCTGTAATAAATGTTCATCTCTTCTTGTGAGTTTTCTTTTTTCAAGTTTAATAATATTTTTCTTCTGTTTAAATTACTTAGCCCATTTATATTTAGTGTAATTATTGATATGGTTGGTTGTATTTATCTCTACCATTTGCTTTTTGGTGGAATAACTACTTCTGTATTTTTGTTTGGTTTTTTCTCTTTCCTTTTCATCCTTTGTGTTGATCAAATACCTTTAATTTGGGAAAATTTTTTAGAAACTTCCATAATTCTCATGAATTATAGAAAAAGATTTTGAGAAAATGTTCATAGCATAGTTAATTGAAAAAAGAAAAATTTAGAAAAGTGCATTTAATGTGTAACCAGATTTAGAAACTAATGGTTTGTATGTGTGTGTGTGTGTGTGTGTGTGTATCGTATGGCTATGGAAAAAATGATACATGGAAAAACACACAGAACATTTGAAAGAGGATAAGAGGATGAAGAAGAAAGAAGATGGGAATTAAAATACACCATTTAGGAGAATGTTTACTTTAAATTTTACCATTTTTATAATGTAATAATGATATAATATGCTCTAATATTACTACTCAGAACCTAAACTAGTATAAATATTTTCAAAATGTATTTCAATCAGTAAATGTATATCCTTGCTATTAAATACACAAACCTCCACATAAATCCAAGTGCATATGTGCACATACTCAAACACACACATTGTAATTACAGCAAATGTTATTTTATTAATATTTTTATTTGAAGAGATCCAGTTTTAAAATATAAAGGATTAGTTTCTTCATTTTGGTCTATTCTTTGTTGTTGCACATTTTAATTATTGTTGACATGATAATTCAACTCTTTTAAGAAAATTAAACAAACATTTAAACTAATTTAAAACTATTTATTGAGTACCAGTCACTCTTCTAAATGATTTGCATTGTTTTATGAACAGAAAACTTTAAGAATTAATAAATGTCAATTAAAGTAATTATTCAACTTTTTCTCTTTGTCTCGTATGTATATTTTACATTGTCAAAAGAATGAAAGAAATATAGTTATATTTCTCTTCAATTTATTGATTGCTTCTCTATCAGATACCTAACATATTGTATAGATGTAGAATAGTATTGATCTCTCCAAATTAGCTAAAATCGTCATACTGTCCAGAAAATAAAAGTAGCCTATATTTTCCTAAGAGACTTGATAGTTTCCTCGACTAAATAAGTAACTCACACAATTTGAAGATGGTATTTTTGCTGAAAAATAAATCTTGTATAAAGTCCTTTACTATACATAGTTGTACTTAGTAATTTTGAGTTAGTTTTAATATATGTGTATATAATGTATACCCTTGAGCTGCAAAAACTAGATCAATTTTTTTCATGTCAAAATACATATGTCGACAATTTAAACATTATGCACACAGCTTACAGTTTTTTACTTCACATGAAAAAGCATCCTAATTCTTTCAAAACAAACTAAAGAAATTGGATTAAATAGCTTCTGAATTAATTTTAAGGCTCAAAGCAAAATTACTGCATCTCAAGGACATTATAACAACTGCAAATAATTTTAAATATATATATTTAGCATTTATGATTTTTGTATAATAATGAAAACTAGCATATAATCTTTATTTTGATGAGTGTAAATGTTAATATTTTGTCTGATTTGTAAATTCAACTCAGTAGAATTAAATAAATATGCCTAAAACATATTTAATGTATAAAACTGGACTAAGTACTGAAACTTATACAGAGATGAGCAATAACAGTGATGAATACTAAAAATAATTTTAAAATTACATAAAGTTGAATAGATCCGGAAATTCCTCAATGTGATAAAGGTGACAAAGGGAGAGCAGTAACCATTGGAAATCAGTCTGACATGAATCAAAGTATTTGAGAAATAGTGTACTGACTTGAAAACAAGAATGTACTTTGAGAAAATGTTCTGTTTTTATGCATACTATCTGAAAGACACTTATAATTTAGATTTTAGAGTCCCAGACAATATCCTAAAAATATAAAATATTTAAAATAAGAATATTACAAAGGTCTGGTGTAGTTCCCCCTTTGTATCAAGCATGTGCTTTTTTTCCTTTGCAGATAAGTTAATATGTTATTAGGATTATATATTAACACTTTAGCTTAATACAAAATTTGATGAATTTTGAATAGTGGTACATTTTATACTGAATAGAATATATGATAATTTCATATATGGAGGAGACATAAGACTGCAGGCTTGGCTTTGAAAAGGAATATGATTATAAACATGTTAATGTATTCAGTCATTGCTTTAACATCAAGTTTATCTTTTAATTACTCTGTGTCCTGAGTATTTTGCAAGACACATCAAGGTCTTTTTTGCCTTCCATTTAAAGACAGCAAAGGTTACTCTGCACCCTCTTTTACTGAGTCCAATTCTCCAAGATGAGAAAATGAAAAATAGGAAAAAATCTTTTATAAAAATGAAAACACTCAACAAAATTCAATATGCAGTAAGGTTGCCAATAGCAGAAACCATTACACCAGAGCAAAAAAGGAAGGCAAGAGAGAAAATGGTCTCTGCATAACTAAATCAGAATAAGAGGAACACAGAGAATTACGTTTCCTGAAGGGCCATTTCAAGGTATTGTTGATTGAAATTACAGTATTTGAGTGAACATACAAGTGAAGAGATGTCCTTAAACTATATGTATCATAGAAGTGTGTCAGGGGAAAATAGACTGGGAAGGAACCCACCCAAAAATATCATCCTGGCAAGAAACTTCCAGGATGATGGAGAAACTTCGGGGAGTGTGCAGCTCTTCAGTTAAAGGCTTGGCTGCCAAAAGAAGAAAATGCCACGTTATCACACCGTGAGCCTAAGAAAGAAGACTGAGAACTATGGGGACTAATTATTACTTCAAGGGCAGAGAAATTCTGGAACCGCTGAAATAATGTTTAATCTGGGCTCTTACGCTCATTAACTTTTCCCGTCTCTAAAAACACTTTCACAAATAACTGATCCATGGAGAACAGCCTCCATTCAGGGGAGAGTGAAACTGAGAAAGAACTAAGCAAAGCATCTAGGCCAAGACATCCCCAAAACAAAAGGCCAGCAGCAGAAAAACAAAATTATATCACACAGTAGATCACATTTTGTAGATAAACAGTGGAAACAAAGAACAATAAAAATTACAGCCTCTGTGAAATAGCTGATCAAAAAACCAATGATAGGCAGTGAAAACTGAGCAAACCGATTTCAAGAACAAAACTGAAAGAGAAAAAGAAGACATGTAATGAGAATTCAATTAGTATTAGCCTAAATAGGGATGATGGGTCAAAGGTCTGAAAATATACAAAATCCAATTAGAAATGAACAGAGTACAAAGAAATAGAAATAAAATTAGAGCTATAGAAAGTAGCATGTAACAAACCAGTGTTTTAGATAAGAGAATAAACCTAGAAAAAATTTACATATATAATCAGAGAAAAAACGTTAAAATGAAGGAAGACCTGTATTAACACCTTAAAGAGACTTGTCTCAATGGGTGGCAGGGAGGGGGAATTATTAATTCAGGCTAATCAGGATCACTGAGTTACTGAGCTTCAATGACAAAGAATTCTAAGGGAATTTAAGTAAAAGATTAAGTCACCTATAAAAAGGATTTAAAATTTTAGTTCAACTCAGACTTAGCAATAACAGCATTCCAGGCAAAAAACTGAGGAGCAATCTTTATAATGTCCTTGAGACTGTATCAGAAAACATGGCAAATATTTGACGCCCTGTATATGCCAACCTGGCATTCAGAGTACACAAGTAAACAGATATCTATTATCAAATAAGCAAAACTCAGTAAGTAAAGTACACAATACTCCTTCCAGAGAATAAACTGTAACCAACTAAGGTATGCATTGAGCATTTTTTGGTTAAAATTAATGACGAGCAATGACTCCAGAAACTACAGTGCCTGAGTTTAACTATGGTTGTTGCTGAAAACAACACAAATGTTAAAAATTAGAAACAAATATAAACTATAGTAAAATTTAAAAAATTTAGGAGATAACCTAAATGAGGTGAAATGAAAGTAAAGAGGTTTTCTCAACGTGTACGTGTATAACGTAATGTAAGTAGATTTATGATTTAAGTTATAAATACTTAAGTATACCACTTAACAGCTAAAATAACTAAAATGATAATAAAACCAGAAAATTTGTAAGTAGAGGAAGAGCAGGCTGGAGAAGGTTTGTGTGTGCCAATTATTGTCTCTTTCTTACTCAGAAGTCAAGTTAAACTGGTTGTATTAGGCCGTTCTTGTGTTGTTATAAAGGAATACCTGCGACTGGGTAATTTATAAGAAAAGCTATTTGATTGGCTCATGGTTCTGCAGACTGTACAGACATGGTGCCGGCATCTGCTCAGCTTCTGGGGAGGAGTTTTACTGAAGCAGAAGGCAAAGTCGGGGGAGGGATGTCACATGGAGAGAGCAGGAGCAAGAGAAAGAAGAGAAGGAAGAGGCACCAGACTTTTAAAGAACCAGATCTTACGTGACCTAAGTGAGCGAGAACTTACTTATCAACAAGGGGATGGCGCTAAACCATTCATAAGGGATCCACCTCCATGATCCAATCACCTCCTTCCAGGTCCCACCTCCAACACTGGCGATTACATTTTCAAGGTGACATTTGTCCGGGACAAATATCCCAACTATATCATGGGTTAAATTTTAAAACTCAAAAAATACAGCTTTAAGTATAAAATATAGACTTTTAAATATAACCACTAGAAAAGTAAAAATACATTATATAGAAACAACATTAGAAATGAAAAAAAATCAGATATATAATGAAAACTAAAAGAGATAGAAATATTAAAAATTGAAAGCCTATGTATGTAAATGGCAAATATATACGTAGCAGGGGCTACAATATTATTGTCAAAATAGGTTCTAAAGGAATGATTGATAGAAAAAAAGTGCTAAGCAGATTCACTGTGCACTGGTTACCACCTCAGTTCACTGCATCTTGGGCTGACATTTCTACTACTTGCACTAGTCCTTTGAGAATACTTATACAAATTAAGTGAAGCACCTTTATTATTCACAAATGGGCAGCAAGGGACAGTAGAAACCTGGGATTCAGGTGAGCCAGACTTCCACGGCTCAGGAAGGTACACAGGGCAGATGGACTCTCATCTGTGCGGCCCAATGTGCACTTCAGCTCAGGGAATTCAGAAAGCAATCTTCCCTGGGCTTTGTACTCTAGGGAAAACATGACATGCTGGGCCAATGCATTGAAGGACATCCTGTTACTGGAAAGAACTAGAACAGAGCCTGAGCTTTCTTGGCTAGTCTCTCCTTATCTCAAGATGTTGCATTCTCAGCACATTTTACAATTATTATTGAAAACTACAAGCAATAAAAAGGGAAAAACTGGATTGGACCAAGGCTACCCAGAGAACTTCCCTGCAAAAAGTAATTTATAATGTACAATCTTTAATGAAAATGGAAGGATCATAGTATTTTTTTAATGGAGGTAAATTCGCATTACATAATTTTCATGTATTTAAAGTGTATAGTTCAGTAACATTGAGTACATTCTCAGTGTTGTACAACTATCACCTCTATCTAGTTCCAAAACATTTTCATCACACCCAAGGGCAACCTCATGCCAATCATGCAGTCACTTTCTAGTCCCAACTAGCCTGATTTCTCTAGCATTTACATATTTGGGATATTCTAAATAGGTGGAATCAAATAATACATGTCCTTTTGTGGTGAGCTTCTTTCACTCAGCATAATGTGTTCAAGGTTCATTCATGTTGCAGCTCATGTCAGCACATCATTCCTTTTTTATGGCTGAATAATATTTCATTAGATAGATATACCACATTTTATTTATACTTTAATATATTGGGGTACATTTGGGTTGTTTCCACCTTTGGCTATTGTGAATAGTGCTGCTATATACATTTGTGTCACACATTTGAATATTTGTTCTTAGTTTTTTGGGCTATATATCTAGAAGTAGAATTGACCATTCATACGGTAATTTTCTGTTCAGAGTTTAAGGACCCGCCAAACTGTTATCCACAGTGGTTTCACTATTTAAAATTCCCACCACCAAAATAGGCTTCAAATCTCCACATCCTCACCGATGCTTGTAATTTTCTCTTTTTTTTTTTGATGATGACCATCTTAATGGATGTGATGTTGTATCTCATTATGGTTTCTTATTTTCATTTTCCAAATGATTACTGATGTTGAGCATCTTTTCATGTGTGTTTTTTATATCTACTTTGGAGTATTGTGTACCTCAGAAAGTTGCCCATTTTTAAAATTAGACTATTTGTCTTTTTGTGCTCAATTATAAGAGTATTACACATATTAAAAGTACTTGACCCTTATCATATATATGATTTGCAAATATTTCCACCAACTCTATAAGTTGTCTATGATAGTGTTATTTGATGCACAAAAGTTTTTAATTTTGATTAACTCCATATTATCTATTTTTCTGTTTTGTTGAAATGCTTTTGATTTTATATTAATTGTAAAATCCAAGGTAATGAAGATTTTCCCCTATATTATCTTCTAAGAGTTTTACATTTTTACCTCTGATATTTAAACCTTTGGTCTGTTTGAGTTAATTTTTGTATACAGTGTGAAATAGGGGCCTAAACTTATTCCTTTGCATGTGGTTATCTAGTTGTCCCACCACCATTTGTTGAATAGACTATTATTTTTTGATGAATGACGTTGGCATCCTTGTTGAATATCAATTGAACATAGAAGTATGGATCTAATTGTTTGAATTTCAATTATGTTCCATTGCTTTGTCTTTTTTATCCTATGTTAGTACCACATCGTCTTCATTATTGTATATTTTGTAGCAAGTTTTAAAATTAGAGAGTGTGAATCTTCCAACTTTGGTCTTTTTTGTCAAGATTGTTTTGGCTGTTGGTGGTATCTTGGAATTACATATGAAATTTAGGCTCAGGTTTTCCATTCTCCAAAAAAAAAAAAACTGTTATAATTTTAAGACAGATTGCATTGAATATGTTGATAGTTTTAAGACATACTGCCATTTTAAAAACCCAAAGTCTTTCAATTCATAAACACACATGTCTTCATTTATTTAGGTCTTCTTTAATTTCTTTTAGTAATCATTACCAGTTTCAGGGTGCAAGCCTTGCATCTTATTGAATAAATTTATTCCTAAATATTTTTGATGCTATTGTAAATAGATTTTTAAATTTCATTTTCAGGTTGTTCACTGCTAGGGTACAGGAATAAAACTGATTTTGTGTGTTAATCTTGTACCTTGAAATTCTGCTAAATTTGTTTATTACTTCTGTATTTTGAAGCTCTTTTATAGCTTCATTGGATGGTTCAGAGAAGATAGCTAAATTCAAATTCTAGCTCCATCAATTACTAGCTATGTGATCTTGGGCCAGCCACGTAAGTTCTGAGTATCTCAATTTCCTCAAATTTAAAATGCACCTAATAGCACCTATTGAATAACCATTGAATATTAGCACTTACTTCAATGATTACTACAAGAATTAAATACTATTTATAAAGAACTTAGAATTAAGTCAAGCACATAGTGAGCATTATACATGTGTTAAATAATTGAAGAGCATTAAAATTAATAAAGAACACTCTAGAAATAATAGAGGTAATTAACACACCAGGGAATTATATTTACCTATTAGCCAACAATAGATGAAATAGCTCCAATGCAATTAGGTATATAGAGGAGCTGAATAATATTTGCATAGCAGGATACAAATATGCAGATATATGTTATGTATTTCTAATACTTAAACTGTACACAGAATAACTTTTGCAAGTGCTCAAGAAGTATTTTTATTTGTGTATGTATTTTGCCAGGATTACCTAAAAGTTTTTACTAATGAAATAATAAAAACCACTTTTAACAAAAATAGAAATTGGAAACAGACCAAAAAATAGATAAAACAGCAACTAGATGTTTAAAACCTATCTGTTGGCCAAGTGTGGTGGCTCAAGCCTGTAATCCCAGCACTTTGGGAGGCCGAGGCAGCCAAACCACCTGAGGTCGGGAGTTTGAGACCAGCCTGACCAACATGGAGAAACCCCGTCTCTACCAAAATACAAAATTAGCTGGGCATGGTGGCGCATGCCTGTAATCCCAGCTACTCAGGAGGCTGAGGCAGGAGAATCGCTTGAACCTAGAATGTGGAGGTTGCAGTGAGCCAAGATTGTGCCATTGCACTCTGGCCTGGGCAATAAGAGTGAAACTCTGTCTCAAAATAAAATAAAATAAAAATAAAAAAATTAAAACCTATATGTTAAAAAATTCTAGCTCATTAAAAAAACATGAATATAAAAGAAATAACAAGAGTGAAATTCTACTAGTCAGATCTTTTTTTAACACTGATAAAAATGTTCAGACAAAAAATTAATAAAATTATACACCCAAGTTACAAGAAAAAATATATAAACTAAGATGTTCATTGAGCTTATGAAATCATTATAAGAATAGAAAAATAAAGAAATGGAGAAGAAAATAATTGACAAATAAAAGTAAAAAATTTATAAAATGGAAATCAGGGAAAAGGACAAAATTTAAGCACAAATGTTATTAGAAAAGTAAATGGCAAAATATAAAAACTTATTTTTTATTATTTTACTTTTAAAAACAATTTTATTGAGATATAATTGACATTAAGAAAACTGTACATACTCAATATGTACATCTTGATGAGCCTGGGAATAAATATACCCATGAAACCATCACCATCATCAAAATTATAATCAAATCTATCACTTTCTAGAGTTTCCTCATGCCTCTTTTATTATTACTATCGTTTTTTTGAACACCAAACATAAGATCTACCTTCCTAGTAAGTTTAAATATACAATACAGTATTGTTAGCTATAGGCATTATGTTGTATAGCAGAGCTCCAGAACTTATGTATCTTGCATAGCTGAAACTTTGTATACTTTATCCATTTTCTTCCCATTTCCTCTTCTCTCAGGCCCTGGCAACCACCATTTTTCTACTCTTTGCTTCTCTGAGTTTGAATATTTTAACTTCTACATAGGAAAGACATTATACAGTATTTATCTTTCTGTGTCTGTTTTATTTCACTTAATATAATGCCCTCCAGTTCATCTGTGGTATCACAAATGGCAGAATTTTACCATAATTTAGTATATGCCGTGATTACTTCATTCATTCATCTATGGATAAACATTTAGATTGTTTCTACATCTTGGATATTGTGAATAATACTTCAATAAACATGGGAGTTCAGCAAACTATTCAGTATCCTGATTTCAATGACTTTGGATTTGTACCCAGAAATGGGATTGCTGGGTCATATGGTAGTCCTATTTTTAACTTTTCGAGGAATCTTCATATTGCTTTTTATAACAGTTATACTCATTTACATTCCCACCAACACTGGACAAGTGTTCTTCTTTGTTTGCATCCTTTGCTTTTCTTAATAACAGTCATTCCAACAGGTGTGAGGTCATAGCTTATCATGGTCTTGATTTGCATTTTCCTTATGATTAGTGATTTTGAGGATTTTTTAATATATCTATTGGCCACTTGTATATGTTCTTTTGAAAAACGTCTCTTCAGGTCCTTTGCTCATTTTTATATGGGTTATTTGGATTTTTTGCCATTCAGTTATATGAGCTCCTTCTGTATTTTGGATGTTAACCCCTTAGCAGAATTACAGTTTGCAAAGGAGAAAATTATATAACTTAGTAAGTGCTAAAAAAAGAGAGTTGTTGTTATAAATCCATTAATTAAAGCAAACGCACACGTACAGACACTCTACCTAAAATCAGGGTGAATGTTGCAATAGTTTGTGACATTTTTAAGGAACAACTTGCTGGTAAATAAAAACTTTAAAAACATAATCTTGACAATATCAGCATCATGAAAACACAAATTATTTTTAAAGTATTTAAAATATTCTGGCATTAACAAGTAGTCTAATTATGCATGCAGTATATAAATAAGAATATATTTGGCAGATGATGTTATTGTATTTCCACAAAATTCTGAGGAATCAACCAGAATATAATCAGAAACTGTAAGAAACTCTATGAACACATATAGCTATACAATCAATAAGAATGTCAATTATTTGTATATAGAACAAACAAATCTAATGAGAAATGACTTCATTCATAACAGAAAGAAGAAAAATGAGAGGAATAAAGAAGAAAGAAAGAAAGAAAAAGAAAGAGAGAAAGAAAGAGAGATAATGGAAAAAGAGCTGACATATTATGATTGCAATGTATTTAAGATATCTGCAGAATTATACAGTAGTCCCCTCTTTATCTGTATTATTGCCTTCTGTGATTTTAATTGCCCATAGTACAGTACAATAAGATTTTAAGATAGAGAAAGAACACATTCATATAACTTTATCACAGTACATTGTTATAAATGTTCTATTTTATTACTATTGCTGTTAATTTCTCACTGTGCCTAATTTATAAATTAAACTTCATTATAGGCATGTATATATAGCAAAAAGCGTAGTATGTTTAGGGTTTGGTACTATCTGTGGTTTCAGGCATCCCCTTGGGGTCTTGGAACGTAACCCCTGAGAAAAAGTGGGCACTACTATATAAAGGAAATTTGAAAATTTTTTGTAGGACATAAAGTAAAACTTAAATAGATCCATGAAACTTGTTTATTTTATTAGAAGTCCTTAATATTTAAATATGTCATTTCTCCCCTAAATTATTTTGAGGTTTAATAGTATCAAATAGTTTTTGACACTCAACAGTTCTAATATTAAAGTTCTTCACAAAAAAATTCAAAATGATTTAAAAGGCCAGAGTATTCTGAAAAAAATTATTTAAGGAGATATAGTTTTACCACATAAAGAAAAATATTATAAAATAATAGTTAAAATATATTTATATTGGCACATAAATTGGTAGCCACATTAATGACACCATTAGAAAACTGAGAAATACACATGAACAGAGAAATATAATATCTGATAAATTAAGATTCTGAATTAATGAAGAAAATGTGAGTGCTGCACCAATGTTGCAATATAGACTAAGAAATGTTAAACATTAATTGCAAATGAATCAAATACTTAAATATTAAAATTTGCATCTATAATAGTGCTAGAAGAAAACAATATTTTAAAATAATTTCTAATTGAGGAAATCCTGTAAAAGCAAAATAATCATTTTAGATGGAAAAATGTCACTTATAAAGTCAAACAGAGAAGTAATATTTAATCATGTAATTGCAGATAGTAATAGTACATTCTTTTTTACTGCTGTATAGTATACAATAGCTTGAATATAACACTTATTTTACATTTGGTTGCTTCCAGTTGTTGGCTTTTATGAGTAAACATGTTATGGACATTCTTATATCTGTCTTTTGGTGAACATGTACACTCATTGATAACAATCCTTGTTACCAGTCCAGTATTGGTAAACTTTTTATTTACTCATTGATGTTTCTGTGTTGATATCTCTATGTGGTTTACTTTGCATGTTTATGATTACTAATGATGTTGACAATCTTTTATATAATTATTGTCTGTTTTGATGTATTGTTTTGTGATGTATCTCAAGTATTCTGACTATTTAGTATTTGGATTTTCTGTCTTTTACTATTCGTTTTGTATTAATATGTTTTCACAGTGCTGATAAAGACATACCTGAGACTAGGCAATTTAAAAAAGAAAGTCGTTTAATGGACTTACACTTCCACGTGGCTGGGGAGGCCTCACAATCATGGAAAAAGGTGAAAGGCAAGGAGGAGCAAGCCATATCTTATATGGATGGCAGCAGGCAAAGAAAGAGAGCTTGTACAGGGAAACTCCCATTTTTACAACCGTCAGATCTTGTGAGACTCACTCACTATCATGAGAACAGTACAAAAAAGACCTGCCCCCATAATTCAATCACCTACCACAGGATTCCTCCCATGACACATGGGAATTATGGGAGTTACAATTTAAGCTGAGATTTGGGTGGGGACACAGCCAAAGAGTTCATTATATAATCTCATTATAAGTCCTTTTCCAGTTGTATGCATTGTAAATGTCTTCTTCCAATCCTTGGCTTCCTTTCTATTTTTTAAATGATGTCTTTTAATAAACAAAAAGTCTTATATTTAATAAAGCTTATTTCAGTTATCTATTGCTGTGTAACTACTTACCACAAAAAATGAATAATTAAAACATTGCATTATTTACTCATAATTTTGCATTTTGGAGAGAGCATGGTAGTCTTTGATAGTTGAACTTCTTATGTGGCAGTTTGCTTCCCATAGCACAAAACAGGCACAATGTCATATCCTCTGCATACTATTGATTTAAGCATACCATATTGTGATAATTGTGCAAAGACAGGTACAAAAATTTTCATTGTAGCAATGTTTGTTCATTAATACAGCACTCAATAAATGGATGTTCATTAATATTAAATGTTCGTTAATATAGCACTCAATAAATGTATTCTAATACATTTGTTTAATGTAATATGATCTTATTTAGTGTAATATGATCTTATTTGTGTAATGTAATATGATCTTATTTAATGATGTGGAATGAGTCAAAATTTATGCTGTCTTACTAACTGAAAATAGAGCTCAGCATAAGTTAAAATTTATATATAACATGATCTATTTTTTGTTAAAAATATAAATGTGTTTGTGCATATTCATACGATAATTCTGGGAGCATGCATAAGCTAATAGTGATGATGTTTCCATATCAAAAAGGGCCCTGTAGAATCTTGTACAGAAAAGAAACTTACATTTAATTGTCTTTTAATTTTTTCTTCATATGCATATATTAATTTTCTACTGGAATATTAGAATTTAAAATATACATATGTAACATTTTAACATATGAACATTAGCAAATTGTCTTAGCTCAAGCCATCAGAACACAAAACATAGACTGGGTGGCTTACACCACAGACATTTATTTTTCACAGTTTTGGTGACTAAACTCTGATATCAGAGTACCAGCATCGTTGGGTTTTAGTGAGGGCTCTCTTCCTGGCTTGCAGATGGCTGCCTTCTAACCGTGTGCTCGTATAATGCTATGAAAGAAATCTAGTGTCTTTTCCTTGTCTTATAAGGGCATTAATTCCATCATGAGTCCCCTACCCTCATGATATTACCTAAAGCAAATTACTTCCCAAAAACATCACCTTCAAATACCATAACATTGGGGGTTAGGGCTTTACCATATGAATTTTGGGGAGAACACAAACATTCAGTTCATAAGATAAATGGTGCTACATGTTTGCATGTGTGTGTATATGCACATATATGTTTATAAACATATATAACAGTGTATATAACAACATATATGTAACAAAATGTTGCCATTTTTTGTTTTAATTTTACAATGTAAAGTTATGCCTATATACTTCTGAATACACAAAGGAAGAAAAAAAATGGATGGTGATAATGAAAACAAGATGAGAATCCCAGAAGATTTTCAGAATAATCAGAAATACCCTCAAGCAAAAAATGAATTGCTCTGACATTTTTTAATGGCTTTAAGAAGTTATAGAGCTCTTTGAAATTAGCCTATGGATACACTGGAATTTATATTGAGTTGCATGTGAAAACATCCACAAAATAGTGCATACACTTCATGATGCCACAGAATATGAGATAGGCGTGATATAGGTGCATCACTGTATCTCCTAAGACAGTATTCTTTAAGGAGTGTAGTTTGGTTACTGATACGGTTTGGCTGTGTTCCCACCCAAATCTCATCTCGAATTATGGCTCCTATAATCCCCACATATTGTGGGAGGGACCCAGTGGAAGTTAATTGAATCATGGGGGCAGGTTTTTCCCATACTGTTCTCATGATAGTGAATATGTCTAAAAAATCTGATAGTTTTATAGAGGCAGTTCCCCTGCACATGCTCTCTTGCCTGCTCCATGTAAGACGTGACTTTGCTCCTCATTCACCTCCCACCATGATTGTGAGGCCTCCTCAGACATGTGGAACTGTGAGTCAATTAAACTTCTTTCATTTATAAATTACTCAGTCTCAGGCATGTCTTTACTAGCAGTGTGAGAACAAACTAATATGCTTACTTTTCTTCACTGTGGAAATTTAACCTTGATTTAACCCCAAAGAAACCGCACAGTCTTGTGTTCTATATGCCACATTATATCACATGGGAATTAATGAAGATGTGAACAGATATTTTTAAGACACTTATGAGATTTATTTACTTGTTATATAAAAATATAATCATTAAAATACAGTAGTCTTTGAGGTTCTCATGTTAACTTCCAGTTTCTCTACAAGAATCTGGCATAAACACTGGCCAGTCTTCAATATTTTCTTGTTGTATTTTCCATTCTTATCTTCCTAGTATATAATTATGTTAATCCAGTTTATCATTTTATTCATCTTTATCAAAATGTCAGGTCATTTCTTACTGCATAACACACAACAAAGCTTTATGCTCCATCATAGAGGCTTTATTACTTTACACCTAATTTTTGAGTCAGTCTCAAAATCAGCTCTAAAAATTATAAAACACTTGTTTTTCTCCACGCTGCCTAGAATTTCCCAATAAGTAGACATTAATATTTATGAGCTCTGTACAGTATAGTACCACTGTATCAATATAGGTTGCTCCAATAGATTGGTTTTTAATCATTTAAGAATTTGGCGGGTTGGGGAAAAGGGAAGAGCAGGACATGTTAGTGATTTTTTTTAAACACAGAAAACTTGTAATATGACTTAGTATTCAGATAAAATTGTTGAAAATGCAGATTTGAAAAGTAAATAAAAGCCGTAAGTTTAGCCTGAAGCAGAGCTGTGAGACACGCTAGGAAAGAAATGCTTTCTGTGGACATTTGCTTCTGGGCAAAATCTTTTGTTACAGCTGCTGCAGGAGCAGCTGAGTCACCAACTAGCATCTATGAGCAATTGCAAAATGCTAAGGTTTGACTTCTTATCCCTCTTTCTGTGTAACCTCTCTCTAGAGTTCAGTGGGAAAAATAAAGTTATAGCCTTGGGAAAGAAAATTGTTCACATTCTACAGCTTTCAACTTTAGAAATTTTGAGCCAGCACCTACATGTTGCAGAGGTTTTGATTAGAAATTAAGAGAATAAAATCAATCATTTTGGTTCCTGTGATCCTTTGTGCTTACAGTAACATTATGTTTACTTGCTATATGATAAATAAAGTCACTGCAGCTGAGTGAAACAGAAAAGTCTAGACTCAAAAACTAGACCAAAATTATGATGTAAAGTCAGATGTCAAAATGAACTTTCACTTTTTTCATTGCTTCACATATTTTATTTACTGTAGTGAACATATATAATATGAATACATAAATGTCATATCTTGTCTCTTCATTGAAAAGAATATGCTCTAGCTCTAGGCTGCTGAAAAGAAAATTAGTAAAATGGTAACATAGTTACTTTAGTTTAAACAAAGAAGCTGAGTGTTTTGATGCTGTTTTTGTTATTTAACGAGGAAAAAGATCTATTTTATGCTTTGGTTACTCTGCATTGCAAATGTGATAATTGATATTGAGAGCCAACTGAAATGGTAAATTATAAATAAAATAATTGTGATACAACTTCAAACAAAAAGTACCAAGTCAAATCAGGTAAGAGCAGCTTCAGGAAGTATGTAGGGTGCTATGAAGGCACTTATGGAATTAATTGTCTCATTCTGAATTATATAACTGTGCGTAAGCACATTGCTTACATAGCTAAGAAAGGTGATTCTCAAGACAATGGTGTAAATGTTTAAATCATATATTCAGTCCATAAAGTAAAGCAAGTATAATACTCATGAAAAAATGTCTTTCACCTTTGACATGAAAATGTATGTCCTTTTAGCATCTTATTTATTTTATTACTATTTTATGACAGACCTATTAAATAAGAATTAAAAATAAAGAATTACAAAACCAATCTATCTCAGCAGTAAGTTGAATATCACATTGTATTGACAAACAGTCCTGTATATGCTACTTTTCTAGCTATATGGTTTTGACAGCTACATTTTTTCATAATAAATTAAGAATGAAGCTAGAATAAATAAATAGCCTTTGTAAAGTCATAGTAGTATTTAACTTTAATGTAAAAAATTTCTTTTCTTTAATTCAAATCTCACATTGTAAAGAATAGGTGACAGAACTAGCTGTATCTACAGGGGTTTTTGAGATTAATGGAGCTTAATGGAAAAATAATTAAATGATATTAGAGGACAAATAATCCATAGAAGCTTCATAACAGTGGTTCTCAATCTGGACTGTTTGATGAAAATCACCTGTTGTAGCCAGGGCTGCCATCACAAATCATGATGTACTCGGTGGCTTAAACAATAGAAATTTATTTCTCATAATTCTGGAGGCTGGGAAGTTGAACGTCAAGGTACTGACAAGGTAGATTTCATTTTGAGGCCTATTTTCCCAGTTTTTAGGTTGGTGTCATCTCTCTGCATGCTCACATGACCACTCTACTCATGGGTGGGAGAGAGAGAATACACTACCTTATTATAAAGGCACTAACCACGTCATGAAGGCTATATCCTCATGATCCCATCAAACCCTAATTACCTCCCGAAGACCCCATCTTTAAATAGCCTCACATTAGCTATCATGATCCCATCAAACCCTAATTACCTCACGAAGACCCCATCTTTAAATAGCCTCACATTAGCTATTATGGCTTCAATATATGAATTTTGAAGGGATACAACCATTCAGTCCATAACATTACCTGAGGAGCTTTTAAAAAAGTACTAATACTTGAGTAGCACCCTCAGAAATACTGATTTAATTGGTCTGGGAGTAGATTGGACAAAAGGATTTTTGAAAATTCCACAGGTAAGTCTAATATCCGCGAAATTTGAGAACAACTCACCTATAACAGAAAGACCACATTTTTTTTATACATTATCAATGTGACTTCTTTCAACTGAGACATGTCTTTCTTATTTTTTTACATTTTTGACATTGTTTCAAACTTACAGAAATGTTGCAAGAACAGTAACAAAATGTCCTATATACATTTCCACAGATTCTCCAAGTGTTAATATATCACCACATTTCCTCTATCCTTCTCTCTGTGTGTCTGTGTCTCTCGCTCCAGAGAGAGAGAGAGAGAGAGAGCGCAAGAGAGAACTAAGATGTTGCCATGATATTCCTTTACCTACTTTAAATACTTCAAGAACATCATTTTATATGATCATAGTAAAATTATCCAAAATAAAAAAAAAATTTATGTTGATACCGAAGGAGTTTGCTACACAAAGTATACCACTTTTGCATAAGAAACATTTGGAACTAAAGGCACTTAAAAAGAAGGTGTGAGAAAATCATTGACCTTCGTTCTGTTACTTAAAAGCAAGAAATGAAATTCTCATGTGACAGATATCCTCCATATACTAGAATATATCATTCTTATTATCAAGACAAGAATTTGAAGCAGAGAGAAATCTGTAAAAACCACCCTTTCTAGTCATTTCTTTACCCAGTTAACTCACAAATCACTTTGCCTTGTCACATTTTCACAATTTACTACACTTTTTCCAATGCAGTATTTAAGTTCAATACCAACTGTGACTTTGGGTCCACATCTCCTTGTAAAGGTTCCTGTGCCACATACAATTTGTATCAGATAAATTTAGGTGTTTTTCTCTTATTGATCTCTCTATGGCCACTTTCATTTTCAGGCCCAGCCAAAAATCCTAAGAAGATAGAAATAAAATCTTGCCTCTTCTACATGACAATGCTATTACTGATCAACAAATAGTGTTAAATTTTGCCAGTTGTTTAAAAAATGACATATACGGTAATTTACCATTTTGGGAGATAATCATGAGTCTTCTCTTTACAATTAGTGGAATTTCCTAATGCATTGTTTTCTTGCTATGATTCAGTTCACAAATATTATGTTTTGAAATTTTGTATTATTTATAAGTGAGGTGGGTTTGTAATTTTGTTTTCTTTGTATTGACTTTGTAAGGCTTGAGTATCAATGTTATACTTTTGAAAATAAATAGGATATTTTCTTTAATGTCATTTCTTGAAAAGTATATAAGCTATTACAACATCTTCTTTAGATGTTTTTATAATTCCCACATGAAATCATCTTGGCTTCTGGGTTTTTTGTGTGTAGTTTTTTGATAACTTTCTCTAAATTTCTTTAAGGCACATTGGTCTGTTTAAGCTTTCTGTCCCTCTTGATGTCTGTTTGGGTAATTTTATTTCCTTAGAAAATAATCCATTGTATCTAAAGTTTTATATGTCTCTATATAGATATTTGTAAAATGTTATAAGTTTTTAAAAAGCCTTATTTTCCCCCTTGGAATTTCTTATTTTATATTTTTGTGCTGTCTCCATTTTTCTAGATTAAATTAGTTCATCTAATTCATTATTTTAAAAATATGTACTGGAATGTTAGTTTATTAATTTGACCAAATCTGTTTATATTCTCTACCACTTTAATTTTTGCTTTAATTTTTATTATTTTCTTCCTTCTACCTTCTTCTATTTCCTTTTTCTAGGTTTTTAAGTGGTTATTTAATTAATTAATTTTTATTCTTTTTATTGTAAGAAGTATATTAAGTTATACAGTTTTCTCTGATCATTGCTTTAATGGAATTCCACAGGTTCAGGTATGTGTTCAGGTAGGTGTTTTGTTATCTTTTCAAAAAATTATGTAATGTACATTTTATTATTTCCTTTGGCCTGAGAACTGTTTTGTAATTCTTTTAAAGTTTCCAGTTGAAAGGATCTTGTTTTTTCTAAATGTTTTGTGCATTATGTTCAGAATATTATTTGTAATATTTATAGCTTAAACTATCAAATAATTTGTCTTACCTCAGTACAATTAATCTCAAGAAGTCATATATATTTCTTTTGAATTTCAGCTATGACTAAAGAGACTCCTTTCCAACCAGAAAGCAGTATATATACTATTCCGTGGGTTAATTATGCTACTATATTCTCTCTAAATTATTTATAAATTTAAACTTTCCAACGTAAGTTTAAATATAAACTTAAACTTCTGTAAGCCAGTTTTTTCCATGAGACAGAAAAAGTGACAGTTCACCTGAAAGTGATTTTCTAAAGAAACATTAATCCCCCATCTTAATTTTGTAATTCACGATGACATAGAAATAATAATTTCTAGTAGATGCCAACTTCTGGGAAAGTAGCCAGTAAAAATTATATTTTTAAATGAATCTGTAAAATCTGAGTTTAATTTACTTCATTAATATCAATGAATTTTTAAATGAGATTCCTATATTTTATTCAATAAAGTACAGCCAGATAACTCTTGGTTCCCATTTTATAAGCAAGGGAAATAAAGGAATTTTCTAAATCTGAAACAAATGTCTACCACTGTATTGACAAATAGTGTTGTAATTGTCAGAGGACTTTTTATCCAGTGCTTAGCATTTAGGAAAAAAATACTTACTCTTACTCCTGACTTAAGGTGGATAGGGTAAGTAATAGGATGAGAAGTGAATAATTTATGTGTTTAAGTTAAACTGTCTCTTTCCAAATACGCAATTAAAATTAAAGGTCAACATTTTTAGACATAAATACATATGTCTTAATTTGTTAAAGTTGCACATCAAGCCAACCGTGGCTGGATTCCCAGTGGGGCCAGCTTCATGGGCATGCGGACTGTGTTGGTGCACAGGATCCTGCAATTACAAAGGCCTCACTCTAGGTCGAATACTCTACTGTCATCATCTTCAGTCTCTTCATGATTTTTCAACAAGGGTCAACATTTGCATTTTTTTTAGTGGTCTTTACAAATCATATATCCCATCTTGGTTCAAGGAGGAGCCTATCATGAGAGAGGCAAGCACAGACCATGTAACCTTTTCTGAACTAATCATGGAATTCATGTAGCATCACTTTCACTATCTCCTATGCATTCAGGCAGTAATAAAATCCCACCCAGTGCAAGGGGAGAAGAAATAGAGTCTATTCTTTGAGAGTCGAAGCATTGTTGTAGATTTTGAAAAACTGTACCTGCCACATACAAAAACAAGTACTTAGTATATTGGCATTCACTTATATGGCCTTTCTTGACATCTCAAAGCAATACTAAGAAAAATGCATATTCCTGAGAAATAGTTGAGAGTACAAGTTTGGAGTCAGACTTTTGGGATTTGAATTCCAGCTTTTGCTGGGATTTTGGCATGGTACTTAATTCCTTAGTGTTAAGGTTTCTCATCTATAAAATGAGAATAATTTTAGAAATTACTTTTTATGATTATTCATGTAAGAATTAAATGAGTTAATACATGTAAAACCATTAGCCATCAGTTTTTTTTTGTTATTTGGTTAGACTAATGAAATTCTTAGAAAACATAATTTTAAAATTAGACAGATATTATTTCCCACCCCCAATGGCATAAATGTCCATCTCATATTTATGATGATTACTACATTAGAATTAAAAAGAGAGCACATTAGTTTCCTAGAGCTGCCATAACAAAATACCACAGATTCATTGGCTTAAACAATAAAAATTTATTTGTTTACAGTACTGAAGACTAAAAGTACAAGATCAAGGTGTTGGCAGTGTTGGCTCCTTCTGAGGTCTGTTAGGGAAGAATCTATTCCAGGCTACTCTCCTTAGCTTGTAAATGGCCATCTTCTCCCTGTGTCCTCACATTATCTTCCCTCTGTATACATTTGTGTCCGGGTCTCCTCTTCTTATAAGGACACCAGCCATATCATAAGAAGGTCGACCCTCATGACCTAATTTTGGCTTAAATGCCTCTTTAAAGACCCTATCTTCAAATCAGGTCACATTCTGAGGAACTGAGGATTTAGAACTTCAAGTTGAATTTTTGAGGGAGTACAATTTAGCCCACAACAGAGAGACAGCCTGTTTGATGGATATGATTTTTGAGGAACTGTATCTCATCACTCAGCATTTGTTTCAAAATGTTCTTACAGGTTTGTCATTTTCCTATAAATCACTAGAATATCATAAAAGCTATATATATATGATTACTACTTTTATAAGCCTAGATAATATTACTGGATTATTATCTTCAAAATTGTTTAAAAATATGCACCCTACTCCAGCATAGGTTTATTCTCTAATTGATCACTTTAGCCAACATGCCTACACTCCTTGAAAGAGGACATCATGTGTCATTTATGTTGTTCCTGCAGGGCCTTCATATAGAACAGAAGCTCAAGCTTCTGCTGAATAGAATGTAATTGAAAGCCACTTAAAGAAATTTGAAAACTTTAATCCTCATTTATGTCTGTGCTCTAATTCAGACTGAATAAATTAAATATGTTGCACTTGTAGCACTTGAATTTATGCATTTTGTCAATACTTGGCACCACAATATACTACTTCATTCATTAATGTTTTCCTGCATCTGTATCTTCTCCCCAACTAGATAGAAAGGTCTTTTCTATAAGAACCCTTGCTGTGCAGATTCTCCATGTATCACTCTGTCATCTAACAAAGTAACCTTTCATTGTATCTGTACCATTTTAACCAGATACGTAGAATGCTTTAACACTTCTTCACAATTCAACTGTTGAACAAATACATTTCTGAAAAACTAAAAAACTTGTTAAATGGAAAAGTTACCAAAGTCTCCATCAGAGGTCTAGGAAATTATTACAGTGAAGAACTCCTCTTTTCTTTCTCAGAAGCTCAATATCAAAACAGGGAGTAGAGGAAAAAGTGGTCCACACATTCCAGGAGAGCCATGGAACTCTCACATCCATCTGGGTAGTGACGTGTAACAAATCCAAGGAATCATGGAAGCGAGGCCTTAGCAGCAGTTTGATTATTAAGATAAGTTATCACATATGAAGGGACTAGGAATAGAGATAGCCAACGTAGCTCTACCTGCCATTCAACAATAGCAAATGAGATCATTGGAATAACTTTCATAAGTAAGCTCTTCTTCACAATCCAACTTTTGGTACACGAGGTGTCACCATGCAAATACCTATAGCCAACCAATTATTATCTTCAATAGATTCTCCTTTAAAACATCTCAAAGACCCAGTTATACAATCAGGATCCAATATCCTACTATAATACAAAGTAACAAGTCATGATATTTTTCTATAACACTTCAGCTTCTTTTATATGAATACTTTTTAAAAATACAATAATTATTGCAATTATAAAAATTTGTTTTGTTCTCCTGAACAAATTGTTCTATTAAGCAATTTGCTTAATAGAAAACTCTCTTTCTATGATTTCAAAGTTGTTTTTTTTTTTTTTTTAAAGACGGAGTCTCGCTGTCGCCCAGGCTGGAGTGCAGTGGCGCGATCTCAGCTCACTGCAGGCTCCGCCCCCTGGGTTCACGCCATTCTCCTGCCTCAGCCTCCCGAGTAGCTGGAACTCCAGGGGCCCACCACCTCGCCCAGCTAAATTTTTTTGTATTTTTAGTAGAAACGGGGTTTCACTGTGTTAGCCAGGATGGTCTCGATCTCCTGACCTCGTGATCCGCCCGCCTCGGCCTCCCAAAGTGCTGGGATTACAGGCGTGAGCCACCGCGCGCGGCTGATTTCAAAGTATTTTTAAAGTGAAGTTAACACATGGAGTTTTAAGGACACATAAAAAATTAACATGCTGGGGAAATGTAGTTAATAAATTTATTACATTTTACATCTTTTTTCTTGATAATATAAACCTTTTGAGATAAATTTATAACAATGTTACTGCTTTTCTTATTTTTAAATCCATGATTGCAATTGAGGCATAAAAACACTAGTATATTTTGTAAAGGAATTGTCAATATTTAGCCCTATTTATTGGTGGAATCTTACTCCTTAACTTTCCATATTTTAAAAATTAAAATTAACTTGCTTTTTGTTATGGTTTTAAGTTCTAATATTCTAAAAAGTTACTTATAAAATTTCACAACCAGTCTGTGCTTGTTGTCTTGAAATTTTATATTGTTGCATTACAATTTGGGCATATTAAAATCCTCTGTATTTAGTATAAACAGAAGAAATAAGGCTTCTTTCTTCTATTAAAAAGCAGAGGCTCTGAATGTCTGGACAAGAAATAATTATCCTATACAAGCAAAAATACAAAATAAAATTAATTACTAGCTTTATCAAATCTTTATAGGTGAGGAAAGCTTTTTCTTATAATAAAAATATTTAAGAAGATAGGATAGAGGGGAAAGAATTGGATGAGGGTAGGGTAGAAAGGAAGGAGAAAGGGCAACAAAACAAACAAACAAACAAAAAACTGCTTTCAATTTTCCCTTCACCAAAGCTGATTTTACTCTCTTGGTCCTTCATTTTAGAAAATGGAATTTGAAAGAGAGAACAAGAATAATCCATTAGAATTAATAGTATCCTCTGTCACAAACCACTGGAATTAGTGGAAACAGGAATGGGAATTTCATATTTAGTCATGAGGATTTAAATGTTAAGACCTCAAATCAGGAAATGTTAAATATTAGGATATAAGAGTTTGGACTCACAGAAGGAAAGCAAAAACCATAGAAGAAATTTTATAGTACGGGACAATGTAACGGTGGGATAACCTGGACAGGATATCATGGTGGGGTTGTAAACTGCTAAGAAACAATAAGACAAAAATGACTGAGGACTTGAGGATAGACTTGAGATATAGAAATGACAAATGATTCTTATAACTACTTTGCCTATAATCCACCTATTTTGGAGCACTGTATCTTTTCTGAAGTCTTATCATAGGTTTTCTTTCTTTTTAATAACACTTATATTTTAATTGTGAAATGTTTCTAACATACAGCACATACAGTGACCTATGCCAGACCTTTGGGGACCAACTACATTATAAAGGTCACTGAACCAGCAGAATCCATGTGAAAGATACATGAGAAAAGAATCAACATGATTGGAAGCAGCTCCTCCATTTCCCCCAAATCCTCACAAGGGTGCACATAAATTTCAGTGGTCAGGGTAGCCTATGTGGCGAGAACAATCAGCTAGTTCTGAAGAGCACAGAGTCTGGGGCTGGCAAACTATTTCTACTTTTTCTCCAATCTTTCACTCTTATTTCTTCTAAGTTCCTCTACATTTGACACTGTCCTCCACAAATCATTACAGATCAATAAAGATAAAGTGGACAACCAAATGCACTGCTCAAAATTATGCCTGCAGACAGAATTTCTCTTCCCACCAACTGCCTACATAAGGTTTTAATGCCATAGACTTCCATTTAAGTTTGGTGGTATTAAAAAGAGCCAATTAGTTGCCAAGCACATTTTTTGTTCTTAGTTACCTAGTCATAGGCACTCTCCATGAGGCCATAAATGAGGGTTGAGATGACACAGCAATAAAACAGGGGCAGGTGCATGCACAAGGAATCAGGCGAACTGCTCATGTGGCCTGTTTGTGCCTTCAGCATCTGCTTGGGCCCACCTCCTCTTCTGGACATAGGGATCCATTGGTGATTTACCAGCTTACCTACCTTCTAGGAGATGTAGACTGACAAAATATGAAAGATGCATTTTGTGTACAATTGTAATGAGTGTTAATGAGAAAGCAGGTATGAGAAATGAATAGTTCTTATGGGTTGTAATTTTACAATTACAGACTCACAGAGACTCACAGAGAAGGTGATATTTAAGTAAAGTGAAAGAAAAAATAAGTGAAGGAAGAAGTCATGTGGTTATCTGTGGGAAGAAGGTTCCATGGCGAGAGAAAACCTGCATGAGGTAGGAACACGCCTAGAATTTCAGAAGATGCCAGTGCTCACTGGAGTATAAATGGTGAGTATAATGGTGAGTGGAAAATTAATGACTTATTAAATCATTCATAATCTGGCCACCACCGCCACTGGCTATGTTTTCAGAGAGCCAGAGGCAGCCAGATTATGAATGATTTTATAAGCCATTGTAAGGACTTTTTCACTTCTCTGGGGAGTTAGGAAGCCATTAGAGAGCTTTGACAAAGATGTGACATCACCTGACTTACATTTAAGTAGGATTTTACAGGCTTCAGCATTCAGAATAGACTAAAGGGAATCAGGACAGAAGCAGGGCATTAAGTGAGGAAGCTACTGCAATAATCCAGGAGAATAATAATGGTAGTTTGGACTACGGTTGCTTAGTGGGGTAGATGGTCAGCAGTGATTAGACCTTTTAGCCAAAGTGATTTTTTTGGATGAGTTAGTTGTGGTGTATGAGATAAAGAAAATAAACGGTTGAAGAAACTAGAAGAAGCTAAGAAGAGCAACACTGTGAGAGGACAGACTTGGGTACTGGGAAATCAGGTCCATTCTGGACATATTAATTTGCGGTAATACTTGGACAATTGTATATAAGTTATATGTATATATAGGATACGAATTGGGAATTCTTAGTGCGGAGAGGATATTTAAAGCTAGAGGCTGTATGAGATAATTGAGTGAGTGACTCACCCGGAGAGGAGAGATATAATCCACAGACTGAGCGCTGTGTGGTCCGGTGTTAAGAAATCAGAAAAATGAGGAAGAACAACCATGAGAGATGGAGATGTGGCAGCCAGTGAAGAAGCTAGAAATGCAGGAATGTGTGCATCTCAAGAGAGGGTCAAGGAAGAAATGGTGATTGCGGAGGTATATTAGACTTTTTAGTTTCATCCTCCACATCTCCTAATCTTTTTGTATTGTCCCTCTATTTATTATTCCATGATGAATTCTATATAATTTCTTCAAAGGCAATAGAGCAGAGTGTTTGAGAGCAAAGATTACAGAGACAGTCAATTTATCACTAACAAACTCCAGGCAGCCAGGACATATGAATGAACACAATAATAATAACAACAAGCAATAATTTAAAATAATGGTATCACAAGTATTATATAACACTTAGTTGTATACTTAGTAAGCACTCAATAAACTATAGCTATTATCTGTCTTCCAGGTCACCAGTTTCCTATTCACCAGTTTCTAATCAGCTTACTTGTCAATCAAGTTTGTAATGTCAATGGCCATTTTTTATTTCTAAGATGTATATTTAGTTCTTTTTCAAATATTCCTAATCCCTTGTAGTTATGTATTTAATTTATTTGCCTCTTTTTTTCTTATAGGTTCAATTTTATATTATGTTTGTAGTAATTTTAAATAGAAATCTTCATAATGTTTACCAGTTTGCTTTATTACTTAAAGTTTTGAAGTTCTATTAATCTTGCTTGACTGTCTCTTATAGGACATATTCTTTTGAGCATTTTGCAAACTTAGATTGTGAGCTTGCTTTCCAAGGGCTTTATCAATAAGGATCCTGTGTGGCCAGAGAGATTTTGCATTTGCTTCTTCCTAGTATCCTGCACCTACCACTGCCTTCTGGGCCAACACCTCTTTTAATTTCTCAGTCTAGGGTTTTCAGAACCATTTGATTGATGCAAACTGAACCAGAAACCCAGCAGATGCAGAACCATTGTGCTGACTTCTCAAGATATGTTTACCTACTCCAGATCCAGGAGGACATACTGGCTTCCATGTGCAATTTAGGCAGACTTTCTCTGTGCATGCTGTTAATATAAATGCAGTCTCTGAGACTTTCAGCTCTACATGGAAGTTCCAGTACTAAATCCTTGCTCAGGTCATAAAGAACAATAATTAAGACCTCCATGCAGCCCTGATGCCAACTCATCTTCTTACAAGCTGCATTTAAGTTCCAGTGTTATTTCTTTTGCTTGGGGATTTCCTTTTCTTCCTTGTGAGAATGTTTCTTAAACTTTATCCCACATTTCTTACAAAGACAGTGTACATTTTTGGAGATTGGTTCAAGGGATAGAGTCACTCTTCTTTATTCCACTATGTTACCAAAGCCAGAAATACTCTGAATAGATTTTCGAGCCTGAGATTCCATGTCAAGATTAGATAAGAAGACGGGTCATAACTGTACCAGAGGTACACATATATGCATGTCACTTGATCCACTTAATTGGAGAACATCTTATAGTTTATATGTACTTTTAGGCCAAGGTAAAAATGTCCAGGAAAGTCAAAGACATAATGCCATAATAATATTGTCATTTGACTATTGAATCCTTTTTGTTTTATTCTTGCAAGAAAGCATTTCTGTATTCTAGCACATAGCTTTTCATTATGCTAAAAGACTACGATAGATAAAACAGAAACATATTCACAGCAAAATAGCTAAAGTAGTCCGACAGTTTTAGTTTCTAGATAATAGTCCTGACTCTGACCTGTATTCTTATTTCAAAGTAGTCCGTGACATATTATGACTCTGCAAAGTTATAAAGTTTCACAAATTTGATTAAGCTGCAAAAAAGGAGCTGAAACAACTCTAATTGAATTTGGCCTTATCAATTATTTTTGGAACTCTATGCTTACTTATGTTGAGTTCTCAATTCAAATAGCAGAGATAATTTTGCACCAAAGAGAAATTGTCTTGGACTTAGCATTAAGAAGACCCATGTAATTTGCTGTGCTACTTGCCTATTGACGAAAGCAAAAATGTGCTAGCTGAACAACAAAAATTGTTACAGCACCGTCAGTTTCATTTTAATATGGTTAATGTTTAAGTACAAACATACAGAAATCAGGACAAGAATATGATTTACCTTGCTCTAAATGAAATATTTGTTTTGAGCATCCATATTGTGTTTGATGAGATGATATCTATTTAGCTCTATTGAATAGTGGCAACTTTGATGTTATGAATGTGTTCAATGTAATTCAAATTATCATGCAGGCAAATACATTTGAAAGAATAGCATTAATTCTGTATGACACTAAATTATTGTTACACTTGTTTGCAATATGTACCTTTGCTGAATTCACAGGACTATAAGTAACAAAACTATTTCATCAACAAAGTGTGAAGGAACAAGTTTAAAGATATGAATGTGGAAAATTTTATATTACACCACCAAATTACTTTGAGAAGAGAAATAAAAAGAAATATAATTTGTGACAGTCATACTTGAATGCTGTTTATATTGAATGCTGTTTATATATTCAAGCATACTTGAATGCTGTTTATATTGTTCTGTGTGTAATAAGTTTGTTTTTTTCAGCTCTAACTAAGAAAAATATATTGTTTTCTTGGCTCAGTTTTCTGACAAACCTGTAATGACTTTGAAGGTTTATCTAAACATTCCTAAATAATTTTCAAGTCATTTATATTCTTGTGCTACTAAAGATAGTCCCATTAGTATAGTGACTTTATCACAATGGTGGCAACCCAGTGACAGCTTGGAAATAGCAATTATACATACTTGATTTCCAGGCTCTAGATCATCTCACTGAGTCATGTGGCTTTACCAACAATACCTAATGGATAGATCATATCCTCTCATGTCATATGTTTTGCACATGTATATTTTTGTGATACTTTCAGTATTTTGCTCAGGTTCTATTCATTTCTTTGAATAAGTTAGAGGAAAAACTGTAATTTAAAACAGATGAAAACGTCAATCAAAAATATTGCTCAATTAAAAGCGGATAAATAACATTCTTCAGGGGGTAGGGCTTTTGTGTGTGGGGGGGGGTGGATATTTATAACATATACAAATATTAAGCTAACTTTCCTGTTCATATTTTGTTCTTACTATGCTATATAACTTCTTGCTTAAAAAAAGGCCTAACTTAAAAATAAAATAGGAAAAGTATTTAATTAAATGCTTTGATTTCTTGGTAAGGAAATAATTATTTGCATTTGCAGGTAGTACAACTTCTCTATTCATCCATTACTTTTCAAATGATTCTTTAAAGATGAACAGCACTGATTTTTCTTTTGCATTGCTTTTCAATATTGTCAGAAACATTTCTATAATGAAGAGAAAATTACTTCAGTAAAATTTATATCTTTATTACATTTAATATACAGTTCACTTTAATAACTATTTAACTATTAGTTTCAAAGACTTTTAGCTCAACAACAGTTCTTTTCTCATTATAGCTTCTATATAACTGCATCATTGTAGCTCATGCTTTTTGCTTCACCATTATTCCTCTTTAAAAACTATTTTTCTTTCAGATAAACTCTAACAATTGCTGCAATAAATTCTAACCCAAGAAAACAGTCATTCACAGGTGGAGATAGTATTTCATCTACATTGTAAATGTCATATGCTATAGTATCTAAGGTCAAGCATTCTATGGACACTGAAATAACAGCTATGTTTTCTTTCATCTGCTCATACCAAATTCAAATTCAACAATACATAAAATCAGACTTTTTTATAAAATAGAAACTTTGGATGAATAACTAGTTTGAATAATGAAAAATTGCAAAATTAATTTCTGCTATGCTATTTGTGAGAGCTACAGGTCTTCAGAACTCTGGAATGCATTTATTTGATCTGACACTATTAGTTTGAAGACTCTGGCATCAGGCCAGAATCCTCTGTGTGATCCAGAGACAATCACAGGACTGTGCCCCGTAGGCCTCTGGGGAAAACTGCCTTGTCCACACCAGACTTGGTGCACAGCCAGTCATTACCGTTTTCTGTAGAGAGTTGCAGTCAAGAATTCAAGGTACCTCAGGCTGAGCATTCCCATGAGTATCCCTAGCCCAGGCGCTGCCATTTGGAGGCCTCTTTATTAGAGGGACTCAGCTGAGATACTCTTCAGGAGACTCTGCCAAGACTTTCTTAGTGGAAGATTCCAACTAAGCCACTTTTCTCCACTCTGACTCAGTACTTTTTACACTTAGTTCTCTCCCTTTCTTGCTCTGGAGACCCCTGGAGTTTATAAAAAGGCAGGAGCCTCTTTTTTGTGGCTCCTGGGCAGTTAGACAGTTCCCTTTGCCTGCCCTGCATGTCATTAGACCTTCACCTGCATATGAAAAAAAAAAAAAAATGGAACCCTGGTGGGCTGGTGCCTCACTCTTATTACAGTAAGTGAATAAAGGCTTGATTGTTACTTTCAGTTTGGCTTCATGGACTACCTTGACACCCAAGGCCTTGGCATGTTCATAAATCTGCACTTTTCACGTGATAGTTTCCCTTGAACAACTTTTTTTTTTTTTTTGGAAAGCTAATGACCAAGTGTCAATAGATATTTTTGCATACTGAGAGTTTTCTAATGGAGAAAATGTCCTTTTACTTCAAAGAATACAGAAATTCTGGCCACGTATACCCATACTTATAGACAAAGAAAACAACAATGATAAATGTCAATTGGTCTATTTAAAAATGATAACATATAAAGTCATGGAAACCACCTCCATGATGTCACATGATGCTGTCAATGCAGTACTTCCTGTTTTCAAAATTATTGGGATTTTTGGTTTTCATTATTGTATTTAAAAATATGTGGCTTTGTGTGAAATATGTGGCTTTGTGTAGTAAGAATGTCATATCCACACCCTAACAATTAATAAAATGTAAATGTTGAATCTTCCTTCTTGACATTTTAGGCATCAAATTAATCTCTAATGAGAAAGAAGTTGTTATTATTCAAGTTACATTTGTAAAGAGACAAATATTATGTGGAGAAAAACAAAGTTTCATTGTGTAACAGATGCCTAATTAAGGAGTGGAGGGCTTGAATCAAGTGAGGCATGGAAATGGGTTATATGGCTTTTACATGCAGAGCACATTATTTATCAATAAGGGTAAGAAATGCTGCTTTAAAGGGAAGCTCACCAAAGCTTACTTGAACTTTGAGCTGTTAACTTTTTGTCTTCTTTTTCAATTATTTAAATGACAGAACATATCAACTTTGCCATTATAGTTTCTGTTAAGCTAAACAATTGATTATTTTTCCCAGTGACAAAAACTCAATGACGATACAACTTGATTCCTGTAAAGTTATATTTTTAGAAACACACCATGAATTTAGCTAAATTTAACAAAGAATCTGTGAAACACTGATGAAATAAAGCAAGTTTTCAGGCACTGCTAAAATACACAGATGAACTGAATTAAGAAGATAGCATTGGTAGAAATGAAATGTTCTGTGAAAAAACAGCTGCTTCGTATAATGCATATGTCTAGCAAATAATGGATTGTTATATTCTTTTTCCATATTTTTCAAAAACATATTTTAGCTTCTTTAGATTTTTACCACATGCATACTGGGCTGAATATTTTCAACACTACTTCTGAGATTTGAACACATGGAATCGTATGCTACAATTATATAATTATAATTACTGTGTATAAAATGTGCTCATAAGATCGAGCAGAAAATACTCTGGAAGCAGAAGCAGTTGGTTTGCCATTTGGGGGGTGATAAGTACATTTTAATCTGACATTAGTGGAAGGCTAGGGACTCCTCGTATTCACAATAGAAGTTAAGGCATAAAGAAACTTGTAATTTTAGAGACAGTCACAACTATGGATACCGTAAATATGGATGTCAAATTTGTTGACTGGAATTTCGTCCTGATAAACCAAAATAAATAAGTAAATATGTAGACTATCTGAAAACTCAATTGTTTTCACTTAAATCCATACATCTATCAATTTATTCTCAATTCTCTCATTTTTCCCTCTTCGCAACTCCACTTTTCAGTCTCTTCCTCTGTTTCATCTTTTGCAATGCAGCCTAACCCCTTGTTAGGTTTTGCATATGTGTGTTTATGTGTGATTTTATGAAAATAATCCTTTGATAAATTTCTTTAGGGTCAGGGGCTTAACATAAATTATATTGCCTATATAAATATAAAACTATATTTTAGGAAAATGCCCAACTTTTGGTAACAGCAGCTTAAAATATAGTATTTCTTTTGACATCTCAGTTTCAGGAAACAATTTGAACCACTGAACTTATCTTTATCAATTTGTGTCTAGAGAAACGACCAACAGTATATCATTAAATGCTAGTGCCCTGTATTGGGAATATAGCCCACAGTTTATGAAGTACTTCATTAAATTATGATTATTTTACTTACTAAGAGTGAGAACAGTTTAAATTGAAGTGCATCCTTCCCCTTCCCTACTTTCCTACCTCTGGAAAGTACCATCCAGACTTGCACAAGCCAGTGTGTTCTGCTATTTACTCTTATTTCCACTCTGGCACTCAGAGCAGAGGAGTTTGATGCCTGGGCTGGTCCTACAATAATTCTTCCACTCATTGATGTAGTAAAATAGGAGGAAAATAGGGCAGAAATGGCAACTTTCTCAACTCAGCTGCCCTTTGATAGACCCTTCTATTGATTGTCACTGTCTTGGCTAATACTGTCTGGGTATCAATCACTTCCATGTAACAGGTATATAATGCTGGCTATATCATGAGGCATTCCTATGCCTCTTTTGGAACATCCTGATGTGCTGCCTATACATTAGAGTTCTACTTCTAAGGCAGTTGTGAGTGTGGCTGCCTGTGGTTGAGCCAGTTCTGCCCTTTCATTAAGCCTTGATGGTTGTCTGGTCCCAAATGTTTGAAGGATTTTTTTTTTGTTTTTTTAATTATGCTTTAAGTTCTAGGGTACATGTGTACAACGTGCAGGTTTGTTACATATGTATACATGTGCCATGTTGTTGTGCTGCACCCATTAACTTGTCATTTAGGTATATCTCCTAATGCCATCCCTCCCCCCTCGCCCCACCCCATGACAGGCCCCGGTGTGTGATGTTCCGCTTCCTGTGACCAAGTGTTCTCATTGTTCAATTCCCACCTATGAGTGAGAACAAGCAGTGTTTGGTTTTTTGTCCTTGCGATAGTTTGCTGAGAATGATGGTTTCCAGTTTCATCCATGTCCTACAAAGGACATGAACTCATCCTTTTTTATGGCTGCATAGTATTCCATGATGTATATGTGCCACATTTTCTTAATCCAGTCTATCATTGTTGAACATTTGGGTTGGTTCCAAGTCTTTGCTATTGTGAATAGTGCCACAATAAACATACGTGTGCATGTGTCTTTATAGCAGCATGATTTATAATCCTTTGGGTATATACCCAGTAATGGGATGACTGGGTCAAATAGTATTTCTAGTTCTAGATCCCTGAGGAATCACTACACTGACTTCCACAAGGGTTGAACTAGTTTCCAGTCCCACCAACAGTGTAAAATTGTTCCTATTTCTCCACATCCTCTCCAGCACCTGTCGTTTCCTGACTTTTTAATGATTGCCATTCTAACTGGTGTGAGATGGTATCTCATTGTGGTTTTGATTTGCATTTCTCTGATGGCCAGTGATGATGAGCATTTTTTCATGTGTCTGTTGGCTGCATTAATGTCTTCTTTTGAGAAGTGTCTGTTCATATCCTTTGCCCACTTTTTGATGGTTGTGTTTGTTTTTTTCTTGTAAATTTGTTTGAGTTCTTTGTAGATTCTGGATATTCGCCCTTTGTCAGATGAGTAGATTGCAAAAATTTCCTCCCATTCTGTAGGCTGCCTGTTCACTCTGATGGTAGTTTCTTTTGCTGTGAAGAAGCTCTTTAGTTTAATTAGATCCCATTTGTCAATTTTGGCTTTTGTTGCCATTGCTTTTGATGTTTTAGACATGAAGTCCTTGCCCATGCCTATGTCCTGAATGATATTGCCTAGGTTTTCTTCTAGGGTTTTTATGGTTTTAGGTCTAACGTTTAAATCTTTAATCCATCTTGAATTAATTTTTGTGTGAGGTGTAAGGAAGGGATCCAGTTTCAGCTTTCTACATATGGCTAGCCAGTATTCCCAGCACCATTTATTAAATAGGAAATCCTTTCCCCATTTCTTGTTTTTGTCAGGTCTGTCAAAGATCAGATGGTTGTAGATGTATGGTATTATTTCTGAGGGCTCTGTTCTGTTCCATTGGTCTATATCTCTGTTTTGGTACCAGTACCATGCTGTTTTGGTTACTGTAGCCTTGTAGTATAGTTTGAAGTCAGGTAGCATGATGCCTCCAGCTTTGTTCTTTTGGCTTAGGATTTACTTGGCGATGCGGGCTCTTTTTTGGTTCCATATGAACTTTAAAGTAGTTTTTTCCAATTCTGTGAAGAAAGTCATTGGTAGCTTGATGGGGATGGCATTGAATCTATAAATTACCTTGGGCAGTATGGCCATTTTCACGATACTGATTCTTCCTATCCATGAGCATGGAATGTTCTTCCATTTGTTTGTGTCCTCTTTTATTTCATTGAGCAGTGGTTTGTAGTTCTCCTTGAAGAGGTCCTTCACATCCCTTGTAAGGTGGATTCCTAGGTGTTTTATTCTCTTTGAAGCAATTGTGAATGGGAGTTCACTTATGATTTGGCTCTCTGTTAGTCTGTTATTGGTGTATCAGAATGCTTGTGATATTTGCACATTGATTTTGTATCCTGAGACTTTGCTGAAGTTGCTTATCAGCTTAAGGAGATTTGGGGCTGAGACAAAGGGGTTTTCTAAATATACATTCACGTCATCTGCAAACAGGGACAATTTGACTTCCTCTTTTCCTAATTGAATACCCTTTATTCCTTTCTCCCGCCTGATTTCCCTGGCCAGAACTTCCAACACTATATTGAATAGGGATGGTGAGAGAGGGCATCCTTGTCTTGTGCCAGTTTTCAAAGGGAATGCTTCCAGTTTTTGCCCATTCAGTATGATATTGGCTGTGGGTTTGTCATAAAAAGCTCTTATTATTTTGAGATACGTCCCATCAATACCTAATTTATTGAGAGTTTTTAGCATGAAGGGCTGTTGAATTTTGCCAAAGGCCTTTTCTGCATCTATTGAGATAATCATGTGGTTTTTGTCTTTGATTCTGTTTATATGATGGATTACGTTTATTGATTTGCATATGTTGAACCAGCCTTGCATCCCAGGGAAGAAGCCCACTTGATCATGGTGGATAAGCTTTTTGATGTGCTGCTGGATTCGGTTTGCCAGTATTTTATTGTGGAGATTTGCATCGATGTTCATCAGGGATATTGGTCTAAAATTCTCTTTTTTTTGTGTGTCTCTGCCAGGCTTTGGTATCAGGATGATGGTGGCCTCATAAAATGAGTTAGGGAGGATTCCCTCTTTTTCTATTGATTGGAATAGTTTTAGAAGGAATGGTACCAGCTCCTCCTTGTACCTCCGGTAGAATTTGGCTGCGAATCCGTCTGGTCCTGGACTTTTGGTTTACCTGAAAGTGACAGGGAGAATGGAACCAAGTTGGAAAACACTCTGCAGGATACTATCCAGGAGAACTTCCCCAATCTAGCAAGGCAGGCCAATATTCAAATTCAGGAAATACAGAGAATGCCACAAAGATACTCCTTGAGAAGAGCAACTCCAAGACACATAATTGTCAAATTCACCAAAGTTGAAATGAAGGAAAAAATGTTAAGAGCAGCCAGAAAGAAAGGTTGGGTTACCCACAAAGGGAAGCCCATCAGACTAATAGCGGATCTCTCGGCAGAAATTCTATAAGCCAGAAGAGAGTGGGGGCCAATATTCAACATTCTTAAAGAAAAGAATTTCCAACCCAGAGTTTCATATCCAGCCAAACTAAGCTTCATAAGTGAAGGAGAAATAAAATCCTTTACAGACAAGCAAATGCTGAGAGATTTTGTCACCACCAGGCCTGCCCCACAAGAGCTCTTGAAGGAAGCACTAAATATGGAAAGGAACGAACAGTACCAGCCACTGCAAAAACATGCCAAATTGTAAAGACCATCAATGCTAGGAAAAAACTGCATCAACTAACGAGCAAAATAACCAGCTAACATCATAATGACAGGATCAAATTCACACATAACAATACTAACCTTAAATGTAAATGGGCTAAATGCTCCAATTAAAAGACACACACTGGAAAATTGGAGAAAGAGTCAAGACCCACCAGTGTGCTGTGTTCAGGAGACCCATCTCACGTGTAGAGACACACATAGGCTTAAAATAAAGGGATGGAGGAAGATCTACCAAGCAAATGGAAAACAAAAAAAGGAGGGGTTGCAATCCTAGTCTCTGACAAAACAGACTTTAAGCCAACAAAGATCAGAAGAGACAAAGAAGTCCATTACATAATGGTAAAGGGATCAATTCAACAAGAAGAGCTAACTGTCCTAAATATATATGCACCCAATACAGGAGCACCCAGATTCATAAAGCAAGTCCTTAGAGACCTACAAATAGACTTAGACTCCCACACAATAACAATGGGAGACTTTAATACCCCACTGTCAACATTAGACAGATCAATGAGACAGAAAGTTAACAAGGATATCCAGGAATTGAACTCAGCTCTGCACCAAGCAGACCTAATAGACATCTACAGAACTCTCCACCCCAAATCAACAGAATATACATTCTTCTCAGCACCACATCACACTTATTCCAAAACTGACCACATAGTTGGAAGTAAAGCACTCCTCAGCAAATGTAAAAGAACAGAAATTATAACAAACTGTCTTGGCTGGGCACAGTGGCTCACGCCTGTAATCCCAGCACTTTAGGAGGCCGAGGCAGGTGGATCACAAGGTCAGGAGACTGAGACCATCTGGCTAACATAGTTAAACCCCATCTCTACTAAAAATACAAAAAATTAGCCAGGCATGGTGGTGGGCACCTGTAGTCCCAGCTATTCAGGAGGCTGAGGCAGGAGAATGGTGTGAAGCCGGGAGGCAGAGCTTGCAGTTAGCTGAGATAGCACCACTGCAGTCCAGCCTGGGTGAAAGAGCGAGACTCCATCTCAAAAACAAAACAAAACAAAACTGTCTCTCAGCCCACAGTGCACTCAAACTAGAACTCAGGATTAAGAAACTCACTCAAAACCACTCAACTACATGGAAACTGAACAACCTGCTCCTGAATGACTACTGGGTACATAATGAAATGAAGGCAGAAATAAAGATGTTCTTTAAAACCAATGAGAACAAAGACACAACATACCAGAATCTCTGGGACACATTTAAAGCAGTGTGTAGAAGGAAATTTATAGCACTAAATGCCCATAAGAGAAAGCAGGAAAGATCTAAAATTGACACCTTAACATCACAATTAAAAGAACCAGAGAAGCAAGAGCAAACACATTCAAAAGCTAGCAGAAGGCAAGAAATAACTAAGATCAGAGCAGAACTGAAGGAGATAGAGACACAAAAAACCCTTCAAAAAATCAATGAATCCAGGAGGTGGTTTTTTTAAAAGATCAACAAAATTGATAGACCACTAGCAAGACTAATAAAGAAGAAAAGAGAGAAGAATCGAATAGATGCAATAAAAAATGATAAAGGGGATATCACCACTGATCCCACAGAAAAACAAACTACCATCAGAGAGTACTACAAACACCTCTACACAAATAAACTAGAAAATCTAGAAGAAATGGGCAAATCCCTGGACACATACACCCTCCCAAGACTAAACCAGGAAGAAGTTGAATCCCTGAATAGACCAATAACAGGCTCTGAAATTGAGGTAATAATTAATAGCCTACCAACCAAAAAAGTGAAGGCGTTTTTAAAACTGAGGCACCTGAGGCTTCTTGGTCCTCAGGGGTCAGGACTTGATGTCAATTTAGAAACACCTTCAAAGTCCCACTGAATGTTTTGTTTCACACATATGCTTCTTTAAAAGTACTCTGATGTGATGAAACCCACGGGCAGCTGTGACTTTGTTGAAAACATTAGAAGATGGCTGTGCAGTGTTAAATGCAGAGGTATGAGTACTACATGGAGGCTCCAATGATCTGTTCAATTTTCAAGTCAAGTTTAAAAAACACTTTAGAAAATTGAAAGGTCTATTAAGTTAAAGAATTATATCACTTAGGAAAATGTGGGGTTTTTTTTGTTTGTGTGTGTGTGTGTGTGTGTTGTGTGTGTGTGTGTGTGTGTGTGTGAAGAGAAAGACCTAGAGTGAGGGAGCCAGAAAATGACAAAGTGAGAGAAGAATCGAGGTAAGTGTTTCATTGCCAACGTCACAGTTATCTTGAGAATCAGTATTTGGGGAACATAATAGGGCTTATTTCAAAGTCAAGTTATAGTGGAGTTCTCACTGAATTATAATGTAAATGTGGCATGTCAATTTCTGAGATACTGTTAAATGCTTCAAAGAAACTAAAATGGGAAGGAATGGATTTTAAAATGGATAGATTTCTTTTCTAATATACCTGAGTAGGAAACAAAACACCTATTAAAATGACAGTTATTATTCTATCTTAATGGAAGACCTTGTGGAGATGTGAACAAAATGTTCTAAGTTTTTATCAAATAATGCATGCACATTAGTTGTTTTAAAAAATGGGACATTTATTTGACATAAAAATCAACTGTCTCTTTGCTATTTATTTTTATATTTTGTACCGCTCCTTGCAGGATAAAAAACAGTCTGAACGTTCTTAAATCCTTTTCCTGAAACCTAATTTTATCTAAAAATGTATTCTCTTACAGATAATTCTTACTCAATTTATAGCATTTTCTATAGACTTTTTAATCTAAAAAATGAGTATATAGCTCAACTATAAACTTCTTTACCTTCTCTTTCCCTCTTCTCCTCCCCTATTCTTTCAAAATAGTTATTTCATTGTTTATAATTCCTTTCTTGAAAATCTTTAAGTAAATTTATTTGATAGATATAATGTATTTCCTCATCTAATTCATATTCTATCAACGATGCAGACACTATTGGCTGTCTGTATGGCAGCTGTTTTTCCCTTTCTTGCTCGGTTTACAGAATTCTGATATTATCATTACCTGGAAAATTGGGGAAATAATAGTCATGACATCACAGAGTTGATGATGATTAAATGAGTAAGTACACATGCAGTGCTCATAATAGAGCCTACTAGAGTAGATGCTCAATAACAGTTATTATTATTATTATTCAGACAACAATTTGTGCAGATAATGTGAGGGTTTTTTCAGCTTTAGAGAGAGAGAGTCCAATTTTGCTGGCCAACCATGGGAATGACATTCCCCTTTGTCAACAGTTGGTTGAAGATCACATGTATAACTCTAGACAATGAAATGTCATGGGAAGTCTTCTTTGGGGGAAGGGTGGAATCTGGGAATACTTGATTCCCTGATAAAAACATGAGTGCACATACACACACAAGAAACCCCAATATTTTTTATTGATCTGTCTTCCACCCTTGCATTCTGCTTAGGATTACTGTGTCATAATTATGCTTAAAGCTATGGCTAACGTTGTTGGAGAAGCAACTAATGCACTAAGGATGGCAGAGAAGAAAGGTAGAGCCTGGTCCTTGATAAGTTGAATGAGTGCACAAAAAGCTCAGGGAAAGCTTAATTTCAGTTAAAGAAAAAAATAAATAATCCTGTGACTTATGTCAATTTTATTTGGCTAGTGTCTTACTAAAGCTGAAAATCCTCCTAACACATATTGTCACTTTATGCCCTCATTCTCTTCTGCTCTTCTTGCCTTGTACGTTCCAGATTTATTTATCTACTCTTTGATTTGACTTTCTCAAGACAAAATAACAAAGACACTGCTTCACTTTCAAGGGCAAAGAATAAAGAATATGAGATATATTTGATTGAGAGGTGATTTTCAGAGAGATTAGAGAATACCCCAAATTAGCCAGAGATTTAACAACTGCAAAGCAAATGAAGAAAAAGAAAACCAATGGGGGACTCAGCCAGAGAAAGGGTTAAGGGATAGTGTAAGAAATGCGATGTTAGTGTATTATCCCATTTGGATCAGCAGTTAAATAACATTTACATAGTTATTTAAAAATAAAAATAATATAATGAATTCATTTAAAAATGTGGCATTCTATATAGGGAATGTAAAGAGAATGGAAATGAACATGAGAAGCTAAGGATTTGCACAGGAGAGGGACAGACAAAAAAACAACAGAAAAGGATAAGGAATTAAAAATGGACCCAGCAGGGACAGAGCTGTAGATTTATGATAGGAAGGATTTTACAAATCTTTGAAAAAATATTGAGTTACTTGAGAATTTGTACTGGAAAAATTTATTAATATTTTAAAATAAAATAAAATTTGACATATACACTACACACACACAAATACACACTTGCATATGCACAAAAAAATTGCAATAAAATTCTACAAAAATAATTATTGCAAAATATTCACACTGTAGAAAATATAGTAGAAAATCTTCCCGAACATAAGGCAGGGAAAAACTTCTTAGGCAAGAATCAAAAAGGATAAGCCATAACATTTAATACACTTGTTAAATCAAGTTTAGCCTTAAGCTGATGTGAGTTCAGCCTAAGTGTTTCTCTGGACATTGTGAACTAGCGCATAAATGTAGTGTAAACAGACTGCAGCCTATTCTTGTGCTAATCACCAATTTTTGGCCAATCAAATGTGGCCAACTGTTCAAACATGTTTAAATAAGGCAAATGCCAAACTATAACCATTCTGACTATTTCTATACCTTACTTCCATTTTCTTTCATCGCTTTCCTTTTCCTGCCCATAAATCTTCTACCAGGTAGCTGTGCTGGAGTCTCTGACCCTACTCTTGCTCAGGAGGCTGCCTGATTCACAAATCGTTCTTTGCTCAATTAAACTCTTTTAATTTAATTCAGTTAAAGTTTGTCTTTTAACAGATGGTGTCAGAAGTGGGATCCAAGGTAGGGCTTCTAACAACCCCCATGAGTGCTGAGTGCCCAACTGAGGTACCTGCGGGGCTCACTGTGTCCATTACAGTCTCAGACCAAATGGGTATCGCTCTAAGTTCTCTCTTGGATTCTGAAGCTCCACAGATTTTTGTTTTGAGCTTTCCGAGATTCTTTTAGGAAAGTTCTGATCCAAACTGGATTTGGAAGTCGTAACAGTAGAAGGACTGGGTCCAGGATCAGATTGGATCTGATAATTAACTGGCTTGGATCCAGTTAGAGACCTCTTACATATGACTGGCTCAGAAAGAAACTGGTAGTAAATGGCAATATGGCAGGAGGAGTAAAATTTGGCTTTTGGAAATTCGCAGTTATTTTTGTGTTCTACCCCTTTGTTTTTGTTGCACACTTAAGGTAGGGACCAAGACTTCTCTACTGTCATGATACTCTTATCTTTCCATTTTTTTCCCTTGCTTATGCCTCTATGAACAACAGAGGTGAAAAGCAGGTCTGTTGTGTGCACTCATGAGATATACTTTTATTTGTGAAGGATTTTTTTTTTTTGAGACTGTGTCTCGCTCTGTCACCCAGGCTAGAGTGTGTTGGCACAATCTCAGCTCACTGCATGCTCCGCCTCCTGGGTTCACGCCATTCTCCTGCCGCAGCCTCCCAAGTAGCTGAGACTACAGGTGCCCGCCACCATGCCCTACTAATTTTGTATTTTTTTAGTAGAGACAGGGTTTCACTGTGTTAGCCAGGATGGTCTTGATCTCCTGACCTCATGATCCACCTGTCTTGGCCTCCCAAAGTGCTGGGATTACAGGTGTGAGCCACTGTGCCTGGCAGGTTTTTTTTTTTTTTTTTTTTTTTTTGAGACAGTCTCACCCTGTTGCCCAGGCTGGAGTGCAGTGGTGTGATCTCGGCTCACCACAACTTCTGCCCCCTGGGTTGGAGCAATTCTCCTGCCTCAGCCTCCTAAGTAATTGGGACTACAGGCATGCACCACCATGCCTGGCTAATTTTTGTATTTTTAGTAGAGACTTAGTTTCACTATGTTGGTCAGGCTGGTCTCAAACTCCTGACCTCGTGATCCACCTGCCTCAGCCTCCCAAAGTGCTGGGATTACAGGCATGAGCCACTGCGCCTGGCCTATTTGTGAAGGATTTTGCAGACAGCCTTATACATGGATAACCTTACACTTTGATAGATGAAAGATGAAAGCCCAAAGTGCATGAGAAATTTTAATGGTATATACATTGCCTCCTAATCAGTCAGGAACAGAACATTGGTCCACTCCTCTTAACCTACACCTTGGGTTAAAAAGAACATTGCCAGGAGGTCTTCACTCTTCTAAAAGGGTATCATTTATTAGGTCATTTTTCCCATTGTTTGGAGTAAATGAGGCAATGATTAGAAATGTATTCCCCATGATATGCTATATAATAGATTCTACTGTAAAGCTATGGTTGCACAACAGACTAAATTCTCTTGTAAAAATTATGCTAAATAATTGAATTGCCCTAGATTACTTACTGGCTAAACAGGAAATTATCTGTGCAGCTGCTGGCACTTCTTGTTGCTCATGGAGGAATTTATCATGTATTTTAGAGATTCAGTTGTAGGGAATTAACCAAGAGACTGCTTGGTTAAAGTGAGTAGACTGTTTATCTAGCTCATTCTTTGATCTATTTGATTTTACATGGTTTGGTGTATGGGTACCCTGGCTAAGGAACATACTCCAAACTCTTGGTATTATCCTCCTGATAGTTATAACAGTAGTCTCTCCAGTGCACCGTATTCTCTCAAAAGTTTTAAATGTTCACGTGCAGCTGTCTCTAGAATATCAAATGATCAAATGGTCTCTCTTCAACTGGAATGACACGAGCTGAAAGAAATGTGTGACCGTGATGGCACCATAACCAATGAATGATGTACTGAGACCAGAAACCCAAAATGATGGTAACTGAGACTAAAGGCCATAAGTTTTGATCATACCCTCACCTAAGTGAGAACCTGACTAAAAGGGGAAAAATTTGAAACAAACTTATGGGTGCCCATTGTTTTGGACTGAGCTCATGTACTAGGCCCCCATAGACCAGACCAAACCAAAATGGAATCAGTTATGCTAAATGTGACATAATCAAACTAAAACTTTACAGAAACACACAGATACTAGAACAGGGTTGTTTTTTCTCTGATAAACAGGACATTCCAGCATAGAGAGGTACCCTCTACTCTAATCCTTACAAAAAAAATCCTGAAGTCCTTGTTCCCGCCTTACAAAACCCACTGTTCTGCTATTTGTCAGTGGCTTTCAAAACCAAATAAGTACATTTAAGATGATGATAGCAACATCAATGACTAAAGTCTTGGTCAGTCTCTAAAAATTAAGAGGATGACCAAAAGGGCAGAATTGTTAAATCAGGTTTAGCCTAAACGGCCTCTTTACATATTTTAAGTTCAGCCTAAAGGTTTCTCTGCACATCATGAATTATAACCCAAAAGGAGTTGTAAACAGACCGTGACCTACTTTTGTGCCAATCACCAGGTTTTGGCCAATCAAAGGTGACCAAATGTTCAAACTGTGTACAAATAAGGCATATGCAAAGCTGTAACCAATATGGCAGTTTCTGTACCTCACTTCCATTTTCTATATGGCACTTTCCTTTTTCTGCCCATAAATCCACTACAGGGCTGCACTGGAGTTTCTGAGCCTACTCTGACTCAGGAGGCTGCCCAATTCATGAATCGTTCTTTCCTCAATTATCTCTTTTAAGTTTAATTCAGCTAAGTTTTTTCTTCTAACACATTGACTATTTTAAAGTTAAAATTAAAATGCTCTGAACAACCAAGTCAGCGTAAGCAAGTAGAGACTTAATCCATGCACAGGGAGAAGATATTTACCACATCTATAAACGGGCATAGAAATACCATCTAAAGGACTCTAAAAATCAAATCGAAAATATGAACAGATAGATAACTTTGAAATATATCAAAAGAAAAGAAACAAATTTTAAATGTGTTTACAAAAGAATGGCCTGTCTTACAGGAATCAGGAAGAGCTTTCCTCCATTACTCTTTCCTTCAAAGGCTGGGCTTTTCTCCCGTGCTCCCTGCCATACTCTGTTAATAGGTAAATCTACAGACTAAATTACTCCCCTGTGTTTTCATTCTTCCTTACAGTGACTTCACAGTTATTCTTCATCTTCTGAATTAAGCCTTAAATCCTATCTGTGTAATTGACCTCAGCAGTTTACCATACCACTTGATCACTGGAATTCATATTGCTCAGTTATGTTCATCAAGTCTAATTTTGACAGCTAGTTGCTTTTATAGAATTGCTGGCCTTCTCTTCAGTGAGCAGAACTTATCCTGTTATCCAGCTCTTCTCTTCCTACTCACTCTGTAACATCTCTGAGTCCTGCATCTTCAGCCACAAACACCAGGGTTTATTCTTATGTGACTAATTAGTTCAACATATATTTAAGATAACCAAATACAGTCCACAAAATAGGAGCTTTTCAATATGTATTGTTATTATTTCTATGTTAATAAATTATTAAATCACATATATATGTGTCTCCTGATTTGGGACTTGGTACAAAGTTCAATACATAAGACAACTGCAATAATGTTTTAAAATATAATAAACATGAGCTTTTGTTAACTTGATTATATTCAGAAGAGAGTGTTTTCAATAGTGTTTCCTTCCTTGTAACTTTCCTATTATTCTAACACAGAAAATATAGGAGAGATACATTAATAGCTAAAAAGAAAATTAGGATAATTTTTTGAAATATTTCTTCCTCCCGTGTAGGCAGAGATAATCTTATATCCAAAAATTAGTTGTAAAAGAGATCATATTTTTTAATTCTGAGAAAATCTTAAATTTATTTCTTGGAGAGTACAATTCTAATTATTATAAAACTGAGACAGATGGCTTTTCATTACTCTATGTAAAAGACAGTCTCTTGGATATAATATCTAGAGCAGATGCTTCAGGAGCTTTTCAAATTAGAAATAAAACATGAAGAATGTTCAGAAAAGGCTCATTATCTTATTAAAGGGGAATTAAGCCATACAAAGCAGTCATGAAATTATATATCAAAGTATGTATTTACAGCATTAGGTATCTTAAAATATGCAATTATTTAAATGTTTTAGTCACTATGACGTGCCCTACCTATCAGATTAAAATATCCTATAAACTCTAAGGTTAAGTAATAATAGAAGAATCAACAAATCTTGTAGCTAAAGTTGAATGCAAAGTGGATTTCTTGATGCCTCTAAAATATCTACTAGCTGTTCAATTTTCCTCGCTGAGATTGAAGAAATTAGATATGTAATTGAAAGCTGGAAAGTCTACATTTTTGCCAACCTACAGTGTGATAATTCCACTTCAACAAGTGATAACTAACATCTCAACTAAACTTAACCACATTGCCCAACATTGAAGTAAGTCTAAAGAAAGGAGGAAGTTTTATTCCTAAATAACAAATTGTAAAATTAGCCACATATTTAGAAATCGGGTCAGTTGTAAAATTTTTAAAAGGCCAAGAATGAAATCCTATGTGCAATTTTTTTCTGACAAGGATGAGCTAAAGAGTGCATTTCCACAGTTAGCTACATATTATAATGTTGTACTACTAAAGGCTGGTATTTAAAGGCTCACATTCATTACACTTTTTGAGAAAGAGAGTTCACATTGATTTCCATCTCTCTGTCTTGGTTTGTTAACATGTTCCATATTTTTGGATTTTAAAGACTTTCTCCAGTGGATAGCAGTCTTCTAATAAACCAATTCTTAAAATGTGGGTCTTAATAATTGTGTCAATCAGAATCATTTGATGCCTTAAGAATCTCTGTTTATCCTGAGTGATTATCATAGACACACTATGGTGTGGTAATTATTGCTGTAATACTCATTGTTATTTAGCAGTCAATATATAGGTGATGCTGAACCTTAATTGCTCAAGTTATTTTTATATTCAAAAGGTCTTATTTCCCATAGCTTTATAAATTCCCAATTATTCCTAGGCACTTTTCACATTTGAAGTGCCACACTCCCACATTACAGTTAAAGCTAGATGAGCTTCTTTATATCCAATAAGATTTTTAACTTGTTCAAAATCATCCAGGCATAGAAAGCTCATTAATGGAGACAGGAAGAAAGATGAGCTGAAGAAATGGCTGCCTGAGAGGAAATACATATATATTTGCCACTACTCATTTTCTAGAGCTTACAGAAAATGAAGGTTAGGTATCTCTGATTTCTTCTAAAGTTCAGGAATTCAGGACTTTCAATGTATCTAGGATTCAAATCAATGCACTACATTAGCAGGGCTAATACACAGAATGCATAAGCCCATAGATGTTGGACTACTAGGGTAACACTAAAAAAACTCTGTAAGAAGTAACATATAAACCTTAACACTGATCAAGTTGAAACCATTGCTGCTCCAAAATGGGAACCTGTAGCAATTTAAATGTAATAAATTTCTAGTAATAAGAGAACGTAAAGAAAATATAAAAAGCTGTTCCACACATTATAGTAATCTATTTATAACTACATGTGCCTTATATTCTGAAACAATTCCTGCACTAAATATACCAACCATTATCTTCTGAAACTATTCGCTTCCAGTGTTAACGCTGTGGTGTTTATGTTCTCACTCATAGGTGGGAATTGAAGAACGAGAACACATGGACACAGGAAGGGGAACATCACACACTGGGGACTGTTGTGGGGTGGGGGGAGGGGGGAGGGATAGCATCAGGAGATATACCTAATGCTAAATGATGAGTTAATGGGTGCAGCACACCAACATGGCACATGTATACATATGTAACAAACCTGCACATTGTGCACATGTACCCTAAAACTTAAAGTATAATAATAATAAAATTAAAAAAAAATTCTTTCCCTCCCAGTTTATTGGGTGAGGTATATGTACCTGAAAATATAACATCGGTTACATCAACAAAATTTATGGCTCACAGGATGAATAAAATCATATTTAAATTTGCAACACCATCAAGCATTTTAGGAAACCTACATTCTTGGACGAAGTCTGATATTTGATTGGAGAAGTCAAATTATAAGTATGACTATAAGTAGGCTATGGAATAATAATCTAATTTGGACACCAAAAGTATAAATCCAGAGAGATAATTTAGTGGATGTGAGTATATATGTGCTATGTATTGGCCTTTGCATGTTATTGGTCTTTCAGTTGTGTGTCAAGGAAATATTTACACTATATAATTTAAAGATTCATTGAAATCAAACCTCATATATATTTATTGGAATGGATGTAGTATGTGATTCAATTTATAGTACTTGAATGTCAAAATAATAATGTAATATTCTATTAGATTAATATTCTAGCATTGCAATAGTCTAGCAATATCTCTATGTCTGTCTATATTTATATCTATTAATCACCCATGATTGTATATGTATATCTGTGTATGTGTGTGTATGTATATATGTATACACATGCACACATGTTTTTCAGAACTAAAGAGTTAGGTTTAAAACATGCCTCAAATTTACTAGCTATGTGATCTGGGTTAATTTTTCTGTGCTTACATTTCTTCACTGCTAAAATAGACATAATTATGGCAAAATACATCTATGATTGCTATGTGGAATAAATGAATTAGCATATGTAAAACACCTCTGGTAATTATACACTCAACAAATGTTGGTTGTCACTTTTATTGTTACCTTGTAGAAGTTATTTGCCTGGAACATCCCCTGCACCTCTATGCTAAGAAACTTGGTAGAGCAAGTTGGTCAAATGAGTTTTAGAGTTTCGGATTCTGGATCTCTGTTCTCTTAGGAATACGAACAACAATAAAAGATAGAAAAATTACTAAGAATATTTTATTTGCTAAAGCTTTTGAAGACAATGAGCCATCTTTAATATTCTTATGTTTCTAATACTTAGCATAGTACTTGAAAATTAATTTTTGCTTACTAAAGGTCTGCAAAGTTACGATCATTCTATGGGCATTTACGTAACAAAAAAAACTACCCTGCATAATTTAGGAGGGAAGGTCTTATGGCATTAATCTCAGGAGCTCTATATCCAAATACAAGACAGGGCAATCTGAAAGTAGAGCCAGATCCCACATAGAGGAAGGGAAAACCAAGGTGACCACAGGGGCAGGCTCATTGTCACAACAGGCAATGAAGAGGTGTCTCTCTTATAAACTGTCTTCACAGTCCTATGATGGAAAGCAGGTAAGATGCGGAATTGGCAGCAACAGCACCTGGAAGAATGTCAATCTTGAAATAAAATTGGCAGGAAATAGGATTTGGATAGGCAGCCGGATAGGGCAAAGGCCAAAAAGCTACTCTATGGGAGGTAGATATTTTCAAGCTAGATTTCTTGGACCTGAAAGGAAATAAGCAATACTATTTTGTATTCCCACAGTTGATTTTTGGCTTGAATACTCTTGTTTTGGGACTGCTATGTTGTTCACCTGGCTTTGTACTTTGTAGGCAGTGTGGCTGTTTTAGGTGAATGTGTTGTGTGGGCCAATTCTCTGGGAGAAGATTATTGAACATTTGATATATCTCAGGCACAGAGTTGAGTGATTTCTCATTGCATCATTTAGTTTAATTGGAATTACATCACTTTTTAAATTTTAAGGATAATATTATCACTACTCTATTTTTTAAAAAATAAGGAAACAAAAGATTACATAATTAATCACACATCAACTTTCTCTGATAATTAATATTCTCCATAAATAGTTTCAGATCAGTGGATGAATAAATGAATTAGCACTGAAGCTTATGGTTTTATTTTTTCTTTTGGGGGGGTTTACTTTTAGAGGAAGCCAATGTGCAATATTCTAGTAAAGTTTTTTTTGTCTAATATGATTAAGCTAGATTAATTTTAGCTTAGTGTCTATTTCACTTGGTTTTCCTGAAATTTTAAAAACATGGAAGAACTTACAGGTGACATACAGGAGAAATAAAGTATTAATTATTTGGGAAGAAAACTATGACACATATAGAAAGTTGGGATTTAAAAATGTAAGTTAATAAATTAAGTGATTAAGTTAGAATAGGTTGAATAAAGGCATTGCTTTAGAAAGATATGTTAGGCTCACAACAATGTCTGTAAATCTACATTTCACAGATATGTTGCAAGTAGGGAACATTAACAAAAGATTGTAAGGAGAGATTTCTTTTTCTTTCAGAGTTACAGTAAGATTTTCAACAACCACTAAACAAGATGGAAGATTTTACTGGTTATTTATACAGAAAAAAAGGAACTTTTGCTTCTTCTAATAACTCATTGAATGATAATGATGATGAAGAGAAAGATGATATGTTGACATAAAGAGAGAATGGCTAGACAGCATTTTTGAGCAAATACAAAGTATGAGACACTATTCCCAGCACTTTGCATATACCACTCAATCTCAACACCATTTGAGGTTAATGAGGTAGGTATGGTCCTTATCTTCACATTTTATAGATAAAATCTAAGGTACTAAAATAGCCATCTATTGTGTGGTGAAGCCAGGATTCAAACCCAGGAATTCTGGTTGTAGAGCTCACAATATTTATTATCTGCTGACACCATAATTTTAAAAAACTTAAACAGAAGTAGAGCAGATGCCTAATGATCAGAAAGGAGAGCCAAGAAGTTGAATGGGGAATGGACTTCAGTGATGAACATGGAAAAAGTGAGAAGAGTTGGTGAGCCCCTGTGCTCATGATCCCATCTAGATCAGCTAACTTTCCAGTTTTCTTAGTTGCAAGGCACTGAAACAGAATAAAACTAAAGGTAGAGATTACCAAAGTCATTTTGTCATTGTTGTGCTCAAATGCAGACATGTGAAAGGAGAGACAATAGATACAATCCAAATACATCTATTTATTGCCATGTCTCAAGTGTTCTTCCCCTATAAATTTACTATAAAATCATGCATTTTCATTGTGAAAAATCCAAATAACACCAATATAATTATGTTTCAAGCGAATTACTTCAGATCTGCTAATCCTACACCCCAGAGGAAGCCACTGTTAAAATATTTTGGTTGTTTTTGTTTTGTTTTGGCCTATTTGGAGTCATTCAAAGGACATCATACAGTTCTGCAATCTGTTAGCCATAAATCTTTGACAATTTTTCTATTGCTGCAGATACCTTTTCCAAAGTCTATAGATTCTATATTTATTTACAAATCACCCTGTTAATCTACTTTAGAATTTTATTTTTAAAAATTAAATTTTATTTAAATTTGTATGTATTTGTGTAATTTTCTTTGTTACCTGGGCTGAATTACATTTTTTCTGAAGTGTATTATTCATCTGAATTGTTTATTGTGTTGATTATTCCTCCCTTTTCTATAGTATCTGTTTACATCCTCAGTGTTGAAAATTTTTTGCTTCCAATTCGTCTTTGAACAAGATACATCTATCTGGTACAGCTATTTGCTCAGAAATGGTTAAGGCAAGGAGATAGGCATTGATGTAAGATCACCACAACTTCAGCAAGAAAATGCAGAGAAATCAGATTTTGACCTTCCCCTTTCAGGACAAGCAGTCACCCAGACAGAAGGTGTTGATTCTCAGTGAAGTTTGTAGCCCTTAGTTACTTTGTTGTGTTGATTTCTGCTTAGTCAGTTTGGACCCAGGTTGTCAAATTGGATGCCACTCATATTCAGTCCTCCATTATGATTCACCACCACCATGCTTTTCCTGGGTAAAAACAGAGACTGGAGAACATAGAGATAGGTATCAACAACATCCTTTCTTTATCCAATATGATTTTTTTTTGAGACAGAATCTCACTCTGTCGCCAGGCTGGAGAGCAGTGGTGCAATCTCAGCTCACTGCAACCTCTGCCTCCTGGGTTCAAGTGATTCTCCTGCCTCAGCCTCCTGAGTAGCTGGGACTACAGGCACATGCCACCACGCCCAGATAATTTTTGTATTTTTAGTAGAGACGGGGTTTCACCATGTGGGCCAGGATGGTCTTGATCTCTTGACCTTGTCATCCTCCCACGTTGGCCTCCCAAAGTGCTGGGATTACAGGCGTGAGCCACTGCACCGGGACCAAGATAACTTTTTTAATGGATTTCAGAGCTATTACTTTACTATCAGTTTTTTTTCTCATTTTAACAATTGACTATATCTGTTCTGAATTTCACTTTATGAATTGAATCTAGCTCACTTGATTCTGCATATCAGGTTTAATTAGTATTTTCATGAAACTAGCAGTGAATTCCTTGTCTTTTCTTGTTTTTAGACTTTAACATGAAGTATCCATTAACCAAACAATGGAGAAAAGTCTGTGTTGCTGTCACTGCAATGATTTTACACAATATTCTAAATGCAGTTGTGATTCAAATACCAAAATGCAAAGTTCTGAAAAGTCCTCAAAATAGAATTCTAATTTTTTACACTTGATCTTAGCCAAAAAGCCAAGAAGTAATGAACTCCAAATTTTTTAAAGCAAGAAAAGTATTTATTTTTAAACATCTTAAGAGCAATATTCACATAGTTTTACTGAGTTACTCTGTAATTAAATAAATCAGCAGCTATTTACTGTTTTATGTCTTTCACAGGAAAAGAAGGGCATATTAAAATTAAAATATATAATAATTTCCAAATATTATTTTCACCAATGATGTCAAATTTACTGTCAGATTCCTGAAAGACTTTCTTGCATCATTTGAAAGAGGCAAGAGGTACAAAACTATTCCCTCAGTATCTGACTTTTATGAATCAATGTTTAATTTTTCAGCTTTGCCAAAGTAGTGTTTTGCTTTTTGGATTATCCAATCATTTTATTTGATTTTTGCATGAGCACATCTGCCTTTCAATTGTAAATCTTCAGTAATAAATCTTTAAACTCTGTGCTTTCATTTAGTGCATGATAATACTGATTTTATTCTTCGTATTCTAAGAAATTTTTGATGGCCATAAAAAACTTTGGATTCACCTTTAATACCCAGTTTCTTATGTGTCTGCAGTTGTTTCACACCTCTATACAAATGTATGATTTAACTCATGAAAACATACAAACCTTTCAATATGAAAAATGAGCTATTTGTATTTTAAGATTATCTGACTTGACTCGAGTGTTTAGAAGAAATAAGAATGCTAAGCAAGCAAATATTTTGACTATAAAGTAAAAATTACACATCCTAACAATTATTGATTTCGATAAAGATATGCCAATTGCTTCTAAATGCATCCTCATCTAGTGTAATTTTCTCTTCCATGTTTCAGGTTTCTTGCTGTCATTACATTATACTCCAGCAAGTGATGGCAAAGGAGAATCTGCAGGCCAAATTGACCAACTGCTTGTTTTTGTATGACCCATGAGCAAAGAATGATTTTTACATTTTCAAATCGTTGGTGTATTAGTCTTTTCATACTGTTATTAATATAAACAACCGCCCAAGACTGGGTAGTTTATAAAGGAAAAAATTTGACTCACACTTCCGTATGGCAGGGAAGGCTTCAAGAAACTTACAATCATGTTGGAAGGCACCTCTTTACAGGGCGGCAGGAGAAAGAATGAGTGACAGCAGGGGAAATGTCAGATGCTTATAAAACCATCATCAGATCTCATAATAACTCACTCACTATCACGAGAGCAGCATGGGGGAAACCACCCCCATGATTCAATTACATCCCACCAGGTCCCTCGAAGGACACATGGAGATTATGGGGATTATAATTCAAGATGAGATTTTGAGTGGGGACACAGCCAAACCATATCAGTTGGGTAAAAAAATCAAACAAAAATAACATTCTGTGACATGTAAAAATTATATAAAATTTAGACTTCAGTGACCATAAAGTTTTATTGGAACACAACCATGCCAATTCATTTTTGTATTTTCCATGACTGTTTTCATGTTACAACCATGGTGTTGAATAGTTGTTACAGAGACCATATAATCCACAAAGCCTAAAATATTTACTATCAGCCTCTTCAGAAGGAAAAAAAAAATGTGCTGATGCCTGTACTATAGGAAAAGTTTTCCAAACCTAGCTTTTATTATTAAGAGACTATACAGCTGCTAAGAGCACAGTCTCAAGTTTGAAACCAAGTTCCTCCATTTACCAAATATGTGTCCTTGGAAATTTTACAGATTGTCTCTGTGCATTAATATTCAACCTATATTCATAATTCTACCCACTTCAGAGAGTTGTTGTAAGAATACTGTGATCTAAAAGCCCTTAGGACATTGCATAACATATTGGAATAAAATTAGTATTTTTTCTTTTTGAATTTCATTTAAATTGTGTAAGATTATTAAAAATGTGTTAATATATTTTCAAATTGAATTAAAAAAAACAAAGTTAACCCTTAATAATTCATACATTTGTCTGTATTACATTTTAATGAATAAAATTAGCATTTTTCTTTTTGAATTTCATTTAAATTGTGTAAGATTATTAAAAATCTGTTAATATATTTTCAAATTGAGTTCAAAAAAATAAAATTAACCCTTAAAATTTAGAGATGTTATATAATAACAATCTAGTAATGTAAATTAATTCATACATTTGTCTGTATTACACTTTAATGAAGGACTGAGGCAATGGTAGAAATATTTCTTAATCCTGAGAATATTACTTAAAGCATAGAAAATGATGAAAAACATTTTCTATGGGCAGGAGTTAAAAATAATAGATAATAGAAAAGGATATCTTCTAAATGTGATGGAGAAGTTAAGATTGCATAAAAATATGATCTATATAGTCTGTATTCCTTAACCCATTTGACTTAACTGTTAAAACTCACTTAACAAAAGATAATAAACCCTTGATGCTAGAACACAGAGAAAAATTACGACACATTTAACTTTTTTCTTCTTGCATATATTAAGAATTTAGTGCTTTTAATAATAAAATAATTTTCCTCTGATATATTAAATTAGCTGAACACAAGAATTAACAAATGTAGTTAAGTAAAGGTCTCTTGTAAAGTCTTTATATACTTGCTCTCTACATTTTTATAAGCTTTCTGCAGATAAGTGTTTAGACAGTTAATAAAAAATAGAATCAATAAACATCAACTTCTATGTTTACTAGGAAATTTCACAGTTAGTTATGAATCTGACTTCTTTACCACAAATTTGCTCAAACTCATAAATACATTTGCATATTTATATTTCACTTTTACCTCTGCTTTTAAATGTGCTCTCAAGTTATGTGATAATATTCATGAAATTTTCTGTTTCAGTTGCATAATTCTAGGTATTCAAGATAAGGTTTTACAGGTAATCATAAATTCAGTTTCTGTTTTATTTCTTAAGCACAACATCTGTTGTGTTATTATAATGATAACTTTTAACAAGTGTATGGCCTTTTTGATGTATGGAGCTAAAGTTTATACTCCTGCTAGAAAGTATATAACATTATATTCCATCCAGCACATTAAAGTAAGGCTGATTTTAGTTTTATTTGTTCTTGTCCTTCTCCATCACATCCCATCAAAGTATAAAGGTTATGGTTTTATACAGTTAAGAATTTTCTTAAAATGCTGTGTGTACCATTTATATAAAATTCAAGACCAGACAAAACTAATTGGTGGTAATAAAAGTCAGAAGAGTGGCTATGTCTGATGGTGAGTAAACATAGGTATTGCCTGGAAAAGGACAAAAAGGAATCTGGTGGAGAAATAAAATTAGTATATCTTGATCTGAGTGGTAATTACAAAGGTATGAATATATATATAATGTATACAGGTGTGTACTTACTTGCCTATTTTAATAAATTGCACCTCAGTGTTTAGAAAGAGAGCATGAGAAATGGTGATACCACACTTCTGCCACAACAAAGTTTTTGAATTGTAGCTCATCAATAAAATTTAAAACAATGTTTACTGAGTGAATGAAAAGGGGCCAAGTAATGAAGTAAGATTCCATGGATGTGGGGAACTAGAAATCACCCCCAAGGGCCACTGGAAAATGGTGAAAATATTTGTAAAACACTCCAAGTCTAGCTCTCTGTTGTTCATTTATCAATCCCCCGAAATCACCACAGCTTTTTCTTACTCCTGTTGCCATCCTAAATATAAAAAAAACATCTGGGAAAGCAGGCAGCAAACAGCAGCAGCTGTGATTATTGGCACAGAAGAGAAGAGGAAAGCACAGAGGTGGCAGCATGTAGCAGAATAGCTATAAAACTGGGCCAAGTAGCAGCAGCATGCCCACAGATGGCAGAGAACTGAGTATGGGAAGGGCCACCTAGCAGCGTTTCCACTTTCCAAAGCTCCTAAGAAAATTTCAGCACAAATAATTATTCTTAGTCAGATCAAGAGTACATAGCCAATCATTTTATAAACATGCCCAAGTTCTCAGCACCCTGAGCCAGTTATACATTCTAACCTGGATCATTTAATAGCAGCATTCAGCTTGCTAGGAACTTAGATTTTGACAAGTAAATTGGGGTAAGATGAAATACGCTACTCGTCTGATGACGTTTGATGCCTTCTTTTTATATCAGCAATTTCAGGTAGCCTGGGTAAGTAAGCACCAAGCTTTGCATTTATATGACAAGTAAGGATATGGAGAACAAAAGACAAAGCCTAGAACCGTACACCAGGGGATTTAGAAAATCTTGCATAAAGCCCAAAGGAAGATGGTAAAATAAATCCAAATGTATCGGTTATCATTAAAAATAGAAATATGCTGAAACCCCAATGCTACAAACAGAAGTTGTCATACCGCAATTAAAAAAAAAATATATCACATAAATTCTATCCAAAAGAAGGAATTTATTGCTTCATGAGTATAGAAAGCTAAACTTTAAGTAAAAAGCAATATTAAAAATAAAAGGAATCATATATTGATAAATGATTTGATTTTTTTCAGTAAGAAAAACTAATTATAAACTTTTATACACCAAACAATGGAGCCTTTTATAAAGTGAAAACCAACTGATAGAATTAAAAGAGAAATCTAAAATTCACCACAATGCTATCATTTCAACATACCTTGTTTGGATAGATTCATTAACCAACGCCAGAAAGTATTATAAAATTAATAAGCTTAACATGATAGGCATATGAAGAACATACTCCTTAAAAATTATTTTAAGCACACATCATTTATGAAAATTTACACAAATTTCTATAAATTGAAAATGATTATTATCATAAAACAACTAGCTCTAAATTAACTTAAAAAGTTTAAAAAGATAACCACAATTTTCCATTCAGCTCAAATTTTAAGAATGCAAATCTGAGTAAATCCTGGATCAAAGAGAAATCATACTGGGAATAAACAAATTGTAGATGTAAATTGTAAAGAAATAATTCTAGGATTAGCTTATGAGATATTTTGAGAAAAAATACTTAAAATTTAAACATATGTTATATGCTAATTTTAGAATATAGAAATGTATATGAGCTAAATAGCAATGAGCTATTACAAGAAAGAAGAAAAATCAGAATATATCAAAATAATATAAAGAAAAAATAATTTTTCATAGGGCAAAAAGACATGACATAGAAACCAAAAGTAAAATTAATAAAGAAAAATAAATTTGCCTTTTAAAAACATTAATATCATTTAAAAACCTATGACAAGAGTAATAAAAAAATGAAGACACAAGCAAAATTGTTATAATCACAGCTGCTAGAAACATACTCTCCTGCTACAATTGTGGAGTGTAGACCACTTATATTTTAGTATGAAGAGTAAAAGACGAAACTATCAAAACAGTAATAATAACAATAATTTATTAAGAGATAGACAATATTAAAAGATGTAAATGGAGACATCAAAAAGTCACAATGTGGAATGGGATAGGAATAGGATTTCTAAAGTGTAGAAATTTTATTTATTTTTTTTTAGTTTTTTTGTTGGTTTGTTTTCTTTACCATCAAAGCTAGGTTGTCATCAGTTTAAAATAACTTATTATAACTATAAAGCATTTTGTAAACTTCATAGTGACCACAAAGCAAAAATCTGTAATACATACATCAATCCCCCAAAATCACCACAGCTTAAAAAGCAAAGAAACAGAACATATTATTAGGAAAAAAAATCATTTAACCACAAATGAAAACAGTAGAAAAGAAAGGATCAGAGGAGTTTTGAAACAACCAGAAAACAAGTAACAAAATGGTAATAGTAAGTCTTTGCCTATCAATAATAACCTTAAATGTAAATGGACTAAATTCTCTAAATAAAAGACAGAGTGGCTGAATAGATTAAAAAACAAGACTCAACTATATGCTGCCTATAAGAAACTCACTTCATGTATAAAGACATGCATAGACCGAGGATGGAAAATATATTCCATGCAAGTGGAAGCCAATGAACACAAAAAAGCAGGAGTAGCTATACTTATATTAAACAAAATAAACTTTAAGTCAAAATTATTTTTTAAAAATAGAAAAAAAAGGCCATTATATAATGAAAAAGTGTTCAGGAGAGGAAGAGGATGTAACAATTGTAAATATATATGTATATACCGAACACTGGACCAATTAAATATACAAAGCAAATATTAACATTTCTAAAGGAAGAGATCAACTGCAATATAATCATAGTAGGAGACTTCAACAACACATTTCAGAATGAACACATACATGTTCAGTGAGAAAATTAATACACACTGGAGTTAAACTACACTCTAGATGAAATGGACGTAACATATATTTACAAAACATTTTACCCTATAGCTGCAGAATACAGATTCTTCTCAACAGCACATGAAGCATTTTCCAGATTAGACAACTTGTTAAGCCATAAACAAGTCTTAAATCTAAAAAATTAAAATCATATCAAGTATCTTTTCTGACCATAATAAAATAAAGCTAGAAATAAATAACAGGAAGAATTCTAGAATTATAGAAATGCATGGAAATTAACATGCTCATGAACAATCCATGGGTCAATAAAGAAATTAAAGAGGAAAATTTAAAATGTCTTGAGATAAATGAAAAAACACAACATACCGAAACCTATGGGATATAGCAAAAGCAATTTTAAGAGGGAAGTTTAGAGCAATAAAAACCTTCATCAAAAAAAGTAGAAAGATCTCAAATAAACAACCTAACATTATACCTCAATGAACATGAAAAATGAGAACAAACTAAACCCTAAATAAGCAGAAAAAAAGTAATAAACATAAAAATGGAAATAATCAAACTAGAGACTAAGAAAACAATATAAAAGATCAACAAAACCAAGAGCTGGTTATTTAAAAAGATAAGCTAAATCAACAAACATTTAGCAAGACTAAGAAAAGAGAGAAAACTCAAATAAATAAAATTAGAGATGAAAATGGAGACTTACTCTGATAGCATGGAAATACAATGGATCATAAGAAAATATTATGAAAAGCTGTATGTCAACAAATTGGAAAACCTGGAAGAAATCTATAAATTCCTGTACACATACAACTTACTAAGACTGAATTATGAAGAAATAGAAAACCTGAACAGACCATCAGTAACAAGATCAAAGCAGTAATAAATGTTTCCCACCAAAGATAAGCTTAGGACCTAATGGCTTCACTATTGAATTACACCAAGCACTACCAAGCATTTAAAGAACTAATACCAATTCTACTCAAACTCTTTCAAAAAAGTGAAGAGGAAGGAATGCTTCCCAACACATTCTACGATGCCAGTATTACCTTGATATCAAAATCAGACAAGGCTGCCACAAAAAGATAACTATAGACCAATATCCCTGATAAACATACAAGCAAAATTCTCAACAAAACACTAGCCAATTGATTTTGACAACGCATTTAAAAGATGAATTACCATGATCAAGTGGAATTCATCCCAGGGAAGGAATGATGGTTCAATATACACAAATCAATGAATGTGATATATTGGCCAGGCACGGTGGCTCACGCCTGTAATCTCAGCACTTTCGGAGGCCAAGGCGGACAGATCACGAGGTCAGGAGATTGAGACCATCCTGGCCAACACGGTGAAACCCCGTCTCTACTAAAAATACAAAAAAAAATTAGCTGGGCATCGTGGCAGGCGCCTGTAGTCCCAGCTACTCGGGAGGCTGAGGCAGGAGAATGGTGTGAACCCAGGAGGCGGAGCTTGCAGTGAGCCGCGATTTCGCCACTGCACTCCAGCTTGTGCGACAGAGTGAGACTCTATCTCAAATAAATAAATAAATAAATAATAAATAAAAATGTGATATATCACATGAACAGAATCAAGGACAAAAACCATGTGCTGAAAAAGAATTTGACAAAATTCAACATCCCTTAATGATAACTCTTAACAAACTGGGTGTAGAAGGAACATATCTCAGCATGATAAAGGCCATATATGACTAACTCACAGCCAAACAAAGTACCAAAAAGGGAAAAGTTGAAAGCTTTTCCTCTGAGATGTAGAAAAAGACAAAAATGCCCACTTTAACCACTTTTATTCAACATGGTACTAGAAGCTCTAGCCAGAGCTTATAGGCAAGAAGAAGAAATAAAGGACATCCAAATTGGACAAAAAAAGTCAAATTGTCCCTGTTTGCAGATAAATATTATGCATATATTTTTATTTATTATATATAAATACAAATAATTCATATTTATATATAACTTATAATTCTATATTTATATATATGTAGCCTTAAATGCTCCATTAAAAACTGTTAGAATTAACAGGTAAATTTAGTAAAGTTGCAGGATATTAAATCAATATCCAAAAATCAGTAGCATTTCTACGTGACAGAAGCAAACTATCTGTAAAATGAATCAAAAAAGCAATTCTATTTACAATTGCTACCAAAAAAATAGGTAGGAACAAGTTTAACCAAGGAAGTAAAAGAGCTCTATAATTACATTATTTATAAAATTAATTATTACATTAATCATAAAACATTGATGAAAGAAATTGAAGAGAACACAAATAAATGGAAAGATATCCTATGTTTATGTATTGAAAGAATTAATATTGTTAAAATGTGCATATTACTTAAAGCAATTTATAGATTTAATGCAATCTCTATACAAATTACCCATGACACCTGATGACATTCTTCATAGACACAGAAAAAAGCTTAGAATTCGTATGAGAAAACAAAAGACTCTGAATAGCCAAAGCAATCTTGAGCAAAAATAACAAACTGAAGGCTGACTACCTGATTGCAAAATATACTACAAAGCTATAGTAATCACAACAGCATGGTACTGGCATAAAACAGACACAAAGCCCAATGGAACAAAATAGAGTACCCAGAAATAAATCCATGCATTTACAAACGATTGATTTTTGACAAAGACACCAAGAACAGACACTTGGAGAAGGGACAGTCTCTTTGATAAATGGTGCTATGAAAACTGGGTATTCACATATAGAAGAATGAAACTAGAACCCTACATTTCACCATTTACAAAAATCAACTCTAAATGGATTAAAGACTTAAATGTAAGACCTTGAACTATGAAACTACCAGATGAAAATATAGAGGAAATGCCTCATGAAATAGGACTAGTCAAAAAAATTTTTTAATGAGACCTCAAAAGCACAGGCAACAAAAGCAAAATAAGCAAATGAGATTATCTCAAACTAAAAAGCTTCTTCAAAGCAAGTAGAGACAACATACAAAATGGGAGAAAATATTTGCAAAGTATGCATCTGACAGAGGGCTAATATACAAAATATATTAAAAATCTCAATAGTAGAAAAATTGAAATAATTTCATTAAAAAGTAGGCAAAAGACCTGCATAGACATTTCTCAATAAAAGGCATAGAAATGGCCAACAGATGTATTTTTTAAATGCGTAACATAACTAATTATTAGGGAAATGCAAATCAAAGCTTCAATTAGATACCACTTCATGACAATTAAAACAGCTATTATCAAAAAGAAAAAAAAATGCTGGTAAGAATGTGGAGAAAGGATAACTCTTATGCACTATTGGTGAGAATGTAAATTAGCGTAGTCATTATGAGAATAGTATGGAGGTTCCTCAGAAAGTTAAAAAAAAAAAAAACTACCATTTTACCTGGCAATCCATTACTGGGTATATATACAAAGGAAATGAAATCGGTATTTTGCAGAGATATCTGCATTCTCATATTTATTGTAGCAGTATTCCAAATAGCCAAGATATGGAATCAATGGAATCAACCTAAATATCCTTATATAGAAAAATGGATAAAAAATATGGCACTCATGTGTGCGTGCATGTGTGTGCATGTGTGTGTGCATGTGCATGTGTGTGCGTGTGTGTGTGTGTGTTTTATGGCTGGACTACTATTCAGCCATAAAACAGAATGAAATTTTCATTGAACCTAAGCATAAAATTTTTCCCTGGTCTTTGGGTCTTAATTTTGAAGGTTCCCATGTCATGTAAAACCGTGATTGCATAAATGTGTTATGTTCTGTCTTGTTAATGTGTCTTCTGTTATGGGAGTGTCAGCTGTGACCGTTAAAATGGGGAGGAAAGATATCACATCTTTTCCAGCCCTACATCCACCATGCCATAGAAATTAACCCAATTTATTAAATGTTATTAGCATAGAGCTAGACAAATAAACTAATGCAATAGAATAGATAATCCTCCCCCAAAGGCTAATGTGTGTATGGAAACATAATCAATGGTGTCCAAGCAAGTAATTACCCTTAATGAAAAATAAAGCTGAATCTCTACTTCATAACATACAAAAATCAATCTGAGTGGATTAAAAACAATGTAAAAATAGAAAGCCATACAATTACTAAAGATAATATAATAGAATGTGTGTATCTGATATTGGGGGAAGAAAATATTTATTAAATAAATGTAAAAACATGTAAAACAAAAATTTACAAGTCCCATTACATTACAAATTAGGACCAATGTTCAGGAAAGACAAGCCAAACGTGGGGAAGACACTTGTGTGACATGAAGCTGAAAAGGATTGTGATACAGAAAGTGTAATTGTTAAAACTCTATAAATAGAGCAGGGGGCGCTCGCGTGGGGAAAAACAACTATAAATAAATAAGAAAAAACAGATAACTCCCCAGAAAGATGCAAAAGGATAGATACTTCAGACAATAGAAAACACAAATGACCAATAAATATATCAAACATGTCTTATATTATGAGCTTTCAAAGACCTTCAAGTTAAAACCATAATGTGATCATTACACAGTAACTAAGATAGATTTCAAGTTTTCACTAGATGAAATAATGGCAAAGATGTAGAGCACCTGGAACTCTTAAATAAAGCTAATAAAATGTAAAATGGTACAACTACTTGAAATCAAATAGGCATTTATCTATTAAGGTGATGTTATACATGCCTTACAAGCCAGGAATTAAATTTTTTGATAGATATATACCCAAGAGCTACAAGATACATACATAAATGTTAATCATGGCAATATTTGTAATAACAAACCAAAAATTACCAAATATATATCCAAAACAAAATAAAATATATTGTATTATAAAATTATACTACTTAAAAAGGACAAAAAAATAAATACATAGTAGCATGAATGAAATTTAGAAACAACATTAAGTGAAAAAGCAAATCTAGAGTAGTGCATTATAGTGATTTAATTAATATAAAATTTTAAATAAACAAAACAATATATTGTCAATATTGTTTCTAAATGTCATCATTTATGAAGCAAATGTCACAAGTTCATCACTCTAAAGAGCATTTCCCAGAGGTGAGGTCTGAAGAGGCTAGTCTTCATAGTGGAGCTTACTGAGGTGCATGCTTCTGTTGGGTACATTAACTCAAACACATTACCTACCTGCTGGAAAACTGAGTCCTTAAAATAGCCTAGACACATATAGATGAGCTTTTCTAGTGGTTTGTACCCTTAGGTATACACGAGAAATACTTGGGGAGTTTTAAAAAATTTTAATGATCAGGCCACACATCAGCCAATTAGGCCAGGATCCTTGGGGATGAGACCCAGAAAGCCCTATGTTTTAAAACTTTACCATGATTTTCCCAGATGCAGCCAAGGTTGAGAACTATTATGTTACAGCAAGTCCTTATCACTTTCTCCTGAAAAACTGAATGCTTCATGTGAATGCTATTTTACTCAATTCTGAATAAACTGGTCTGCCTAAAATTGATGGTCTGCACTCTCTTAAGTTTTATATATATACATATATATATGTACCTCTCTCTATATATATACCTGTATATAGCTATATATATATATATATATACCTGTATATAGCTATATATATATATATATATATATATATATATATATATATATACAGGTTAAGGTAAAACCTTTGTTGTATATGTATAAAGACTAGAGCAAGAATAAACCACTGTGGAACCTATGGTTTAACATGAGGTTAAAATCCTCTATGTCGATTCACACAACTGAGGAAGGTACCAGTCAAAAGTATTATGTCATTAAGCACTTTCCTAATTAATTTAAAGAGAACTTCATGATCACTTTATATGCATCAAATTACTTATAATTTACAGTGATATTTAAAGGTACCATTTACTCCATATCTATGAGAAGTACACCTAATGGATAGAAAATGAGTTGTTTTTATTTCATTTCATAAGTGAGAAAATCCATATAGACTATTAAATTAAAAACAAAAGCAATTCACAGAGAAGAATTTCTTACTGAAACATTTTATTTTCCTTACTGATATTATATAATTACTAGAACATAAGTTCCTAATTAGGCTATACAGTAATAATCAAAAGTCTCTAAGCACCAACTATAAATATATGAATTCTTAGATCTCTACATTTTAAAAACAAGTTCGTTTCCTTTACTTAAATTGTAAAAAGTTGGCTATGATTTTCCTCAGGACATTCATGTTCTTATTTTATAGCACTTTCAAAAAGGTTGATTAAATTCTTACTTTTAACTATAGATTCACAAAGTTTTAGACATTTTTATTATTTAGCGCATTTTCTGAAATTGAACTATTTTTCAAGCTTAATTCTTTATATAAATGTGTAAGCCTAACTCAAATATTTGTATTTATCATTCACTTTCGGGATTTTTTTTCCCTGCTGTGTTCTATTATTTAATCCTCATCTTTATATCTTCTATATGTTAATGAGAGGCAAAAATGATCAATTACTGTTAGTTTTATGGTGAAAAACTTGTCTTAGTCTATCAGTGTAGTGATTTGAGAATTATTAATAAACATAATGATCTATTTTATAAAGAAAATAAGTACAAGAATGTTTAGAGACACAAAGAAGACAGATCTTAACTATATTAAGAAATGGAAAAAATAAAGAATTGGAAAAGAAGAATTACGAAAGCATACAAGTTTCAAGAGATAGTTCCCAATATAATTGGTAGATGGGATTTTCCATTTACTCAAAGGCACATGGACCCAAACTCTATATAAAATCTACATAGGTTATTGGCAGGAAAATTAATATATTTGGGTGAATTAAGGTAGAACTAGGCTAGATTGGGTCAAATATTGTAGATAATTAACAGGATTGATTTAAAACTGATCCTGCAAAACCCATAAAAAAATATATGCATCATATTAATAAAACAACTGAAGAGATAGTTTATACATGCTGTGAATGTACACTCAGGTGCCCTTTACCTGGCTAATGTACCCATATCCAGCTGTGGATATGGTGTGCTAATTTCTGATGGCTGTCCCCTTCCCTAGAGAATTGGCTTGCGCCAAAGGGAGATGCCTTGGAATATAAATTAGGCTCCAGCATCTCCTTATTAGTAATTCAACTAATACGAGATTTTTTTTAAAGACTGCCCCCCACCTCCTTCACTCCCTTCCCCTCACTAGCCTCAAAGTTGGACTAACCCTGTGGTATAATTTACCTTTGGGGGTTCCCTTGGGGATCAGGATAAAGGTACATTCTTACTTAAATTTTTACCCTGCGCTATCTCACTTTTCTACTCTTCTTCTACTGAAGGCAGTCTCCCATGAGTAAATGATGAGGAATCTTCCATGATGAGTAAGAACTCAGGCTCTTTATCTGCAGAGCCTAAACTTAAGACAGATGATCTCTTCCCATTTCCTCCCTAGTTCCTCAGTGAGGTGCTCTTGAAGTTCTGTAGTCTTAGCAACCTGCATGGAGTGAGGGATGTGCCAGTTAAAAGGAAGTCTAAATTAATGGTTCATTGGGTTTCTTGTAAGTAACTATGAACAAGGTCATGTCAGCACTCCAGGATCTATTTTTTCACCATATAAGAAAACATAAATTACACATTTCTACATTCAATATTTCTCTCACATCATAAGTCTCAGAGTAGTTTTGGTGAAGAGGGCCTGGTCATATTCTTGCAAGATCCTACCCTTGATTGTGAGCATGGGTGTTGGCCCTTGTATTCAATCAACCTCTAACTCCTCATGGCAGCAATACATTTCCATTGTACATTATGGGACTCTTTTGGCTTGTAAGACTATTGAAGTGACTGACTGTTTTACCTCACAGTCCTCAATTATAAAGTTGTAAATATCTGGCCTGCTCTCACCAGACAGTTTCCCGAGTTTTATTTTTCAACCTTTACTCTGTAGGACTCACTGACAAGATTATGTTCTTATGGTTCCACATCCCATGAAGAGGGCATAGCCAGTCTCAGGTTGGTGATGGCTTATGACCAGCAAGATTTTCAACAGAAAAGTAGACTCAATATGTTCAACCACACAGTTGAAAATATCAGGCCCAGTGGGGCAATATCTAATAGAGAAAGTTTCTCAGCAAATGTACTCCTCTTGCAGCTAGTTTAACCTACAAATGCAACTTATCTCTCTCTTTTCGTCTCTTGGAATTCATTCAATGCACCTACCTGTCTGGCCTGGTTTCAGCCTAGGAGTATAAACAATGGCCATGCTAACTTAAACCTTCACTTCTCAAGGCTAGTGTTTCTGGCACGCTCCCTTCTCTTGGAATTTCTGAGTATAACAAACTGTCTTTTCAATAGCAATTATTTCCTGACCTATTGGTCTTGCCTAAATAATAAAAACTTTGAAAGAGTAGCCTGGCCTTTACTACCGCTAGTAAAATGAACATGATGGCTTATTTAATTCATAAAAATTAGCTGTGCCACATCTTCCTTGCTTTTGTTTTTTGTGTGTTAGTTTTGTTTTTTTTTTCTTACCAGATTTTATTTTAGGTTCAGGGTACACGTGCAGGTTTGTTATATGGGTAAATTGCATGTTGTGGGGGATGGGTGTACAGATAATTTTGTCATTCGGGTAATGAGCATAGTACCCAATAGGTCATTTTGTAATCCTCACCCTCCTCCCACCCTCCACTCTTAAGTAGGCTCCACTGTCTATTGTTTTCTTCTTTATGCCTATGAGTACTCAATGTTTACCTCCCACTTTTAAGTGAAGCATGCAGTATTTGGTTTTCTGTTCCTCTGTTAATGGATTTAGGATAATGACTTCCAGCTTCATCCATATTGTGACAAAGCTCTTCTTTATATGTCTGGCAGAATTTAGCTGTACATCCGTCTCTTACAGGGCTTTTCTAGTCAGTAGGCTTTTCATTAATGATTCAATTTCAGAACTCGTTATTGGTTGGTTCAGGCTTTCAGTTTCTTCCTGTTTCAATCTTGGGAGGCTGTATACTTCTAGGAATGTATTCATTTCGTCTAGGTTTTCTAGTTTGTGTTCATAGAAGTGTTCATAATAGTCTCAGGTTTTTTGTTTTGTTTTGTTGTAATTCTGTGGGGTTGGTGGTGATGTCCTCGTTGTCATTTCTGATTGTGTTTATTTGGGTCTTCTCTGCTTTTTTCTTTATTGGTCTGGCTTGCATTATCCTGTCATCATGTCTTATTTATTCTTTCAAATAATCATGTTTTGGTTTTGTATATCTTTTTTATGTTTTTTATGTATCTCAATTTCATTCAGTTCAGCTCAGATTTTGGTTTTCTTTTCTTCTGCTAGCTTTCAGGTTGGTTTATTCTTGTTTTCCTAGTCCCTCTAGGTGTGATGTGAGATTGTTAATTTGAGATCTTTCTAACTTTTTGATGTGGGTGTTTAGCACTATAAACTTTCCTCTTAATACTGCTTTAGCTAAGTCTCAGGGATTCTGGTATGTTTTATCTTTGTTTTCATTAGTTTAAAATAATTTCTTGTTTTCTGTCTTAACTTTATTGTTTACCTAAAAGTCATTGAGAAGAAGATTTTTTAATGTAATTATATGATTTTGAGAGATCTTCTTAGTACTGATTTTTATTTTTATTGCACTGTGGTCCAAGAGTGTGGTTGACATAATTTCAGGGTTTTTTAAAAATTCATTGAGAATTGTTTTATGGCTGATTGTGTGATCAATTTTAGAATATGTGTCAAGTGCTGATGAGAAAAATGTATATTCTGTTGTTTTTGGGTGGAGAGTTCTGTAGATATCTGTTAGGTTCATTTGCTCAAACGTCAGAGTTCAGTTCCTGAATATCTTTGTAAGTTTTCTAACTCAATGATCTCTCTAATACTGTCAGTGGGGTGTTAAAGTTTTCCACTATTATTGCATGCTTATCTAATTCTCTTAGTACTTCTCTAAGAGCTTGTTTTAGTGAATCTGGGTGCTCCAGTGTTGGGTGCATATATATTTAGGATAGTTAAGTCTTCTTGTGAATCAAACCCTTTATCATTACATAATGCCTTTCTTTGTCTTTTTTGGTCATTGTTGGTTTAAAGTCTGTTTTGTCTGAAATTTGAATAGCAACCCCTGTTCTTTGTTTTTCATTTGTTGGGTAGATTTTTCTCCATCTTTTTACTTTGAGCATATGGGTGTCATTGCATGTTATATGGGTCTCTTGAAGACAATATACAGTTGGGTCTTTCTTCTTTATTCAACTTACCACTCTGTGCCTTTTAAGTGGGGCATTTAGCTAATTTACATTCAAGGTTAATATTGATATGTGCATATTTGATCCTGTCATCATGTTAACTGGTCGTTATTCAGACTAGATTGTGTAGTTTTTTTATAGTGTCAATAGTTACATTTTGTGGTGGTCAGTGACAGTGATTTTTTTCCCATGTTTAGCATCCCTTTAAGGACCTATTGTAAAGCAGTTCTAGTGGTAACAAATTTCCTTGGCGTTTACTTATCAGGAAAGGATCTTTTTTCTCCTTTGCTTATGAAGCTTAGTTTGGCTGGATATGAAATTCTTGGTTGTCATTTCTTTTCCTTAGCACTGCTGAATACAGGCCCCCAATATCTTTTGGCTTGTAGGGTTTCTGCTGAAAAGTCTGCTGTTAGCCTTATGGGTGACCTGCCCCTTCTCTTTAGCTGCCTTTAATATTATTTCTTTCACATTGATCTTTGAGAATCTGATGACTATGTGTCTTAGGAATGGTTTTCTTGTGTAGTAACTCAGAGGGATTCTCTGCATTTCCTGAATTTTAATGTCAATATCTCTAGCAAGATTGGGGAAATTTTCATGGACAATGCTCTCAAATATGTTTTCCAAGTTGCTTGTTCTCTTTCCCTCTCTTTCAGGGATGCCAATGAGAACTAGGATTGGTTTCTTTACATAATTCCATATTTCTCAGAGGTTTTTTTCATTCTTTTCTTTTTTCTTTATTTTTGTCAGATTGAGTTGACTTGAAGAATCGGTCTTTGAGCTTCTTTCTTCAGCTTGGTTGATTCTGCTGTTAATACTTGTGAGTATATTCTAAGGTTCTTGAAGCAAGTTTTTCAGCTTTATCTGATCAGTTTGATTCTTCTTAAAATGTCTGTTTTATCTTTCAGCTCTTATATTGTTTCAGTGGATTCCTTAGATTCCTCAATTGGGTTTTGACTTTCTCCTGAATCTCGAAGATCTTCATTCCTATCCAGAATCTAAATTCTGTATCTGTCATTTCAGCCTGGTTAAGACCCATTGCTAGGGAAATAGTGTGGTCATTTGGAGGTAAGAAGACACTCTGGGTTGAGTAAGAAGACACTTTTGATTTGTCAGAGTTCTTGCACTTTTTCTTTCTCACCTGTGTGGGCTGACGTTCCTTTAATCTTCGAAGCTGCTGTCCTTTGGATAGGGCTTTTGCTTTTATATTCTTTGAAGTCCTTGAGGGTTTGTCTGTGGTATAAGGTCTATTCAGTGATTGGCTTCATTTCTGAAAATTTTTCAGAGTGGCAAGGATCAGCCCAGCACTCTTGGGATTCATGCTCTAATCCTGGGGGGCTGGTACAAGACCCAGGGCTTTGTTTCCTGACCCCTGTCAGTGCAGACCTATCTTTCTGGCCTGGTTTCAGCCTAGAAGTATGAACAATGGTCATGCTAACTTAAACCTTCATTTCTCAAGGCTAGTGTTTCTAGCAGGCCCCCTTCTCTTAGAATCTCTGAGTTTAACAAACTGTCTTTTCAATAGCAATTATTTCCTGAACTACTTGTCTTGCCTAAATAATAAAAACATCAACACAGACCTTAAGTATGATAAAGAAACATTTACAATCTATTTTTCTCTAAAGGCTGCTATCTGGAGGCTTCATCTGCACTATAAAACTTTGGTCTCTGTGTACCCTTATCATAAGCCATACATTCCTTTCTATTGCTTCCAGATCTTTATATAATATCTTGACTCTTTCAACCAACTGCCAATCAGAAAATCTTTAAATCTACCTATGACCTGGAAGCTTCTGCTTCAAGTGGTTCTGCCTTTTCAGATCGAACCAATGTACATCTTACATGTATTGATTGATGTATTATGTCTCCCTAAAGTGTATAAAAGTAAGCTCTACCCAGACCACCTTGAATACACGTTGTCAGGACCACCTGAGGCTGTGTCACAGTTGTGTCTTTAACCTTGGAAAAATAAACTTTCTAAATTGATTGAGACCTGTCTCAGATACTTTGGGGTTCACATTACATATTTGCTATTATATATATTTGCCATGTTACATATTGTGAAATGAAAATAGTAATTTCAGAAAAATACACGTGTGGTTCTATTAATGTAAAAATAAATAAAACTGAAATATACTTAGTAAGCAAAATAAGATTCACAAAAATAATGACCAACTAATAATAATATTTGAATAAAAGAGTGAGATTTAGGGAGGGGAAAAAAGAAATGTTCTGGCTGGGCATGGTGGCTAATGCCACTAATTCCAGCACTTTGGGAGGCTAAGTCAGGTGGATCACTTGCATTCAAGAGTTTGAACTCAACATGAGACAGGGTAGAGACAGGGCAACACGGAGAGACCCTGTCTCTACTAAAAATACCAAAAAAACCTGGGTGTGGTGGTGCACACCTGTGGCCCCAGCTACTTGGGAGGATCATTAGAGCCTGGGACCGAGGTTGCAGTGAGCCAAGATCACACCACTGCACCCCAGCCTGGGTGACAGAAAAAGACCCCTGTCAAAAAAAAAAAGAGAAAGAAAGAAGAAAGAAAGAAAAAGAAAGAAAGAGAGAGAGAAAGAAAGAGAAAGAAGGAAAGAAAGAAAGAAAGAAAGAAAGAAAGAAAGAAAGAAAGAAAGAAAGAAAAAAGAAAAGTTCTACTGTTACTTTCTATCTTTGAAATTTTAAGTTCTTAGGTAATTATAAATGCACACATGCATCCATGTATATAGCGAAATAAAAATGGCCACAAATTTTTTGACAGCCCTCCCTTTGACAGATGGCATTTGTATACCTTCCCATTGAATCAGGGTGGGCTTTGTCTATTGGGCTGCACTGACCAATAGAACATGTGGCTCTGATTCTGAAACATTTTCCAGGCTCAGGTTTTAATATACTGTCCTCTTCCACTTCTGCTGACTTGAACACTCTCATGATGTTGCCTTTAGGAACCCAGCCAGCATGCTGTGAGAAGCATGCCTGAGTCCTAGAGAGTCAATAGTCCCTGATGAATGCCACCCAACAGTCAATATCAACTGAAAGCCATCTGCTTGAGCCATCTCAGTCCAGTCAAGCCATCAACATGACTGCAGCAGCACCAGAGACTGCAAGAAAGAATTGCCCAGCTTAGGCCAGTCAACACACAGGATTACAAAAGGTAATTATAAATTATTGCTTTAAGTCACTGAGTTTTTGGATAACAACAAATAAAATAAGCAATGTAAGTTGGATAACCTTTATCCAAAACTCTTGGGACCAGTGTTGTTTCAGATTTCGGATTTGTTTTTTTGGATTTTAGAATATTTGCACAGACACAATAAGGTATCTTGGGGATGAGACCAAAGTCTAAAAACAAAATTTGCTTAGTTTCATATATACTTTACACACATAAGCTGAGATAATTTTATACAATACTTTAAATAATTTTGTACATGAAGCAAAGTTTGTACTAAGTACTTATGTATCGAATTTTCTACTTTTAACTTCATGTTGGTACTCAAAAATTTTAGATTTTGGAGCATTTCTGATTTCAGATTATTGTATTATGGATGCTCAACATGTACATGCAATATGCCTTAAAACATGCAGAAGTATACATACAACTTAAAATAATAAGGAATTCAAAATGTCAAATCTGTACATCTGGAGACATTTAATAAACATATGTCAACATTTTAAAATAGTAATTAATCTTCATTTATTAGCACCATTCTTGACATGTAGAAGGTGTTTTATAAATATGTTAAAACATAGACACAGGCAAGCTGTAGGGTCAAGGAAAGCTTAAAAGAGGGGAGAACATTGAATCTAGGTGAAAATGATAGATATATTTTCTCCAGAACTCTTCAAGATCCCTTCAACAACTCAGAATTTGCACATTTTATTACTTTTATTTCACAGGAGTTTTGTTGCAAATGCCCATTTCTTATGGTTAATATTTTACTTAACCAAAGAAAGGGAGATAGAAACAAACATGTTATGCTCCTTTACCTTCAATAAGCCCAGAAACTACACGAGTAGATGTACATAAACATAAAAATGTTTTGTATAAAATGACGAAAATGTTTTTAAGACAAAACCTGGAGACACAAATGGAAAATGTGAACCTAAGGTAGAATTCTTCTTTGTTAAAGGCCATATAATAATCTTGATATTGTGAGACTGAATAATAGTATAAATTTTAGTCAAATGGCAGAAGGTTACCTCCTATAGAGTCAAGAGGCTCATCTAAAATAGGAGTTTTGAGCATTAGAATCTTTTCTTAGCTGCCTAAGTAATTGCAAATATATAATTGTATTTCCAGATTGTTATGATTCAAAATGACCTATTTTTTAAATATTGAAATTGGGAGAATTCTATATGAGAAATATTGGGGAAGATGAAGAGTGGTGCAGAGTACAGAAGAGGAGCATGACCCTGAGGTCCCTGGAATGGCTTTCTGTTTAGGGCATGCAATCTAATGGCCACCAATGAAACAGTAAATAAGGGCAATCCATAATATCAATACTGAGGTAAATTACTGTCAGTCTACAAAGAGAGGGCCACACATATGTGAAAGAAAACCTAAACACTTCTGCACCTAGATATACAAAGCAGCTTGTCTCAGTCCAACTCTTCTATCAAAAACAACCATAATCATTGAGTAAAATAGAAATAAAACAAAGTAGAAAACAATGAAAAACACAGATTTTAGATGACATTACAAAGCAATCAAGGTAGCAGAATTTGAGGATCAAAATCTTATAGAAAAGACAAATTAACTGAAGTGAACCTTCCATTTTCCTTTCCATGCATCAACAGAAGAAGAATCTAAAAAGAAAGTGGCATCTAAGAAACAAAAAGTTAGGCAGAACCTTCAGCAGTCTCACAGTACTTGGAAAGAATTATGCCAATTTGGGCTACAGAGCAGCCAGGATTTGTGACCCTAGGCAAAAGGGGCAAGAACAGAGAAGGGAGAGAAGACAATATTCTGAGCTTTATTTCCACTTGAGATTTGCTTAATCTAAAGCTTCATGGGAAGCTGAGAAAAGTAAAACCTAGGCAAAACTTCTAGTGATCTCACACTGCTAGGAAGAAAAAGATCAAAGTCAGGGTTTTTAGACAGAAAGTTGGGATTATGATGGCATGCTTTCAGTTGAGACTCAAGAGGGAAAACTCACATGCATTACTAGTGGGGGTGTCAATTTTTTCAATGACCTTGCAAACATTTTTGTGTTGCTTCAGAGAGATTTTGCTCTAAAATTTCACTCAGGGACCCAGGTTGTCAGTGGCCCCATCATCTTCAAAATGTGGCTTTCAAGTGTAATACATCTCTTATTCCATTGCACATTGAGTAAAACAGATTGCAAAGAGAAAATAAAAGTTTTATGGCCCAGGTCTCAGAAGTGGTCGTCACTTGCAACTACATTCCATTGTCCAGAAATTAGTCATATGACCACATTTTACTACAAGGGGAATTTACTCTAGCTCTGAACCTGGGAGACAGGTACATAATTTGATAACCTAGAAAGTCTCTTTCACACCCCATTTCTCATCATTTACACACATATAAAATAGCATACCTTGAATACCTTGAACAAAGCAGACATAGAAATTGCTTAATAGATACTTTGCATTTTAATTTTATTTGACTTTGTACAAGTAAAATTACTCTATGAACACCAATCTCTTAGAGCAGGCAGTTGCAATATACCGAAATAACAACTTTCTAGGCTTAAAATATTTTCCTCAGTTTTTTGCTGATTTATCAAGAAACTTTAATAGGAACTCCTTTGGTTCTCACACTATGTACACCAATGATAAATTTGTTACCAAAGAAAGGAAACTCTACAAGTTGAGAAACTAATCATATAAGAAGCTATTAAAGATTGTAAGCTGCTGTGTACGATAGATATTCACAGCTGGTAATGGAAGTTTTAAAATAGAAGTCCTCATGTCATTCTTGCTGGTAACCCTTTGCAAAGCCTCAACAAATTGCTTTGTGATTTATATCTAATTTGAATATGCCGTAAACTCCCCAAGCAGTTACTTTTGAGAGAAATTTCCATTTTCCTTGAATTTTTCTTACTATGCTTTTGAAATTTACTCACTAGTGTTTAAGGATAAACTTAAACCTGAGGATGCATTTCTAATCACAGTGTCTAATACGATTTTCCAGGAAGATTAGAATGTGCTCTCTGCACAGGCATTAACTTATCAGGGTTTATTTTGGCAATCAGGGAACTGCTAATAAGCTCAAGAAGAGGTCATGATTAAGCAAGAAATTTATTGATTCCTGTTGTCCTCCATTTATCATGAAATTTACATTATAAATTTCATGATTGTACATAGAAACACGTTTTGCAATATTTACCTTGCCTTTGGCAGAGTTTAAACAAGATTCGAGAATTGCTCATTTATTTTATCAGCCCTTGACTCAATTCTTAACTCTCTAACTTACGTTGTTTGTTCAATTAATGTTGAGAGGTCAGCAAAATAAGGAAATAAAACACTCAGCTAACATTTGTTAACTTAGCCAATATGTGTTAAGCACTCTTTTCTTTACATATATTGTCTTAATTAATTTTAATTCTTACATTCATCTCACCTCACATGTAAAGTAGGTGTTACATGGACTGATATTCAGGTGCTTTGCCCAATGTGATTGACAGATTTTCTTATGACTGGTTCATGTCTTCATAGCCATTAAATGTTTAAGTATTATCTCCGAAGATTACTATTTCATCTTACAGAAAAGAATACTAGATTTTTGGTATCACCACTGATAAGTGAACATCTGGTAAAAGATAAAGTAGAGATACAAAATCCAAGGAGCTTAATCTTTATCACATGGTATATTGAATATTATTTTAAAATTAAACCATAATCTGTATTTATTCAAAGACTTACTTTTCCATGACCCTTAAGTTTTATCAGAAAATTTGAATAACATATAACAGAAACATTCCTGTGCAATAAAACATGTAGGTAATTATCCAAATGCAAAATCACAAATTGTCAGAGACACAGGAAGTGCAGTATTTCTGTTGTTATAACTGTATATGCCTTCACTCTTTCTCACCTGTCAGCAGACTATCACAACGTAAATCCAAACTGAATAATAGTCTTGGAAATATCAAGGTAATCATTTCGACTTTGCTGTGTGTGTGTGTGTGTGTGTGTATATGCATGTACATAAGGATACAAAAATGTATCAAACCATTAATATACCAACTGGGAGTTCTTTTATTTACTTATTTTCTGTCATTTTACTAATACACATACCCACAGAAATATTTTTAACATAAAAGAATATCTTTTGGCCACCACACAATTATGAGATACTTTTAAATAAAGCAATCATATTTTATTTTGTTTTGTTTTCCTTGGACTAATAAAGAAAGAAAATTTGAATATTTCCTTATTATTATGTATAATAAAATATTTGAAAATCAATACAAATGATTTATTTTTACAAAAACATATGGTGTCTGTCTCTATCTGGAGAAAATCTATACCCTAGTTCAATCTCTATTCCCTACAACACATCCGTAAGTCCCCACACAGCTAATCATGAAAATATTAATGAAACAAACACATGCTTTATTCATAAGCCTTGGCTTACTACACTCTTATTATATTGCCAGAGAAAAGAAATATTAAAATAAATGATATCTGTGGTCAGTACTGAAAATAAATCAAAACAGCCACAATGTCAGTTATAATAGTTTCCAGTCAAATGTCATTTTATCACATTAAACTGAATTGACATTTTCAACAATTCTAGAATAATTTTAGTTAGATATAATTGGTTGAGTGGAATAATTAAAAATCCTAAATATATAAGGTGTTTCAAGGCAGTATGTAATGTATGTCATATAATGCAAAGCAATATCCTTATTATGTTTTAGAGTTTCAGAATTATATATTAGGTATTTATGCATTGAACCATAAATTTCTAATTCACTAAACTATGCATTCAGTATTTATGAAATTAATCAGTATAATTTATGGTATTGCTTTATATGAAGAAAGTTTATGTTTTTGTATCTTATTTGTTGAGGTAAAATGTTTGGCCAAAGAAAAAAAATAATTGTTTGCTGGCAGCAGAATTATTCACAAAATCAAAAAGGAATCGGCAACTATTCATTGCACACCTCCAGGAGGCACCATTCACAATGAATACTTCTGCAGTTAACAGCCTACAGAACTAAATGTGGTGTGTTGGATAGAATCATTTCAAGAAACTGTATTATCTCTCATTTCTAGCCTATTATGCTTTCTTACCCTTTGCAAAAATCATTGAGGACATTTTAAATAGTTTTGGCCTCTCTTTTATCAGCTGAGTAGCGGACCTTTTTTTGAAACTTCTTTTTCCTCTATTAATTTTGCATTGGCTGTTATGCAGGAACCCCTTAGAGATATCTTTTCATCAGAGACATTTTAAACCACCATCTCTCCAGAAACTTGTGCCTTTGAGCAGATTTAATGCATCAAATCTGTACATTCATCCAGCTGCTTAGATTTTGCTAATTCGTACATATGGCAGCAGTCAAAATTTAACAGAAAGTGCATTTAGAATTTTATTCAAAGGATGGCCTGAAACAGGAACATCAAGTTAAATCTGCCATGCATTTACTGTTTCTCACAAATGACCCACAACAGAGTTACACTCTCATCAAGAATGATCAGTTAATTAACCTTTGTATAATTCAAAGTCATTCACTCATTACTGCAAGCAAGCAAAGTCATCACAAGGATAGCATACTCATTCTTTCACTGTAAGGAAATTGTTGCCTTTATTTTTCAGAATTTCTGTCTTTGCATTTCAAAACTAAAACTCGTCTTGTCTGGGAGGGATGCAATAGATGTTTTAATAATGAATTTGGATCTCCATCTTTATAAAAATCATTTATAAAAAGCCTATTGCAACATTTATAATTTTGTAAATACATTCTGTATTTTAGCCAATTATAATAATTGGCTGAAATTCTATATGTTTTTGTACCCTTTTAAAAGTTGAAATTTTGCAGCTCTCTCTAAAAAAAGGCGGGGGAGGTAACTTCTCTTAAAGTTCTCCCTACTAATACCTAGTATAAACTTACGACTTCAAAATGTCCATTCCCAGCTTAAACTTTTGTCATGTAACCTGTATTATGTATTGACATGTCCATTTAGTTTTCCTTTAAGCACTTCAAACTCAATACTCCAAAAATGACCTTGTCATCCTCTTGCTCTACTGTGATGTTCTTTGAATTAGTAAGTAGCATCACCATTATCCCAGTCATTGAGTCTAGAAATCTAAGAGTTAACCTGAACTACTTCCTCTCTTTCATCTTTTACATGTACTTGGCCACAAATAGGAGAGTTCACCTCCTAAATATTTCTATCACCTGTCTCCTTCTCTCCTCAGCCACTGAAAACTTCCTGGTCTAGGTCACCAGCATCTGTTGCCTGGGCATTTGGAATAGCCTTATAACTTTATTTATCTGCCTCCAGTCTTGCTCCATTACAATCCATCCTCTATTCTTCAAGCCAAGCAATCTTACAAAACACAAATCTGACACCTTACCATTTTACTTAAAATGTCTTGATGACATCCCATTTCCATTAGAATAATTGCCCACCCTTATCACAGCCCCACATGAATTTTTCCCATACTTTTTTCCAGCCTTGAGTAATAGTATGCTCACCATCACTTCTCAGGCACTGAGAATCTGTTTTCAGTTTCTCCATTAGATTATTGTCTCTTACCATCATACCTTCAGACTTTCTACATTGTCACACTGAAATTCATCCCCATGAGTTCCTAGATAGCACCTAACATTCACTTATCAGTTTAAGCATTATAGAATCAAAGGGACCTAATCTGGCTTATTGAATTAACTCATATCATCTGATTGGAATCCCATAAATCTTGTATGTTCCCTATATTAACATGCGCTCCTGTATTTTCTCATCCCTCCTAAGCTTTTAAATTAGTGTGGGAGTGGATCTATCCACCTTGTTCACTAGTGTAAGAGCAGTCCCTATCATATCTGTCATTTAAAAGCAGAAACTTCAAAAAAGTACCTTCTAGCTTGACATTCAGCCTTTACATATAATGTATCAGGATATAAAATATTTTAAAATAAAGCAGACATAGATTTAGGGGAGGAGATTATTTAGCAGCCTGGGCTTTGAGCCAGACTCCCAGTTTCAAAATTTAGGTCTGTCACTCATTAGCTGTGTGAAGCTGTGTGACCTTGGACAGATTATGTGTCTCTGTGTGTTGATTTTCTCCTCTGTAATATGAAGATCATATTTATTCCAACCTTATAGTTCTGATGTGAAGGTTAAAGGACAAAATATTTATACAGTGTGTACAATAGTGCCTTGCACATAGAAAAACTTGCTGTGTCCCTGTTAACTATTATTACTACTAGTGTTTTAGGCAGTAAGGTTTGGGGTCAGATTGTGTTCAAAGTCTTGCTTTAATACCCTCCAACATTGTCACCTTGGTCAACTGATTCAAGTTTTAAAGGCTCAGATTTTTCTTCTCCTAAAATAAGGGGGACAGGAAGTGTTTAGTAAAAGTGTACCAACTAGTGTTAATGTTAAGCTGTAACAGACAATTGAATTGGAATAATGTCTTGCATAAGTTGAAATCTTGTTCACTTAAAGCTATTGTATTAGTAAATTTGACATTTAAACTTTAGTTCCTCTGACCTCAGTTGAAAATCTATCATTTACTATAATTAAAAATAGATTAACCTGCAATTCACATTAGGTATAAATGTTCAAGTTAAACAAATTAAAATAAATAGTAACTTAAATGTAAAGGATCTTCCTGTGAACTACTTCAATCTGGAAAAAAAAAATGCTATTTCTCTTTTTCTGTGAAATAAAAGTAAAAAATTTACTCTCTTGCTATTTTTAGCTTGCTTCTCAGGACTTTTGAAAACTATGGCTCTGTACATAATGTCATAGGTTCTTTCCTTATATATATTCTTTTAAATGTAAATTATGTTAACTAATAACAGAAGGATTGAATTTTTAGTTATTTCAATTATTTTCCCCTTTGCTCTTTATTTTAATATCACATTTCTCTGGCATCCTCATTGCAACTCGTAGCATTTACCATGATAGGACATGTCATCTGGCACTTATTTCTCCCACGCTTCATAATGCTGACTCAAACAAAGGTTTTAAACAAAGCCAACTCATTATTACTAGCAATCTTATCATGCCATTATGTTTAAGCCATTTTCCTTTACTCCATACCAAATGAAATCAATATTCTAAGTGTGAAATACTAATATATATATATATTAGCCAAAGTTATGACAGCATGTTCAAAAATGTAGTTTAGAAGCTAACAATATCAGCTATGATGTTGCCTTTGCATAAGGTTTCAGTGTTTTATTGGTTGATGCAAAGGGAGTGTATTCTAATACACTGTGAGTCAAGCAGTCAAAACATTTGGAGCTGAATCAGATACAAACCACCATAAATCAAGCAGACTCTTCACTTATGAACAAGGCACACTAACATGACTGTTTCTTTAACAGCAGTTGCTCAAAGCAGAAAAAAATTTCCGCCTGCACTGATTTACAATGGACAATTTTCTGTTCCTCCAACTTTTGAACATCCTTATTTTGAAGAATTTCCACCTTTATGATTTGAGCTTCTCCAAGATAGAATCCACAAGACTTAATTTCTTCATCTTTGGTGCTCAGATTCAATGAATGAGATCACTAACACAAGACCTCGATTCAAAATTGAGCAACAGGAAGGAGAATCTATCTGCACAGAACCCATTTTGCTTGAGGGCAGTGGCAGAAGCAGCTGGATTTCTGAATGGCAGAGGTTGCAAAATAGCATTTCTGGGTCTGAAATGATTCCAGTAGGGGTGATAGTAAATTGGAGTTCCTGGCAGCAGGGTGTGGAGGGTGGGAGTAGTGCCAGTTTAGTCAGCAAGCCAGCTCTTAGCATAGTTCTGGGCAATGTTCCTGGAAGCTGAATCTTGAGCCTGGTTCTTTAGGCACCCTAGCATTCCATGAGTTACCCATTTTTGTTATTGTTAATAAACGCCTTTTCTGCTTCATTAGTCAGAGTCAGTTTCTGCTATCTGCAACAAGAATCTCTATAAATATCATAACACAGCAGTCTATGTACAGCTCCGAATGTTATCAAGCCTAGTTGGAATTGTATCCAGAGTGGAAGAAAAAGAATACAGAAATTAAATTATAAAACTATTATTTTCAAGTACAAATGATTACCAGGAGTGGTCTTAAGTGCTTACCATACATTATCTCATTTAATTTTCACAAGTGATTGATGAGGAATGTAGTATCCCCATGAAGCCAATTAGAAAACTGAGGCAGAGATTAACTAACTTGCCAAAGATCTTAGTGTTATCGATCACCAGAGCCCTATGATAGAAGTAGATCTAGTTTACCAGTATTCTTGCTTAAGGGTCATTGAAATTATTTCACATTTCTGGTAAGTTTCAAGTCATAAAGTAATGGAATTATCTTGCTATTGTTATCCATATGACTCTATTTCCGGGTGGCTGGAATAAAAATAAGAGCACCGGCAAGCCCTTTGCCCTTTTCTGGCACTTTATCCCATGCTTATCTTCAGGTCTAGGGTTCTCTCCAGTGTAAACCCTATATCTGTACTTGACCACATTAAGCGTCGACTTTCAACCATGACTGGATAAATAGGTTCCTCTTCCCTTAGAAGTCAACATAAAGTCAGAGTAATCCTGGTTCTTTTCTTTTCAGTTACTGAGAACACTTACATAATATAAACATTTTTATATGGGCCCTTGTTAGAAGGAATAAAGCAACTTGAAATAGGAAAGCTGCTCAAAATCTATAAGGAAAAAATATTGGAAAATTCTATCGAAATTGACAAGGTAGTTCCCAAAGGTATAATAAATGGTAGTAACTGTTTATCATCTCTAAGAATACATGGCTACAAAATCAAAAGTTCTATGAGATATTTTAAAAACAAAATAAACTTTAAAAGTGTAAACAAATTTTTTTAAAGTCAAATCATTCACAGAACATCAATATTTCCAGAAAAATCTCTTCAAAGAAACCTGAACAATGTGTTTCTTCCCCAAGGAAAAGTCCACAATATTGTTGAAAGGAATTACTGAAGAAGACACTTTAAAAATCCAAGCAAAGCATTAAGTGAACAAAAGGGAATGCATGTGTGAAAAATATTTGATTTAATAGACATATAGCCTACACCCATTACCAAGTGGGATTTCTCTTGTGAGTCACTTAGCAGACCTCAGTCCCATCACAAACAGTTTATGTCATATGGACAATATCTCTAAATAAAAATTAGATGTTCAAACACGAAGTTTTCCTTTGGTGCTAAGTCTCCCTTGCTGTGACTTAATTTTATCCCAGTTAAAAAAAATTTGCATAAGTGACAAAAACAAATACTTGCCTTAGTGGTTCTCTTTGTATCAAATTAAATCCCAATAGCTCATTACTCTACTTATATAGAATTATCCTGTTAGAATTATCCTGCTTTGCTCATCTCTCCCTATAAATTCTCATTATGTTGAAGTTATAGATTTAAAGATGAATGCCACCTGTAAAACATCCATTGTTTTCAAGTTATAGATTTAAAGATGTTTCATTTCAAAATGCTGTTGTGTCCAAATATCTCATGTTTTCTTGTGTGTCTTTTATGTCATTCAGTAGCTCTATAATTTTCTTTATTTAACTCTCCCGCATAACCATTATTAATTGCATTCCCGAGTATTTCTTTCCCTTCCTTCTGTTCTCCCGTTTCTCTCTCCTATGACCTCAAAGACTGTCAATTTTCACTTGTCCCATTCCTTTGTTCAGTCATTAATTCGTACAGGGCTGAACTGAGTGTTAAGTTCTTTACTTCTGTTTTTGTTTTCTACATTGCATCGATGTGTTTGGTACCATTCCCATATCTGTTTTAAATGCTAATGGTTTTATTTTCCACTGTTTTTGCCTCTCTGTATATTTTGATCAGTTCCTGGGAAGATGGAAGGTGTAAGTCTGCTCTTACCATCATTTCTAAACCTCAAAGGAGCAGAGACTTCTGTCATTTTCACTCATTGCCATATTTCCAGTGACAAGAAGAGTGACTTTATTATCCCAGGTAAACTGGTTCTTTCTACTTGACAGAGGATAGTTTTGCTGTAATCTGCACTCATAGAACTTGGAATCAAACAACATAACTAGCAGGAGTTCTAATTCCTCAACTTATAAAACGAGAACAAAAGTATCCTGCTACTTCACTTGGTAGCTTAAAGGAACAATCTACATGTATACGTGATAATGCTTTTTAAACTGTGAATTTTTTTATCATTATTCTTTTACTCATGAGGCTCTTTTCATTAGTTTATATTTCTTCTGCCTTGGTATACAAACTCATTTTCATTTCTTTTTGTCAACTGTTTTTTCTTTTTCTTCTCTCACATTACCATAAGCTTTCATCTGCTGAAATAGTATTCTGGAAATTAAAATTGATAGATTTTTAAAAAGGTTTTTATTTGCCAATAAAAATGTGTCTCTTGGGATATCTATTTCCTGCTGATCAAAACCCACTACTCCCTTCATTGCCATACCAAGGATTGTCTTCAAAGATAGACCTCTGGTGTTTTATACACTATTGATCTTGGTTAATCCACGCTTTTAAAATATGTGATTTAGGAAAATGGTATTCAAATTTGAACCAAGTAAAATTTTATTAATATATAGGAAACGTATTTTCTTCTCATTCAATTTCTAATTAAATAAAACTTCACATTTGAAGAAAGACAAATCACATTTGGTTCTTGCTGCTTAAATTCCTGCAAAAATAATCCCTGCACTAGCTTTTCAGAGATACAAGTCTGTACCTGATCTTATTCTTATGAATATTGTCTTTCCTTAATTATGTCAAGGGAAGACAAGATTGTACCATTTACTCATTTTAATATTTTAATTTTAATTTTAGTATTCACAGATGATTCTTTTATATTGTACAAAAGAAAATGAAAACTAAATTGGAATCATTCTCATTTTTGTCAGTCTCAAAATGAAAAATGTCCTTGAAATAAAATATGTTGTAAAAGTAAACCAATTTTTAACAGCAGAATATTTTAAAATACTAAGTTAAAGTAGGGGACTGTTATGGGCTATCAAAAAACTTGAGAGATGTAATTAAATTAAATTATGGTGGACCCTAAACCTTGACCTGTGATCCTAATCCTGATTTACCTGGGGTAGCTCAAGGCAGAACCAGCTCTTTGGTGCAAATTGTGCTCCAAATCTTCCATGGGACAAGTCTGAAGCTTTCCTCCAGCAGAGACCACATCCCTGCTTGGCCTTTTTCCCTGCCCTGGCTTCTCACATATGCTGTTTTTCCTGACAGCATGACCTCAGTAACTTCACTGGTGCAAAACTTCAGACTCTGCTCTGCTCAGGTTCTGCTCCTGGGGAAACTGGCCTCTAGCATTTGGTAACAAAAGTGATCAGAGGAAGCCAACTCTAATGGTGGGAGCCTCAAGTTCCATCATCACTCATCAGTCAAATGGCATTGCAAACTCATTGGGTGGTAGATAGAGAATTGATGGTCTCTAGCATAGAGCAGATCTGAGATTTGCTGGTGCCCCCCTTCACGATCTTCACTCCTTTTCATTGGGTGAACTGTGACAGGCTATAAGTAAAAGGGAACACATGAGTTGGTGCAATGATATAAGAGAAATACTAACCATAAGTACTGCGAAATTAGGTGGCTACTAAATTTACATTACTTACGGTTACTGTTCCCCAAACTGCCCTGTTATATTGAGAGAAATAAGAGCATTCTATTTAAAAACAGAGACAAAACGTTTTAAGCAAAGTATGTGTCAGAGAACCTACTTGGCAGCATTTAAAAAGTCGACCACTCAACTGCCAATTAAGGGCATTCAGCAATAAAATCCAGGAATAGCTCCTAATTGTAAAAGAGTGAGAAAACCAGAAGTTCAAAGAAGGTTGAATTCTTACTCTAGCCAAGTATTATATGCCAAAGTCACAGCCCTAATAGGCAAAATGTAGGAACCCTGAGACTTTGGATGGGCCTATCTGGGACAGGTGCCCTGAGTGTTTGAATTTTCAGATTTCCCTGAACCATATATGACTACAAAAGTAGCCCACTTCCCTTTGTTTGAAGATGGAGAGCTCCCTTTACTCAAAGACCATGCAGAGCTTCCAATTGTGGCAGATATTCTACAAGTACCCTATATAACAATGCTTGCTCCTCTTAGGATCTGCTTCCACCTCTATTCCTGGCCACCAGACCCATGATCCAGGATGCTGGATCAAGAGAGAGAGAATATAAAACTAGATAAGAGAGACTGTGTCAATATGGGCGCACTTACCCATGGTACAAGATTTAACATCCTGGTGAAGACGTGAGAACATGAGCCTAACACACTGCTGAGTATGGCTTTTAGAAGTTTAAGAAAACTGATTGCCCAGATTAAATGAAGTAGAGATGCCAGAATTGTCAATGCAGACTATAAAAGAAACAGTTTAAAAACTCAGAGCACTGGGCATTCTAGAATGGTTCTACTCTGTAAAAATGAACAAAGCAATAACTGACTACGTTTTTTGGAAGGATCTGGATCACACTCTATTTAACATGGAGTATGAAGGGGCTCTAGCATTGGTTGAGAAGCTCAGCAATGGCTGTCCTCTGCAAGCTGGGACTGATGGTAGGAGATGCTGTTAAAGAACAGAGATCCCAAGTAGAGATGGGATGGTAGTATCCCCAAAACAGCAGTAATTGTAATTGTTGTGATGAGCAGTAAGGTCAGAATAGCTACTAGGAAAGACTGATCTGCAGAACTCTATTGTCATGGCTAGTAGAACATGACTTTCTTAGGGGAATATTAGATGGGAGGTCAACAAAAGTATTTCTTAATATATGTAATCAAAAGAAATCAAGTGTAAATCAAAGAAAATGACCAAGGTTAGCCTCAATTGTTTTAAGAGGCTTATTGGCCAGTGTTAAGAAACATCTGAGGAAAAGAACACGGAACCACAGGAAAAATCTGTGGCCCATCTTTTCTCCTAAGAGGGTCTGGAGACCTCAATACTTAAAGGGAAAAGAGCCAGTACTGGGGGAAAGAAGAAAGGAAAAAAAAAGGGAGGGTAGACACAAGAGGCAAGCAGTTGCAGTTGCATTCTTTTGAGTCTTTGATCAGTGTTCGCAGCATATACATTTTACATGTGCAGGGGTGGAGGAATACTCATGTATGCATTCATCTACTGCTCAGCGAATCTGCATTTTAAAATAAGATAAAAATAAACAGAGCAGAGGAAGCGGTCAGACTTGGATTTGCCTCAGGTGAGCAAAGGAATGACTTTTTAGTTCTGTCTTTTGTCCTACACTTGTGAAAATAAGCTATCAATTTACATTTTAGGGTGAATTCAACAGAACTCTTTTAGAGTAAAGATCTGGGTCTAACATTTAAGTCTTTAATCCATCTTGAATTGATTTTTGTATAAGGTGTAAGGAAGGGATCCAGTTTCAGCTTTCTACATATGGCTAGCCAGTTTTCCCAGCACCATTTATTAAATAGGGAATCCTTTCCCCATTTCTTGTTTTTCTCAGGTTTGTCAAAGATCAGATACTTGTAGATATGTGGCATTATTTCTGACGGCTCTGTTCTGTTCCATTGATCTATATCTCTGTTTTGGCATGGGCAAGGACTTCATGTCTAAAACACCAAAAGCAATGGCAACAAAAGCCAAAATTGACAAATGGGATCTAATTAAACTAAAGAGCTTCTGCACAGCAAAGGAAACTACCATCAGAGTGAACAGGCAACCTACAAAATGGGAGAACATTTTCGCAACCAACTCATCTGACAAAGGGCTAATATCCAGAATCTACAATGAACTCCAACAAATTTACAAGAAAAAAACAAACAACCCCATCAAAAAGTGGGCGAAGGACATGAACAGACACTTCTCAAAAGAAGACATTTATGCAGCCAAAAAACACATGAAAAAATGCTCACCATCACTGGCCATCAGATAAATGCAAATCAAAACCACAATGAGATACCATCTCACACCAGTTAGAATGGCAATCATTAAAAAGTCAGGAAACAACAGGTGCTGGAGAGGATGTGGAGAAATAGGAACACTTTTACACTGTTGGTGGGACTGTAAACTAGTTCAACCCTTGTGGAAGTCAGTGTGGCGATTCCTCAGGGATCTAGAACTAGAAATTCCGTTTGACCCAGCCATCCCATTACTGGGTATATACCCAAAGGACTATAAATCATGCTGCTATAAAGACACATGCACACGTATGTTTATTGCCGCATTATTCACAATAGCAAAGACTTGGAACCAACCCAAATGTCCAACAATGATAGACTGGATTAAGAAAATGTGGCACATATACACCATGGAATACTATGCAGCCATAAAAAATGATGAGTTCACGTCCTTTGTAGGGACATGGATGAAACTGGAAATCATCATTCTCAGTAAACTATCGCAAGAACAAAAAACCAAACACCGCATATTCTCACTCATAGGTGGGAATTGAACAATGAGAACACATGGACACAGGAAGGGGAACATCACACTTCGGGGACTGTTGTGGGGTGGGGGGAGGGGGGAGGGATAGCATTGGGAGATATACCTAATGCTAGATGACAAGTTGGTGGGTGCAGCGCACCAGCATGGCACATGTATACATATGTAACTTACCTGCACATTGCGCACATGTACCATAAAACCTAAAGTATAATAATGATAATAATAATAATAATAATGAAAAAAAAATAAATAAACTTGAAAAAAAAAAAAAAAAAAAGATCTGGGGACCCACAAGGAATTTCCTTGTGGGAAAATTGTGAGGGATGTATGTAGCATTTTTAAATATCGGTAGTTATTTTATTTAGGAACAAAATGATAGGTCGGTTTGCATGACCCAGTTCCCAGCTTAACTTTTCCCTTTGACTTACTGAGTTTGGAGTGCCAATATTTATTTTCTTTTCACACAAGAATAGATGAGAAAGTTGAGGTAACTTACACAAATGGAAAGTCATAACCCTCTCCTCAGTGAGGATTACACAAATGGAAAGTCATAACCCTCTCCTCAGTCTTGAGTTAGTTCTCAAATCCATAACCCATTGACTGAAGGAAAGACCAGACTCCTGTGAAAAACTACTTCGTATTTACCATGCTAACTACATACTGTGATAATTTCCCCAGTCTTTTCCCACAAAGGACCTATAGCCATTTACTTAGGTAACTCTAATTGAGAAAGGGAAGTGTCCAGATCTTTCTAGGGCTGTTGGATAGAGTCTTGTAACGGCCCAGTGGGTTTATTTTGCCCACTTCCCAGATAGAGCCAGTTTTCAACACAGAGGAATTGCAATTGAGAAAGAGTTTAATTCATACAGAGCTGGCTGAACTGGAGAAGTTTTATTATTACTCGAATCAGTCTCCCCCAAAATTTGGGGATTGGGGTTTTTAAGGATAATTTGGTGGGTAGGGGATTAGGAAGTAGAGAGTGCTGATTGGTCAGGTTGGAGATGACATCATAGGAAGTTGAAGCTGTCCTCTTGTGCTGAGTCAGTTCCTGGGTGGTGAGGGCAAAGACCAGATGAGTCAGTTTATCCGTCTGGTTGGAGCCAGCTTATCCATTGGGTTCAGGGTGTGTAAAATATCTCAAGAACCAATCTTAGATTTTACAATAGTGAGATTATCCCTAGGAGTGACTGGGAAGGTTTAGAATCTCGTGGCCTCTAGATGACTCCTAAACCATAATTTCTAATCTTGTGGCTAATTTGTTGGTCTTACAAAGGCAATCCAGTGCACAGGCAGAGAAGGGGATTTGTTTCAGGAAAGGTCTATTATCATCGTTTCAAAGTTAAACTATAAACTAAGCTCCTCCTAAAGTTAGTTCAGCTTACGCCCAGGAATGAACAAGCAGGTTAGAAGCAAGATGGAGTCAGTTAGGTCAGATCTCTTTCACTGTCATAGTTTTCTCTCTGTTATAATTTTTTTTGCAAAGGCAGTTTCAGTCTGATCTAACACAATGACCTACAAAGCCAATGTGCCACCATGGTATCCCTGTTGAAGTGTGTCAAGTATTAAGCAGAGTGCTCATTCGGTTTAGATCCATCTTATAGTGAGTGCACTGGGTGCGCAGACTCATCCAGCAGCGTTTCTCAGGTTCTAGGATGTAAGGTTGAAATGAACATGCTTAGAAGGTAAAAGAATCCCTACATCAGTTCCTTTACCTATAAAGTAAGGGCTGTTACAACTGGAGAGGCTAAGTGGAAATTCTGTGCATTTGTTTTTTACACTGCAAAAAATATTGCCATAGTGACCTAAAAACAACAGAGTTCTGTAGGTTAGAAGCCCGGGTGGGCTCAAGTGGGTTCTCTGTTTAGGGGCTCACAAGGCTGAACTGTGATTTTATCAGGAGGCTCAGGTGAAGAATCCACTTCCATGCACAATAACATTTTTGGAAGAATTTAATATCTTGCAGCTGTAGGATCGAGGTTTTTGTTTACCTGCTGGATGTTAGCTCCTGGAAGCTGCTCTCTTGTTCTTACCTGTGACCCCCTCTATCTCAGCAATGGAAAGCCTCCTTCATGTTGAATCACTCTCGCACAAATCTCTCTGACATTATCTTTTGCCACAAGTTGAAGGAAACACTGTGATTTAAAAGGTTCATTTTAAACAGAGATTATCACCTAGATAACCTCCATTTTGCCATATAATGTAAGCAAATCATGGGAGTAATGCCAGGCGGCAGAGATCATGGGGGCTGGATCAGTTTCCTATTGCTATGCAAACAATAACCACAAACTTACCGGCTTAAACAATACAAATTTATTATCTTAGAGTTCTGGAGGTCAGAAATCTGAAATGGGTCTTACTGGGATAAAAACAAAGTGTTGGTGGTGGTATGTAACTTCTGGAGGCTCTAAGAGAGAATCTGTTTCCTCATCTTATTTGGCTTCTAGAGACTGCCCCTACTCCTTGGCTTAAGGCCCCTGCAAAACCATTAAAGCCTAGCCCCATCCTTCGCACGGTGCCCCCTTTGATTTCTCCTAAGAACCCTTATGATAACATTGGGCCCACCTGGGTAATTCATGTTAATCTCTCTATTTTAAGGTCAGCCGATTGGTAATTTTAATTCCATATACAACATTAATTTCTCTTTGCTACATAACCTAAAATATTCATAGTTTCTGGGGATTAGGATAGGGATATTTTTAGGAGGCCATTTATCCTGCCTACAACTGGTGCCTCTTTAAAATCCTGCTTACCACATTCTGAAACATCACCCACCAGCCAAGAAAGAAAATAGAAAACAATTGCAATTGGCAGGAAATGGCAGAAATAAGTACCATTTCCAAAGATGTAAAGGATCGAGGTATGGAATCTTCATCACATCTCTTTTTAAGTCATCAATTTGGCCATGGGGAAAAAAAAAGAGATTCTGGTGGATGAAAATAGACTACTGCAAACCTAACAAAGATTAATTCCAATTGCCACTGCTGTTTCAGATGTGATCATTTTACTAGAGTAGACACTGGTACAAGGTATACAGTTATTTGATGAGATGACCAGAGCAGTCGATGTCAGTTAGCATTTGTCCTCAGTGCTTGTGCCATGGGCTCATGGATAACGTAGCCATGTTATACAGGTGGAGGCTAGGCATGAACTCAATCACATAGAATTCTTGGCATAGCTGACACATCTATGGTACTGCCACTCATGAATATTTGACTATCCAATAATAATAAGGTAAACACCCAATGCAGTACTATCCTTTGAAGAGACTAGCCAGTCATTCAGTGGCAAGATCACAGTACTGGACTCCTTTCACCTTGGAAGTGGCAACATTTTATCTAACTGGAACTGGCAAATATGCTGGGTATGAGAGTTTGTCTTTCCTGCTCACAAAGCCCCAAGCAGCATCGGTATCAGAGGATTTGTGGAAAGCCTGGCCTATATAATGGAATTCCATATTATATTTCCTTAGAGCCGGAAACCCACGTTATAGCGTAGGAGGAGTGTCAACGGGAATATATGTTCATGCTACCAAATGTTTCTACCACACACTGAACCATCCAAAAGCTGATGGCTTGACAGAGTTCAGTCTCTTGAATCCACTTTGGGAGAGCTAACTTGGAAATGACACCCTGGGAGAATGCGAGTTAGCCTTCAGGATAGGATTTATACCTTAAGCCAACAAACATTATATGACTCTATGTTATCAATAGGTAGATGTCAGGAAAGAAAAGCCTGGGAAATGGTAGTGGTTACATGCAATACCAATTGTTCCTAGTTACCAACTTGGGGAATTTGTGTTTTTTGCCCCTACAACTTTAGGTTCTTGGAGGAACTCAGTGCCAGAGGGGAATGTGTCTACCAGTGGAAACAGTGTGAGTTTTACTAAAGATAAAACTAGACCTATTTCCTGGCCATTGGCCATTTTGAGCTTCTTGTGCCAGTAGACCAGCAAACACAGAAAGTTGTTATCATTCTGGGAAAGCAGGTTTACCTTAACCTTCATGAGGGTGATAAAACTACTACTACAAACTGGATGTAGGAACAAGAATTTTTGCTACTTGGATGGTCTACTGGGCTCTAGTTTTAACTGTAAATAAACCAGTATAGCAGCCATGGCCTGATAAGGGCTTGGTAACCAGTGGCCCATCAGAAGGTCACCCTGCAGGGTAAGCCATCTAGACAAGCAGAAATCCTAGTCAAGGGGATGGGGGATATAGAGTAAGCAGTGGAAGAGAGAGAATGAGTAATCAATTAATTCCTTAGGAACAAATGTAGTTGCCAGGGCTGTGGTCTACTCCACAAACTCTCTTCTTATATATGTTTTCTAGAAATTGGGAATCACCAGAATTCTAAATAAGCTATTCCTGAGTGTAGTGAACTAAATGTGAGAAGCAAGAGGATCTGAATGGTACAAGTGGTGGACTAGTGTAGATGCTCGTGGTATACCCACAGATTCCCTTAGCCAAACCAATTAATCCAACTAGTTGCTATGAGTATTGCCTACAAACATTCCAGCTGCTTCATTCTGTGGAGCACTATCCTTGCCAAAAAGCAGTTCTCTCTCTCAGCAAGTTACCCCATCACAACCACCAGCAACTACTGGTCAATGACTGACTGTTGGGGGATGAGGCCTCAAGATAAGGCCAACTTTGGCATATAAGTTGTTCTCCAGTGATCCTATAGGACCAGGCTGAATCTAGTTTCCAGCAGAGACCACTTTGTTGTTGAGATTTCTTCCTCCTGCCCCATCTATTCTGCTTGCCTCGTCTTGCTTCCCCAGAGAGCATTCCCTTAACAAGTTACTTTCATAAAATCCCCATCTCAGCCTCTGTTTCTAGGAAACGACTTAAAATACGCCCCCCCAACCCCCGATCATATTACTTCCCTACGTCTCCCAGAGGTAAATACCCTTACAAACATATTGTTATTGTTGTATGTTAGTGCATTTACTATGTATGCATGTATATCTGAATAATACACAAAATAGTTTGAATATTCATGAAATTTACATAAATTGTATCATTCTATTTGTATATTTCTGTAATTTGCTGTTTTTCACTCTCTAAGTTTCTGAGATGTATACACACTGACTGTGTGTATGTGTGTGTGTTGCTCTAATTTAGTCATTTAACTCTTCCATTTTATTGCATTTATTAATTTGAATTACTTTAAGGATTTTTTTAAATTTTTCTACTACAAAAAATGTAGCTATGAGCATTCTTAAACCGAAAAACATTTGTCTAAATTTGACTTTCCAGGAAAGAACTTGCTAAGTAAAAGTGTGATGTCTCTTGAAACTACTTGCTAATATTTAAGAAAAAAAAAAGTGGTTGAAGCAATCTATACTATCACAAAGAAAGTTAGTGTGTTCAAATATTCTACATTTACACCAGTAGTGGTATTCTCTAGTATTTAATGTTTTCTAATTTCTTGAGTATGTAATGGTATCATTGTAGCTTCAAGTTGCATTTCTCCAGTTACTAGGGAAGCACAGTATCTTTTCATTTTTTTGTTTCATTCAGGTTTCCTCTTTCAAGAAATATTTGTATGTATATTGAGTATTCTTCTGTATAATTTTTTTTTACTGATTTGCAGAAATACTTTATAAATTCTGAATATTCATATTTGTGAATATCCTCTTCCAGTCTATAGTTTGTCTTTCCATCTTGTATTGTTTTTGATGTGCAAAATATTCAAATTTTAGTTTAAATTTATCATTCTACATTTTTTAAATTTTTTTAATGTCATTAGCAAATATTTTCTTACCCCAAGGTCATGAAGACATTTTTCTAAATGTTCTTCTGTGTTTTAGAATTCTGCCTTTCAAATTTATATCTTTAGGAGAAATTTTTGTTTTGGGATTACCAATTGTCCCGATACCATTTACTGAAGTGTTCATTCTTTCATCTTGATAAGCAATGCTAGCCTGGTCATTTATTAAGACTCCATAGTTGTGGTGACCTATTTCTTTGTTTTCTACTTTGTTCTGTAAACTTTTTTCCATTTCTGTAAGCTAACCACACTAATTTGTTATGTATTTAATTTTTACTGATATTTGGTAGAACAGATCACACCATTTGTTCTTTTTGCCAAAATTATGCCCTTCTATGATACTTCAAAAGTGGATTTGTCAAGACCCATTTATTAAACTTTATTATATTTTGAATGAGTATATAGAATATGTAGTGAATTGACATTTTTTCATTCTTATGTCAATTTTTGTTTTTTTCTTATATAATTGGCCAGGATTTTAAATTTTTTTTTAAATCATTGGCTTTTGTGAACACTAACAATATTCTTTTAAATACTAATAAGATAGAACATCTTTTTCATGTTCCTATCTTAAAGAAAATTAATGCAATATTTTATTTAGGTTTGGGATATAAAACTTTTACAAATTAAGTAAGTTTCTTCCTTGCCCTAATATGCTAAGGATTTTACTTTTAATAAAAAACATTTAACATTATCAAAAGCTTTTTCCACATTGATTAAAATAATTATATCAGTTTTCTCATTTGGTCTATTAATTTCATTAAATACATTAATCAATTTTATGATATTTTAAAAATCTTAAATTTTGTGATAAAACTTGTATTTTAAAAATGTTTGATGTATTATTAAATTTATTTAGCTAATTATTTATTATTTTGCATCAAATTTCATTGATATAAAAAAGAAAATAGCTGTTTTTAAAAAAATTTGGTAACACTCGCACGTAAAACCTTCTTAGGCTGTGTAGCCATTTGACAGAGGAAAACTTCAACGACAATTTCAGTTTCTTTATTGCTTATTGATCTGTTCAAGTTCTTTTTTCTCATAATCATAGAGAAAAGTAACATCCAATTTTCTTTGGGCATTTACCGACAGAGATGAAAACTTAGCTCAAGACTCATTGGTTTCATTGCTAATACTCAACCACTGTGATAACTATCACACAACCATGTCTTTTTTCTTATTTCTAACTTTTAAGTTCAAGGGTATGTATATAGGATGTGCAGGTTTGTTACACAGATAAATGTGTGCCATGGTGGTTTGCTGCACAGATCATCCCATCACCTAGGTATTAAGCCCAGCTTCCATTAGTTATTCTTTCTGATTCTCTTCCTTCCTTCCACGCCCCACCCTGACAGGCCCCAGTGTGTGTTGTTTCCCCACCATGTTTCCATGTGTTCTCATCATTCAGCTCCCACTTATAAGTGAGAACATGAGGTATTTGATTTTCTGTTCCTGCGTTAGTTTGCTGAGGATAATAACTTCCATCTCCATCCATGTCCCTGCAAAGGACATGATCTCCTTCCTTTTTACGGATGCACAGTATTCCATGGTGTATATATAGCACATTTGCTTTATCCAGTCTATCACTGATGGGCATTTTGGTGAATTCCATGTCTCTGTTATTGTGACTAGTGCTGCAATGAACATACGTGTGCATGTATCTTTATAATAGAATGATCTATATTCCTTTGGGTATATACCCAGTAGTGGGATTGCTGGGTCAAATGGTATTGCTACCTCTAGGTCTTTGAGGAATTGCTACACTGTCTTCCACAATGATACAACCATATCTTGTTTTTGAAGATATCCCCACTAAATTTGGGGTATGGAGGAGGAACTAAATAGATAACATAGGGAAAATTACGTATTTAGAAGATGACTCTTGCTCTCCTGAAACACAGATTGAAGGCAGTTATAATGAAGGGAGAAAAATAAATAAGAAAACTTATTACAATAACTCAAGCATAAATTGAAGAGAATAAAGTGTATTGTTGCCGATTGTAAATAAAAGAAAAATGGTAGATTGCCAAAACAATAGAATGTGAAGTGAAATGTGAAAACAAATAGAAACTTTTAAAAATGTGAACTTGAGTTACACCGTTTTGACAGAAAACAAAACAAAACATCTTACAAGGTAAAAGAAAAAGGCTGAAAGGAAGAACTGGTAGTGAATCAATTCAGTTATGTATCTTGTTGATGTAAGTATCTTTTCTTTCTTCCTCTTATGTTTCTGCCCTTGTGAAGGAAGGGTCGTTAATATAGCACTCCTGGCTTCTCTCTCCACTCTTACTTGCACCTCCCAAAAAAATGGAGGGATGACTTAAAAAGTTTCTTGGCATGAACTTCTTCTCTCTTTTATTTCTCCCCCTTCACCCATCTTTTCTTTGGGGTGAGCTGTCTCTAGAGAGTACTTTGCTCTATCCTACTATCCTACCTCTAAACCACTAGTTCTAGAAGATCAAACTCTAACCCCTGAATGAGGCCTCTGCCCAGGCCCAAAGCTCTCAGAAATGAGGTGACTAAAAAGGTCTGATTCTGCATCTCAGTATTAGGATAGGGTATTAGTATTAGGAGAAGCCACATTTTCCAAAATCACTTTACCATTAATAACGGTTATATTTAACTTCTCAATCTGCCTATTCTTTTGTCTTACTTGTCAATGAGTTCAGAACTCAGGGAAAGAAAATGAGTGATATTTTTTGGCTTCCTCAAACACTGGCCATGCATTGTGACTCATATAAGATAAAATGCATGAATGTTTATAGATTTAAAACAAGGTTGATTGATTTGTTTAAGACTGAAAGAAGAATTTGTGAAACATTCACATAGAAGTGAAAGTTAAAATCCTGGAAAATTGAGTTTGAGCTCCAGCTTTGAGAGTGCCTTATATAGAAAGAAATAAAGAAATATCGTGTATACTCCAGGACACAGAGATTTACTTGGAATAATAAGAGATAAATCAGAAACCAAGGAAAAAGTAACTCTTAAGAAATAAAAAATTCTTGACAATATCAGACATCCCAGAGGGTTTGGAAAGAAGGACACAGGATGCAAATGATAAATTTCAGAAGCTACACCTATATGTGGTGGGAGCTGGGTGTCGTGGTGGTTGTCCTAGGATTTTATGAGAGAGAAATTGAGACAAAACAAATCACAAATCATGAGACTCACAGGTCAAGAGTTTTTAGCACCTAAAACATCCAATATTTCTGGATTTCCTGGGATCTTTACAGCTCTAGCATAGTCCACAAATATGCTTATCATGGATTGTTTTTCCTAAAGTAACTTGCAACATAAGAATAATAGAACATTGATGGAGGGATTTATGGCATGTGTAGGTAAGTGTGTAAGTGTTGAAGATTGTGAGCAAATTAAATTTGTCAGAAACTGTGATAAAATTTGGCTTTTGTGGTTGACTGAGTTTCAACTTTCAGTTCTTCACTCTTGTGAAGTAAAAACAAAACACCCCCCAAAACCCAAACAAACAAATAAAATCTCCTACCATCTTCTATTCTCTTCCTTCAACTTTACTTTCCATTTCTTGGTTTTTCTATACCAATTTTTTTCTTTTTTCTTTATTTCTTTTTTTGTATGCTATTAAATACTTAAATAGTATTTAACTTCAGAGAAAAGCCTTGCTAAGGTTGGATTGGATTTGAGAGAGAAAGATTTGATTTTATTTGTTGTTTACCTCTTGGTTTGTCTTCATCTCAAAGGTCTAAGTTATAATAAATTCATTCTAATTCTAAAGAGAACCATGAATCCAGTCTCAATGGAGAAAAAATACTGATTTATATTTTCACCCTTGCCACTATTCAAAGTTAGAAATTCCCAGTACTATCAACCCATATTCAATTCTGCAGATATTGATCCTAAAATGATATATAAATGCACTGTCATTGTTTTTCATTTTTTTCCTCTGGGGAAATAGAGACTAGCTGCTCTAAATTTTTCACATTGTTTATAAATATTCACTATAGAACAAGAAAATAGACTAGACAGGCACCAAATATCTTCATCACAACTCTAGTCTCCTTGCTAGTGCATAGAAGTCAATAGAATCCTCCATCAAAACTTTCTTATTTCTTGTTACGTTTTTCAGTCTTCTAAAAAGTTTTATCACACTTGCTGGCAATTCAGGAAATTAAGTAGAAAGTTATGTTTCATGATGACTCTCTGGCAGGAAGCAAGATCAGAAGTGTAACTGAAAGACTTCCACAGTTTTTTGACAACCTTACCCTCAAAATAGCAAGCTTCTAAATTTATTGTTTACTGTAAACTAAAAGTAAAAACAAAGATATTTGGGTGAATGCTTTAATACTTAAAAATCTAGCTAAACTGCTATTTCTAATTTTTTAATGTAGAGTTCTGGAGATAAGTAAAACATTGTCTCCTTCCTATCCAAATTATATGGTCTTTGGTTTCAACCTACCCAAAGATTGTACCCATGACCAAACAAAGCCACTTACATGGATGAAATTCATACAAGGCTTGATGAATATAAATGGCTGGAAGTGCATGACAGTTATTTGCAGTACTGACAGTTTAGAAGAGATGTGTTTTTTCTTGTCTTTAAGAGTCACAGCATGAAATCAAACATACTCTTTAAAATTTTATTATTTCATTTTATTCCTGGATTGTGTCCTGATCTATAAAACAACTATCCTGAGAAATATTTTTAAAATAAGTGCACAAATGCATGCATGCTCTTTCTTTCTTTGTGATATTCCTGAACCTAAAGGCATTTGAGGATTTTGCTTATATGCTCACCTTTGATCAGACCACCTCAGCTCACACAATCATCATCTATCATGCAAAGCCCTTCTTTGTTTAATTCCACATTTAGTCTCTACTCCATCTCATTCCACTACTCAACCCCGCTCTGTGACTTACCATGATCACCCACCAGAACCTTTTGACAAGTATATTTTGATATTGTATATTTTTTAAAAATACAGTGTTGGTCCATGTACATAAGTGCTGTAAACTTACGTAAATGATATTTTTCTATATATCTCATCCTGTTTCTTACTTTTTTACTCAAAATCTTTAAAAAATCTATCAACGTTGTACATACCTTTATTTATTTATTTTTGAGATGAAGTCTCGCTCTGTCACACAGGCTGGAGCACAGTGGCGTAATCTCGGCTCACTGCAACCTCCACCTCCCGGATCCAAGCAATTCTTCCTGCCTCAGCCTCCCAAGTAGTTGGGATTACAGGCACCTGCCACCATGCCTGGCTAATTTTTGTGGGTTTGTTGTTGTTGTTGTTGTTGTTTTTAGTAGAGACGGGGTTTCTCCATGTTGGCCAGGCTGGTCTAGAACTCCTGACCTCAGGTGATTCCGTACATGTAGGCCTCCCAAAGTGCTGGGATTACAGGCATGAGCCACCATGCCTGGCCATACCTATATTTAATTGCTTCTGGTTGCTATATAATACATCATGTCAGGATTGATTACATTTTTGGAGAGCTTTATTGTCTTTTAATTTTTTTAATTAAAAATGTTTTTAATTTTTAATTAAAACATTTAATTAAAATTTAATTTAAAACTTTTAATTAAAAATATATTTTTAGTTTTTAAATTGACAGTTAAAATTATATGAATTTATTTGGTACAACATGACATTTTGAAGTATATATACATTGTGGAATGGTTAAATCTAGCTAATTAACAAATGCATTACCTCATATTATCATTTTTGTGGTGAGAACAATTCAGATCCACTCTATTTTTTCAAGAATACAATATATCTTTATTAACTATAGTCACCACGCTATAGAATAGACCTCTTGTACTTATTTTTCCTAAGGAGTGATTACATTTTGTTTATTCAACTATTTCTAGATTGCCTCTAAAATCCTACTTCTACAAATAATGCTACATTGAAGATATTTAACCATGGTTCTAAAAGTTTTCTTATGCACTTATCCTACAAAGGAATGACTGTCTCACATAGTATATATTTTCTTGATCAAAAGGTCTTGCCTAATCTAGGCATTTATTAGTGTGCAAGTCTATCTACATCTCTGCCTTGCAGTGAATAAGGATTATTATTTGCCTACACCCCAACATTATTTACTTTTATCCAACCTTCTAATTGTTAGTCCAGCTGGTGTAAAATTACATTGTTGTGATTTTCATTTTCTGATTATTAATGAATCTGAGTAAGTAACTAATTGGCATGTTTATGAGCTATTCCAGATTTCTTTTTGGGAAATTACCTATTTCTCTCTTGTTCTGGTAATGGATGATTCAACTATTTTTTCCCCTGTTGTTGATTTTAAGACCTCCTTGATCTCTGCTTTTTCCTCCCCTGATCTCATATTATTTTAAACACAAAGTAGAGTTCCTCCATAAATGCTAGGTGAGTTATGCCCTCTTTGCTCTTTTTATGTAACTGTTGATCCTCTTTTTCTGTCAAACAATATTGGAAAAATGTTTCTTACCTGCCATATTCAATACCTACAAATGTTATGCTATTTTATGAGTAACTCCAGAACCATGAATTTGAAAGAACGTAGGGAGGCAAGAAAGTAGACACTCAGTATTCTGGGAAGCATAATTCATTATGCATTAATTCCTTATGTTACTTACATTATGAGCAAGGATTTTACAAGATAGCTAGTCTTTTCTCTTTCCTAAGCAGTTTCAAAACTCAAATCTTTCTCATGTTTTGAAAAACTGTCCATTTCTGATGTCACAAGGCTACTTCCTCAAGTCTTTATGACACTGAGTTGCAGCAACCTTCTGTTTCCAGAATGTAGGGCAAGATGTAGAGAAGCATTTTCCTGGGTCATTTTAAGAAGAATGGATGTGTAGGGTGATTAGCTCCACTGTGACCATGCTGAGCACTGAATCTGAAGTGTCAGAAATGCCTGTGTTACTTAATAAATTGTGTGTGTGTGTGTGTGTGTGTGTGTGTGTGTGTGTGTGTGTGCATGTATATGAGGGAGAGAGAGAGAAAAAAAAAATTTGTGCTATATGGGAATCTTTATAGTGAGATTGAAGGCAGGACTCCCTCAGGGCATTTTCTAAGAACAGCACAGTTCATATACATTATATTTAGGGGCTCCGGATTGAATTCACAATTTTTCACTATGAACTAGTCTGGATTTGGTTAACGCTATGCACTCTGTGCTAAATTCATGAGGGACAGATAACTAATGGCCATAACAGAGGTGGGTAAAAATAATAGTGGTATTTGCGTTAAGTCAAGAAAGAACTGTTTGCAAGATGCAATACTAAGAGTAAGAACAGGGAATTTCTTAAGGATAACAGCCTACATTTACTAAGTATTTTAACTTCACAATAAAACGAGTTAATGCATATATAGGTTACATTTTAGAAAATTCTGGAAAACTGAAGGTAAATAACTTGTTTAATATCCCATCATAAGTGACAGCTGGGATTTGCACCCAGGCAGTCAGGGTCCAGAGTCAGTGATAGTGACAAGAATATATATTCTTGACAGCACGTTTCAGTGAAATAGTTGTTCAAGTCATGAATCTTATTTTCAAGGCTACACAGCTCATTGAAAGAAGCTAACATGAAGTATGTATTATGATGAGACAGCGTTGCCTAACTTCAGAAAAATTTAAGGATATGAATAAACATGTATTCATAATGCATGGGTCCAGAAACCTGGCCATTATTGCTTCCCCAGACCCATTCTTACACTATACTTAGACTCCAGTGACTACCGTTGACTGACTTCTAATTTTCCCAAATCCCTATTCCCTCTGTGGAGAAATATTGCCCAATTTTGCTTTTGTTTAATCAGGGCGTAAATCTTAGATATCTAATCGGTTATAGATTTTCTTAGATCAGAGTCAATCAACTCTGATTGGTGATGAAGGTGAAAGGAAGGGGTCATTACATGTCAATGATTTGACACAAGCAAATAGGAGAGATGTAGATGAGGCAGGAATTATGAATAATACATTCAGTACCATGATCACTGATATTTTTCTAATATTATCCACATTAATATTATCACCCTGTGTGTGATTTAAAACACTCACTCTATCCTCAAAGAGATATTTGGCCAATGCATTCCGTGCTAACAGTACAGTTCCATAGAATAAGCTGTTCCCAGTATGAAAATTCAGTTCTGGTGTTGATGCCCTTCTGTATCCTTTGAAATTTTTAGACACTGTCAATCTATCCTATATAGAATAATAGGGGAAAGCAAGCAGAATATTCAATAATCACAGCTAATCATAATTTCTGCTTAATGTTAACAAAACAAGAAATTACTGTACACTTCATTATTGAGTCCTAATCATTGCAGCTAGTCAGAAGCCATTCCTTTACTCACTTTCACGTTCTTCAGGCATGAAGCCAGTATATCTATCAATATTTTTTTCAGATATAATGAGATCTTTATTACAGATGAATCAAAGTCCATTTTGATCTTGTCCTATAAGCTTCAGTTAATCTTTACAAAGGGAAAAGCAGTATAACACCTAAGGGCTGCTCTGGATTCTACTCTTAACTATATGGTTCCTATTACATACTGGAAATATGATTTACTATATTGAAAATTAGTCATGTATTCATCCAAAATGTAACACATCTACCTTTTAAGAAAACAAACAAAATTTTGTTCTCATGTATAATAAGGAGCCAAGATTTCCAAGATTTTCTTTCTAACTTACTGAAACCATTATCATCTTTCCTGGTAGAAATGTCATTCTAGTCAGTGGTGAACCTCTAGATCACAGAAACCAGTATAGAGTTAAAGAAAGATTTGAGATAGTTTAGTATGAGCAATGTTTTGGAAAATTCTTAGCCACTTTCCTCCTTAAATATCACTTCTGCCCCATCTTTTCTGTCTCCTTTATGGAAACTGATTGTATGAATATTAGATGCATTCTATCTTCTGTGCATTTTGTTTTCTGTGTTTTTCAGCCATTTGTCTCTTGGTACTACATCCTGGATAATTTCTGCTCCTCTGTTTTGAAGTTCACTTATTATCTCTTCTGGGTATGTCTACCCCACTTAATTTCCATTCTTTATTTTATTATTTTGATTTTAGTTATGGTGTTTTTTAATTGTACATTCACATTTGTTTTTTGGGGTTTTTTTGGTTGTTGTTTGTTTTTTGAGGTGGAGTCTTGCTGTGTCGCCCAGGCTGGAGTGCAGTGACATGATATTGGCTCACTACAACCTCCGCCTCCCAGGTTCAAGCAATTCTCCTGCCTCAGCCTCCCAAGTAGCTGGGACTACAGGTGCATGTCACCATGCCCAGCTAATTTACGTATTTTTATTAGAGACGGAGTTTCACCATATTGGCCAGGCTGGTCTCAAACTCCTGACCTCATGATCCGCCCACCTTGGCCTCCCAAAGTGCTGGGATTACAGGCATGAGCCACCATGCCCGGTCCACATTTAGTTATTTTTATAGTTCCAAATTTCTGCCAAATTTTTCATGATTACTTAATTCTGCTGATTAAGAAAAAGCTTTTGGTTGGTGGCAAATCTTATAGATGAGGTCATCAGTGACCAACTGTTTATTTATTATCGTAAATTTAATTATCTGAATTAGAGCTCCTATAGGTTTAGTTCAATTTTTGGTTGTTTATCTTGGCTTTTGTTTAGATTAACATGTATGAAGAACTGTCTCTTGATCAGAGGTACAACTTTCCTTTCACAATAAAAGTCTTTGGGGTTTATCACTGCTTAGAAAATTTTGATTTAGACAGTACCCATCAGGATATTGGGTAAAATATTACTCTTGAAAGTCTTAACTTTCTATCGGAGAAATTGTTTATCTCTACTAGGTCCTAGTAACAGATTCACACTTACCGCAGATCAGTGGAAGAAAGATCAGTACTCCAAAACTTAAAGTACATTTATTATTGCCCAAGATTCCAATTAGTTGTGAAATTTTTGTGTACAAACACCAAAAATTTGTGGTCACAAACATCTGTAATTTTATAGATTCTGAAGAAAATATGTGGTTCGGGAAAAGACTGTTTCATTGCCCTCAAGACTGATTCTAAACTTTCTTGTCAAAAGGCCCTCACTCAAATTTGTTTAGTGAATTGCTGTAGATGATCTAGTAAAATGTCCAGCTCTGGAGTGCACTGTTTTCAAAATGTAGAAGCCCAATCAAGGATCAGGCCTCTTTCTTTGTAGTTAGTGGCTACAGAGATAGCATTCTTGTTTGCTTGTTTGTTTGTTTATTACGAGACTGTGGAATGTCCCTCTGGGCTCAAGGCCAGATAAGTCAAAGGCAATCACTGGAATGCAGAGCCTTAGATATTAACCCCAGGTTAGATAAGACTCAGGTTCTGAGTCTTACCAGCTCAAGAAAAAAAGAAGAAACTGGCACCTGAAATGCTCAACATATTTATAAGGATTAGGTACAGGAATGTGTCTATGTAACAATAGAAGGCCCCTGGTGGACAAAGTGGTCTCAACAGCTACCAATCCCCTTTTCTTCTAATGGGTCAACTCTCTGTTAAATTGCCAGAGATGAGTGAAAATGAGCCATATTTGTGTCTTTGCCTAAAGCTATCTTGGTCTGGATTTAGAAATGGAATTCTCTTTTTTTTTTCTATATAGTATCTTCCATGAATTTTATTTTATTTTAATTTTTATTTCTTCTTTTTTTATTATTATTATACTTTAAGTTTTAGGGTACATGTGCACAATGTGCAGGTTAGTTACATATGTATACATGTGCCATGCTGGTGTGCTGCACCCATTAACTCGTCATTTAGCATTAGGTATATCTCCTAATGCTATCCCTCCCCCCTCCCCCCACCCCACAACAGTCCCCAGAGTGTGATGTTCCCCTTCCTGTGTCCATGTGTTCTCATTGTTCAATTCCCACCTATGAGTGAGAATATGCAGTGCTTGGCTTTTGTCCTTGTGATAGTTTACTGAGAATGATGATTTCCAATTTCATCCATGTCCCTACAAAGGACATGAACTCATCATTTTTGATGGCTGCATAGTATTCCATGGTGTATATGTGCCACATTTTCTTAACCCAGTCTATCATTGTTGGACATTTGGGTTGGTTCCAAGTCTTTGCTATTGTGAATAATGCCGCAATAAACATACGTGTGCATGTGTCTTTATAGCAGCATGGTTTATAGTCCTTTGGGTATATACCCAGTAATGGGATTGCTGGGTCGAATGGTATTTCTAGTTCTAGATCCCTGAGGAATCACCACACTGACTTCCACAATGGTTGAATTAGTTTACAGTCCCACCAACGGTGTAAAAGTGTTCCTATTTCTCCACATCCTCTCCAGCACTTGTTGTTTCCTGACTTTTGAATGATTGCCATTCTAACTGGTGTGAGATGGTATCTCATTGTGGTTTTGATTTGCATTTCTCTGATGGCCAGAGATGGTGAGCATTTTTTCATGTGTTTTTTGGCTGCATAAATGTCTTCTTTTGAGAAGTGTCTGTTCATGTCCTTTGCCCACTTTTTATACACCAATAACAGACAAACAGAGAGCCAAATCATGAGTGAACTCCCATTCACAGTTGCTTCAAAAGAATAAAATACCTAGGAATCCAACTTACAAGGGATGTGAAGGACCTCTTCAAGGAGAACTACAAACTGCTGCTCAATGAAATAAAAGAGGATGCAAACAAATGAAAGAACATTCCATGCTCATGGGTAGGAAGAATCAATGTCGTGAAAATGGCCATACTGCCCAAGGTAATTGATAGATTCAATGCCATCCTCATCAAGCTACCAATGACTTTCTTCACAGAATTGGAAAAATCTACTTTAAAGTTCATATGAAACCAATAAAGAGCCCGCAACACCAAGTCAATCCTAAGCCAAAAGAACAAAGCTGGAGGCATCACGCTACCTGACTTCAAACTATACTACAAGGCTACAGTAACCAAAACAACATGGTACTGGTACCAAAACAGAGATATAGATCAATGGAACAGAACAGAGCCCTCAGACATAACACCACATATCTACAACTATCTGATCTTTGACAAACCTGAGAAAAACAAGCAATGGGGAAAGGATTCCCTATTTAATAAATGGTGCTGGGAAAACTGGCTAGCCATATGTAGAAAGCTGAAACTGGATCCCTTCCTTACACCTTATACAAAAGTTAATTCAAGATGGATTAAAGACTTAAACGTTAGACCTAAAACCATGAAAATCCTAGAAGAAAACCTAGGCATTACCATTCAGGACATAGACATGGGCAAGGACTTCATGTCTAAAACACCAAAAGCAATGGCAACAAAAGCCAAAATTGACAAATGGGATCTAATTAAACTAAAGAGCTTCTGCACAGCAAAAGAAACTACCATCAGAGTGAACAGGCAACCTACAAAATGGGAGAAAATTTTCGCAACCTACTCATCTGACAAAGGGCTAATATCCAGAATTTACAATGAACTCAAACAAATTTACAAGAAAAAAACAAACAACCCCATCAAAAAGTGGGCAAAGGACATGAACAGACACTTCTCAAAAGAAGACATTTATGCAGCCAAAGACCCATGAAAAAATGCTCATCATCACTGGCCATCAGAAAAATGCAAATCAAAACCACAATGAGATATCATCTCACACCAGTTAGAATGGCAATCATTCAAAAGTCAGGAAACAACAGGTGCTGGAGAGGATGTGGAGAAATAGGAACACTTTTACACCGTTGGTGGGACTGTAAACTAGTTCAACCATTGTGGAAGTCAGTGTGGCGATTCCTCAGGGATCTAGAACTAGAAATTCCATTCGACCCAGCCATCCCATTACTGGGTATATACCCAAAGAACTATAAACCATGCTGCTATAAAGACACATGAACACGTATGTTTATTGCGGCACTATTCACAATAGCAAAGACTTGGAACCAACCCAAATGTCCAACAATGATAGACTGGATTAAGAAAATGTGGCACATATACACCATGGAATACTATGCAGCCATAAAGAATGATGAGTTCATGTCGTTTGTAGGGACATGGATGAAATTGGAAATCATCATTCTCAGTAAACTATCAGAAGGACAAAAAAGCAAACACCGCATGTTCTCACTCATAGATGGTAATTGAACAATGAGAACACATGGACACAGGAAGAAGAACATCACACTCTGGGGACTGTTGTGGGGTGGGGGGAGGGGGGAGAGATAGCATTAGGAGATATACCTAATGCTAAATGACGAGTTAATGGGTGTAGCACACCAGCATGGCACATGTATACATATGTAACTAACCTGCACATGTGCACATGTACCCTAAAACTTAAAGTATAATAATAATAATAATAATAATAATAATTAAAAAAAAGAAAAAAAAAAAGAAAATTTATTTGAAGAGAGTTTCTTCCTGGTGAGTCTCACCATTCCCAAAGAAAAATCTGTTTTCCTACCTCCTAAACTTAGGCCTTGTGAAAGGGCTTCAAAGAGATTCAGTAGAATGCTTGGCATATATGCCTCCTGCTGTTTGTGAAATGATCACTAAACTAGTGTGTGAGTCATTCTTTAGAAATCTAAATGGCTAGATGGGTTGGCTGAGGACTTGTGTCAGAGAAGAACATGAGCCACGGTTTTTGGAAAATTTCATTTCCACAATTTGTCACAAGAGAGAATGAATGTTTCCTTAAACCAGATATGGGTCCTAATTGGGAGAAAGAGTGGCTTAGGATTATGTTGGATGCTGCCGAGGTGACCACCTGGAGTAAAGAAAAAACTCAGCAAAAAGAAGCTGAAGTTGACACCATATGCACAGGCGTCGAGGAAAAAAGAACCAGGAGAAAGAGAGAAATGCATTTTCCTTTTCTATAAAACAATAGTTGACCAGTCTACTGAGATTGGGGAGTTGGGGAAGGAAACATTTTCAAGAGAAAAATGAGAGCACCTGATGAGAAAGGTTATTAGGTTTAGAAACGAGTTACGCCAGAACAGTGCCAGATAGGTGCTCCTGTCCCTGCCCTTTCTTCTACTTCTTTCTACAACCTCAAGGATCAGAAGTCATGACTAAATGAATAGAGAGGTTAGGACTGGCAAAGCAAAGTGAGAAGAGCCTGACTTTGCTGCTCCATCTCGCTACAGCTTGACTTATCTCAAAGAGTAGAGACCCAAATGGAATTTAAATTTGTATTACTATTGCACTGAACCGGGCTTACAAAGTCACCAAAAAAGTCTGTGTTCTATGAATCTTAGTGACCATAGAACTTTTAGCACCTAATATTCACAAGAAAAGACAATGTACACTGTACTTTTTTTTATACAGTTAGGGGAGGAACTGGCACTACAACATTTAAAGTGATAATGGAAAAATAATAATAAAGTGCTTTATATTCACATCTCATGAATTATGTTTATTCAATTCACTGATTGTACTAGCAAAACTTTTTAAAAAGAAGTTTAGTTAGGACAAAAAGTTAGGACAAAAAGCTAAACTTCTTTTTAAAAAGTTTTCGTAGTACAATCAGTGAATTGAATAAATATGATTCATGAGATGTGAATATAAGCACTTTATTATTATTTTTCCATTATCACTTTAAATGTTGCAGTGCCAGTTCTTCCCCTAACTGGATAAAAAAAAAAAAAAAAACACCGCATGTTCTCACTCATAGGTGGGAATTGAACAATGAGAACACACGGACACAGGAAGGGGAACATCACACATCGGGGCCTGTTATGGAGTTAAAGCTCTCCCCTTTAACATTTCATTTCATTCTATTTTTAATCCTAGATGAGAGAAATGTGGATCTGAAGGGAGAGATTGAATTTCTAAAAAAAAATTTACATTTCTGAAAAAAGTTGCTGTGTAATATAACTGTCAAGATTTAAATCACCCACATGAAACTGACTGTATTCAGATTCCAGAAATGTTTCAATTGATAAATACAGAAAATGAAAAAGGAAAAAAGAAAGTAATAATCCATGGTTATGCAAGACAGCTGTACTCTTTTCTCTGGGCTTTTCTATTGTCAGTTTGATTAATGGGATGTCTTTAAATCTATCTCCTTTTGGATATCTTATATCTCAACAAGTCTATTTCATGTTTTTGCCACCAACATTTCCAGTAGATTTCTTCTAACATGTCAGAATGACAGATAAGTTTCCATAGTCAGCCTTACAGAGAGCTCATTATTGTTTCAAACCAGTGCAACTGCCCTTAAGGTTCCCTAACCAGAGGGCCTTTGGAGGGCCATGTCATTTCCAAACTCACGATGAGTAAAGGTGGCATTTCTGGGCTTAAAATAAGGGTATGAGTCACCAGTTAAAGTCAAGTACTAATGTTTGCAAGATAATCTCCTGAGTTAATAGACAATAAAAATATTAAATATTTTAAATGCATTGTATGGGCTGCCAAATTTTTTAATGTAAGCTATCTGTAATTTCTTTTTGTATTACTTAGCTAGTAATAGTAGAATAGTCAAACTTTTTAAATTTATTTAGTTCTCTTCCTTAGGGGGAAATTTTGAATAAAGTAGCATTTCTACAATATATAATGGCAATAAATGATCATCAGTTTTTATTCTAGAAAATATATAAACTATATACACACCTATGTCATTTACTCCCTAAAACACATGTCTAGATCACAGGGTTTAACTATCTTCCCTAAAATTATTTCTTTCTGTCAAATATTTGTTTAAAAAAATTGAATGTGGGCCAAGTGTGGTGACCCACGCCTATAATCCCAGCACTTTGGGAGGCCCAGCAGGCAGGTCACCTGAGGTAGGGAGTTCGAGACCAGCCTGGCCAACATGGTGAAACCCTGTCTCTACTAAAAATAGAAAAATTAGCCAGGCATGGTGGCGCACACTTGTAATCCCAGCTACTTGGGAAGCTGAGACAGGAGAATTGCTTGAAGGCAGAGGTTGCAGTGAGCCGAGATCATGCCACTGCACTCTAGCCTGGGCAACATAGTGAGACTCTGTCTCAAAAAAAAAAAAAAAAAAAAAGAATCTTTGTGTTTATAAAGCACAGTTCAATCTGTCAGTAGAAGGACCAAACAAATTGTAACGTGTCAGGCAAAACCATGTAAAAATATTCACAACTCAATTGCAAAATCTTTTAAATGTCCTGAGAAGTTAAATGATTCTAAAAATGTGGAAGAGCTTAAGATTATATTTAGTTTTAGACTTTTTAGACTCAGAGAAGATATTTACATCTTTTAAGAAGAGACACAATGTGTAATTCAATAAAGTGAGCAACATGGGTGAGAACTGCAGACTAAAGACAAAGAGAGTTAGGTAATATGAGCAATTTAAGATTTTGGACTGCTTTGTGTCCATTTTAATGTGTAGGCATCTTTCAACTCTGGAAAGAAAACTAACTACAGCAAGGTTTAAAAGAGTCAAAGCACTATTATTAATACTTTTGTGTTAAGAAGGAACCACTTCTCTTTTTTTGATGGTTTATATAGTTGCATATATTTGAGATAACTTAGCCTAATGGAATCTTAAAGTATAATTTTCAAAACAGTAAAATCATGAATTTCATAAAAATAGAAAATGAACACTACCAAAGATTTTGTTTATTTACTGATTGTTGAAGAAACAAGTAAAATTTTAAAACTGGTTCAAATGAGAATATGGCTTTCAGAGACTTATATTCTCTTTCAGACCAAATTTATTTGTGTTGTCATCTTTAGGGATCATTTTTAAGATTAATCATTTTATGATAAATCATTTTTATAATTAACCATTTTATTTTTATGATCAGCAAACCTGCATCATTTTCAATTTTTACAATTTAACTTCTATATCTACAAAATTGTAAACTGGTCAATTAACAGTGCACCTTGACTACAGAATCAGAAAATACACAAAAGACTAGTAAACATTACCTAGAACCCCACCATACCCAATAATTTCTTACATCCCTTCCAAAAATTTGACATTTTTTTCCTGAGAAGAGTTAGAGTTCTGTAATTTTAAATTACAATGTGTAATAAAGTAATTAATTTAGATTTGTGATTATAAACAAAAATATTTATAATGTTGAAACATTAAAGACTTTTACTTCTATTTAATTTTAGTATGTTAGATTTCTTATTTAATTAAGTATGCAGGAAGATGTTATTAATTTAAAAAACATCTGTTTAAAATGAATACTAAATTTACAAATGCAGTTAAAAATATTGGAAAATGTTTAAATAAATTTTTTAAAGAGACCAGACACATTCGATGTCCAAAAATAATTATTAAAATCTGTCGGAGTTGTAAGGTAGAATAATATTGCCATGCTGAGCTCAAAATTATAATAATAACTAAGTTTCGAACTGCAGTTTTAATATAATATCTGTATAAAGAAGATAAACCTAGAAGAGGTCTTTTCTGCATATAAACTCAACCAAAAATTTAACACATATGTAAAACTAGTATATTATGCCTCCCTTTAGCACATTTTTTGCTATTGTTTCTTTTTCATGTCAATGTATAAATATATGCCATACATCGAATAAGTCAAATTTCAACAATATACCAAAATTTTAACATCTACTACTAAATTATTCTCCTGATCATTATATGGCAAAATCTTTCCTCTAAGTAATTAATTTTTCACACCTATCATATTTCCCTTAGTCTATATATCTCAATTCAGTATAAAGATATTTAAGTTCTCCTGCTGGATTTTTAACTTCTTTTTAACATTCCAAATGGCTTAATAAATACAGTACTGAAAACAAATATGTTATAAACAAATGCCCTCTGGTTGTGTCCAGTTGGTAAGTTCATGAGAAATTTCTGCCTCAACTACTGAGCCAATGCATGCAATCTGTTTCTGCATTAGCAAGGGGCATTCAACATAAAGATCTCAACAGTAATTTCTGATTAACTTTAAATTCTGTGTTACTAGAATAATAGATCTTTCTCTCATCAACTTGGGCCTTTTGGGTTTTCTATAGTACCAAAACATCACTAACAGATTTATTTTTGGTAATAGTATTTTATAAGGTAAGTTTTTGATTACCAATCTTAACTTACATACAAAAGAAATTACTGTAATTTAAAAGATATTTGGTCTGTCTCATAGTCAACTGAGAATCAAGAGTAGGTGGATGAGTAGTCTCCTAAACAAGTTTTATTTCCATTACAATTTATCATATACTTAAGTATTTTATCAGAAAAGTTAATTTCTTCTCAGGAGAAAATTGTGAACCACATTGTACAAAAGGTTCTATCCCAAAGTTTAAAAATTGTCTTTATTGACGAGACCTAACATTTATAGAACGTTTCACCTAACAGCTGCAGAATATTCTTTTCATCAGCATATGAAACATTCTCCAGGATTGAGCATACGTTAGGGAACAAAACAAGTCTCAAACAACTTTTAAAAATCAAAATTATATCAAGTGTCTTTTTGGACCACAATGGAATAAAACAAGACATCAGTAACAAGAGGAACATTTGAAGCTATACAAATACATGGAAATTAAACAACATGCTCCTGAATGACCAATGGGTGAAGTAAAAAAATAAGAATGAAATTTAAAAATTTCTTAAAACAAATGAAGGTAGAAACACAACATACAGAAACCTAGGAGAGACAGCAAAAGCAGTATTACAAGGCAAGTTTGTAGCAATAAATGCCTACATCAAAAAATTAGAAAGATTTCAAATAAAGAACCTAACATTGCACCTCAAGGAACTAGAAAAGCAAGAGAAAAAAAAACCCAAAATTAATAAAAGGAAAGAAATAATAAAAATCAGTGTAGAATTAAATAAAACTGAGGCTGAAAAATGCAAAAGATCAACAAAACAAAAATTCCTTAGACCCAAATAAATAAAATCAGAACTGAAAAAGGACATTTCACAATGAATACCACAGACACAAAAAGGATCTTAGGAGACTACTATGAACAACTGTACACCAATAGATTAAAAAACCTAGAGGAAATGGATGAATTCCTGGACAATCTATCAAGATTGAACTAAGAAAAAAATAGAAAACCTTAACAGACTAATAACAGGTAATGAGACTGAACCACTAGTTACTATTAAGACTTTTTATTTAAGCAATAAAATACTTAAATTAAAAGTCTTCCAAAAAGTAAAATTCAACACTGGATGGCTTCACTACTAAATTTTTCAAACCTTTAAAAAAGATTTAATACCAATTCTCCTCCAATTATTCCAAAAACTTGAAGCAGAGGGAATTATTTCTAATTCATTCTACAAGACCAGCATAACCCTGATACCAAAACCAGACAAGGACCCAATTTTTTTAAAAAAGAAAGCTAAAGGCCAATATCCTTAATGAACCTAGATATAAAAATTCTCAAAAAACAAAACAAAACAAAACAAAAACTAGCAAACTGAATCCAACAACACATCAAAAAGATAATATACTATGATCAAGTGGGATTTATCCCAGGATTGCAAGGATGTTTAAACATACACAAATCAATACATGTCATATATCACATCAACAGAATGAAGAACAAAAACCATAGAATCATCTCACTAAGTGCAGCAAAAGCATTTCATAAAATTCAACATCCCTTCATGACAAAAACTCTCAATAAATTAGGTATAGGGAGAAAGTACTTCAACATAATAAAGGCCATATATGACAAACTCACAGCTAACATTTTACTGAATGGGGAAAAAGCTGAAAGATGTTCCTTTAAGAATTAGAACAAGACAAGAATGCTTACTCTCACCACTCTTATACAACATAGTACTGGAGGTCCTAGGCAGAGCAATTAGACAAGAGAAAGAAATAAATGGCATCCAAATTGGAAAGGAGAAATTCAAATTCTCCCTGTTTGCAGACAACATGATCAATATATAGAAAAAGCTAGACAGCCGGGTGCGGTGGCTCACGCCTGTAATCCCAGCACTTTGGGAGGCCAAGATGGGCAGATCACGAGGTCGGGACATCGAGACCATCCTGGCTAACACAGTGAAACCCCGTCTCTACTAAAAACACAAAAAAAATTAGCCAGGAGTGGTGGTGGGCGCCTGTAGTCCCAGCTACTCTGGAGGCTGAGGCAGGAGAATGGCATGAACCCGGGAGGCGGAGCTTGCAGTGAGCCGAGATGCGCCACTGCACTCCAGCCTGGGAGACAAAGCGAGACTCCATCTCAAAAAAAAAGAAGAAAGAAAAGAAAAACCTAAAGACTCTGCCAGAACAAATCTGAGAGCTGATAAATGAATTCAGTAAAGTTTCAGGATACAAAATTAATATACAAAAATAAGTAGCATTTCTATACATGAACAGTGACCTAGCTCCGGTAAAAGACCTGACCTAGACCTGAAAAAGAAATCAGGAAAGCAATTTGACTTACAATAGCTACCAAAAACAGAATAAATAAATAAAATACCTAGGAATAAATTTAACCAAGGAGGTGAAAGACCTCTACAAAGAAAACCACAAAATACAGTTAAAAGAAATGGAAGAGGACACAAACAAGTGGAAAGGCATCCCATCCTCATGCACATGCACACACGCGCGCATACACACACACACACAGAGAGAGAGAGAGACAGAGAGAGAGAGAGAGAGAGAGACAGAGAGAGAGAGATCAATGGAACAGAATAGAGAACTAAGAAATTAATGCACATATTTATGGCCAACTGATTTTTGACAAAGGTGCTGAGAACACTCACTGGAGAAAGGATGGTCTGTTTGATAAATGGTCTTAGGAAAACTGAATATCCATATGCAGAAGAATGAAACTAGACTCCCACCTCTCACCAATGTAAAAATCAATTCAAAATACATCAAAGGCCTAAATGTAAGATGTGAAATGATAAAGGTACCAGAAGAAAACATAAGGGAAATGCTCAAGAGGTCTGGAAAAGATTTTATGAAGAAGACCTCAAAAGCACAGGCAACAAAAGGGATTATATCAAATAAATAAATGGGACTATATCAAACTAAAAAGCATATGCACAGCAAAAGAAACAACAAAGTAAAAAGACAACATACAGAATGGGAGAAAATATTTGCAAAGTACTAATTTGACAAGAAATTTAGTCCAGAATGTACAAATAATGACAACACCTCAACAGCAAAAAAAATACCAAGTGATCTGATTAAAAAATAGGCAAATGATCTAAACAGACACTCAATATATGAAAAAAAAAGCTCAACATCACTAATCATCAGGGAAATGCAAATCAAAACCACAGTGAGGTATCATCTTACCGCAATTAGGATGACTATAATAAAAAAAAAAAAAGACAAAAAATAACAAATGCCGGTAAGCATGCAGAGACATGGGAATGCTTATACACTGTTGGTGGGGGTGTAAGTAAGTACAGCCACTATGGAGAACAGCATGGAAGGTCCTCAAAAAATTACATATAAAACTACCGTAGGACCCAGCAAATCCACTACTTGAAACTTACCCAAAGGAAAAGAAATCATTATATCACAGAGACATATGCACACCTTCATGTTTATCACAGCATCATTCACAATAGCCAAGATACGGAAGCAACTGAAGAGTACAACAGATGAATGGATTTTTTAAAAGGTGATATGTATACACAACAAAATACTATTTAGCTATAAAAAAAGAATGAAATCCCATCATTCACAACCACATGGAGACATTGTGTTAACACTGGTGGACATTATGTTAAGCAAAACAAGCTAGAAACAGAAAGTTAAATACTTTATTTTCTCATTCATATATGGAAGGCAAAAAAAAGTTGATCTCATCGAAGTAAAAAGTAGAACACAGGATACTGAAAGCTAGGAAGAGTGGGGATAGTAAGAGATTTGGTAAGTAATATCTAGATAGGAGAAATAAGTTCTAGTGTTCTATACCACTGTAGGAAGACTATTGATAACAGTAATAGGCAGTTTCCAACAGCTAGAAAAGGGATATAGAATGTTCTCAAAGCAATGATAAATGTTTGAAATGATGGATATGCTAATTATGTGTACTGAAATATCACTCTGTAACCCACGAATATGTACAATTATTATTTGTCAATTAAAAAATAAAATTTTTTAAACAACTTTATTTTCCACTGGGTTATTGTGAAAAGACATGTCTTATCGTAAATGACATAGATGTGTGTTACTTGAACTCAAGTCTCCAATATGTCTTTACTGTCTACTACAGCATATGAAATTTATCAGAAAAATTATTTTGGAGAATCTTTTTTAGAAAGTTTTATTGCTACTACTACAAAAAACAAAGATTATTAATTAACTCCTTTTTTTTTTTTTTTTTTTTGAGGAGTCTCACTCTGTCACCCAGGCTGGAGTGCAGTGGCGCAATCTTGACTCACTGCAACCTCTGCCTCCTGGGTTCAAACAATTCTCCTGTCTCAGCCTCCCTAGTAGCTGGGATTACAGGCTCACACCACCATTCCCAGCTGGTTTTTGTATTTTTAGCAGAGACAAGGTTTCACCACATTTGTCAGACTGGTCTCAAACTCCTGACCTCAGGTGTTCCACCCGCCTCGGCCTCCCAAACTGCTGGGATTACAGGTGTGAGCCACTGTGCCCAGCCTATTATTTAATTCTTAAACAAAATATTGCTTTCTATGAAAAATAACCAAAAGGATATATTGTCTCATCCTAATAATTAAGAATTTATTAAATATCAGTTTTGCTGTTTGGTTAAATATTTAAACTAATTTGTATTATGCATTTTTGTGATTCTTTTATTACTAAATTTTAAGTATGTGTACTAGAAACAGCAACAAGAAGAGACATTTAGTAGATATGTTCAAATATGAAAATTCAGTCTCAGAATTTTAGGACACCTTGCTATTCTTTTCTATGGATAAACAGATACTTCATTATTGATAGCATTTTCCATTATAATATCTCATCCAGATTTCCCAATGAAAAGTGGTCACTTTTATGAAATAAGAAGAATGGACTAAAACATATTTTGGTTTTAAACTTAAGCATATTACTCCAGTAAAAATATACACAAAAGTGATGTGATTACAACCATGTGTGTGTTTCTTACCACTACACAAAGAGGCATAACGTGTTGAGAGCAGTGTCTGTGTTTAACATTGTATTAGTCTGAAAATGTAGTAGGCTAGTTTTCAATAAAAAATAAATGCTGTAGATAATATATTTGAAGCCAAGCAATCATTTTATATTTGCAAGATTTTCATATAAGAGCATTTACATAGAATATTCTAAGTATAGGACACATACATATATCCACTTTAGATGGTCCTTACTATATGTTTATTTAATTCATGATAATTTGATCTCACATTCATTGAACTTTCGAGCAGTACTGACTGGTTTCCCAAAATATACTGTAGGGTAGGACAAATGTTCAGTATAATTCAAGATACACAATGTAACAAATCAGAAGCCACTGTTGTATCAGTTTGGTGAAATAATAAATTAACCATTATATAATCAATAATGAACTGTAGTGACTGTTTTGCTCCCAGAGGAATATCTGTCACCATATTTTGATAATCTTACATAACTAAATAACAACGCTTGTAATTAAAATATTATAATTTGATAGCTTAGGCCTGGCACAATGGCTCATGCCTGTAATCCTGGCATTTTGGGAGGCCGAAGCAGGCAGATTGCTTGGGCTCAGGAGTTGAAGACCAGCCTGGGCAACGTGGAGAAACCCTACCTCTACAAAAAAAAAAAAAAAAAAAAAATTAGCCAAGTTTGGTGATGTGCACCTATAGTCCTAGCTACTTGAGAAGCTGAGACAAGAAAACCTCTTAAACCCAGGAGGCAGAGGTTGCAGTGAGCCAAGATCACGCCATTGCACTCCAGCCTGAGCAACTGGAGTGAAACCCTGTCTCAAAAAAAAAAAAAAATTTTCGACAGTTTAAATGTATCAAAGTACAGAGAAACATTACGTTTATCGATCTGTAGTAGAACAAAATGTCATCAGATCAATTTCTTTATCCCCACTCAAATAGCCTGATATTAAGAGATCTCCAAATTGTATTATAAACAATTTTATATCATGGACAATATAACAAAAATAGATAATTTTAATACTTCATTCCTAATCTATAGAAAGTGCTTAGGGTACTTCTAATATGTCAGACAATGATGTGAAATTTAGAAATAGATACAAATGCAAAAACAATCAGCTCCTCAAGGCTGACTTTGTCCAGGGTCAGGGCATATGTCTGGGCAGGCAGGACTGACAGTTAACCCACCTGTTCTGCAAATCCTTGTTTAGTTATTTCTTTCTCTGAAAAATCTATGACAATTATTGTTGGATGAAGGAACTATCTTATTGTACATAAGGCAAACATATAACCTTGTCTTTCTCCACTATGAAATTATAGGATTTCCAGTGTCAGCGATTATAAAGAGTAGAAACTGTTAAATGATAAATGTTCTGTCGTTTTCTACTTACTGTGCATCCTTTTTAAAACTTAAGAAATAATTTCTTTTATTTGTAGCACTTCACAGTTCAACTAGGATTTTATATTCATTATTATAAGTAATCCTGCAAGGATTCTGTGACATAAATACATTAGATGTGATTATTGTACTTTTAAAAGGTCACACAACTGGTAAACACAAGAACCAGTGATATATGCCAAGAGTTTTTGAGTGTTAGACTACTGTAATTCCCTTTATAGCAACTTGCCATAAAAGAGCTGCTACCATTAAAACAATGTGATATATTAAAGGATATTATTAAATAGTGGTTTTGCATAGACAATATATTAAATGTGAGTTCAGAGGCAGTTCTGCATTCAAGAGACAAAGTATTCTCTTTTTAATATTTAAATTCCCCCTTCCTAAAGAAAATAATTGTAAAAGATGTCTAATGACTCCAATAAAAAGTAATTTACCTCCTAATTTTAAATGGAGAAATACTAATCTCTAAGAGGTATTTTCCTGAGGCAGCATTTTTGTAGTTACATATGCTTGAGAATTTCCTACAATTAAACAGTGAAAAAAATATTGACCTTAAATACAGCAGGCAAGTTCTAATTTATATTCGTATATGAAGCCTACTCTCTCTCCTAGAATGGAATGTAAAAATGTCCTTTTCTCTCAGATGCAGGCATCTGAAACCAGGGTTCTCTTCCTATTTATCATTGATCTATCACTAAAGCAGTAACTAGAATATTTTTAAAAACTAAATAAAAATTTGGTTAATCTAACTGAATTTTTAAACTAAACCATTTGTTTATTTTAATCCAGTTTCAACCACATTTTAACCTTTAATTCTTATTCATAGACTAAAATGGCTTCATTGACATTTATTTTTATTTTTATGCTGAGTCTTTTAATAAAATTGAGAAGTATATGTAGAATAATCAACTAAATAACTAGGAGAAAGAAAAGATAAAAGCACCTTTTTATTAATACATATAGATGTGGCAATTGAAACCTTAATTTCTGTAACTTGTTCCAACCAAATATACTTAAATTTACACTTTATTTAACCTTCATAAGCACTACCTCAATTCACTAATGAAATACATTCTTGATCTAGCCATCTGTGAGGGTTTCAAGAGCTGGTTGACTCAAAATATTTCTTAAGTACCAATGTAACCTGCCTTCTCCCATGGTCACTGTGGAGGCTAAAGGAACTCTATCTTTTATGCTAATCTAACATGTTGACTACTGATTGACCCCAGTACCAGAAATATCTCTAAGATTTCTACTTTGTCTACTAATAACAGCACCTACTTACTGGTAAACTCTACCCTTAGGTCAAAACCACCTTAATCTTATGATAAACACATCCTTGCCATAAATCCTGCTCTTGAGCAAATTGTAGTCTATGACACACATAGTCGATGACACATATCCCTGAAGGGGATAAAATGACTTCAATTGTCTTACATATCTCTTCTGAAGCATGCATAACCTTTGCCTATTGTATATAAGCCAGTGGTCTGGCATAACCATGCAGGAAGTACCATCTTGTGGCTGCCCCAGGCAGGGCTTCATTCCATAACTCCCTATTAAATGTTTCTTTCTGAGAAACTGGATTTGTCAGCCTCTTTCTTCAGCCTCTTAACTCCTTTGGCCTTTGGGGTTATGTTGGCATAGACCTGCTCACCATGGAATAGCCATCAATCATGGCAACAACACCAGGCAGCAACTGAAGACCTATTAAAAGAAAGGACCCAAAAAGTAGGGTACAAAAAATTCAATAAAACAGTGTTAATATATGAACATGTGTGTATGTATCATTCATATGCATATTTATTCAGGAACCTGTTGACATTTGATTGTGTAAACATTTATAAACCACAAATATTATTTATCACCAGCCTTTGGCAATGAATACTATTTGGTGATGTTAGATAAATTAACAAGAGTAATATATGTAAGGAAACTATAGTGAGATTCAAAAGAAATACTGAAAATTAATTCTCCAAAAATGGGCATTTCCCCTTTATAATGCATTCCTGATTCCATGACATTGGCAATGTTGCTTATGTGACCTGGAATTTCCACCCTTCTCACCCCTGCCTTTTTAAGTTTTACTCATTCATCAAGTTTCAACATATGTATTTCTCTTCCATGGATCTTCTAGGGAAACAAAAACCCACAGTCACCCTTTATTTTGCTTATAGATATTGCTATATGACTATCATTTAACTTCCTAAATTTTTGGGTACATTTTGGTTTTTACCTATACATCAGTTATAGTTTCTGACTTTAAGTGTAATTGCCTGATCGGTTCTTCTTTCCCACTGCACAGACAAAATCAATTCACAGAGACCATGACATTGCAGTAAAGAAAGAGTTTAACTTTATGGGAGGCCAGTAACACAGGAGATGGAGTTATCACTCAAATCAGTCTCCCCAAAGGCTTGGAGGTTAGGGTTTTTAAAGAACAGTTTGTTGGGCAGGGGACTAGGAAATGGGTGCTGCTGATTGGTTGGGGAAGCAATTATAGGGGTGTGGAAAACGGTCCTCATCCACTGAGTCCACTTCTGGGTGGGGGCCACAGTACCAGTTGAGTCATGAATCACAAATCCAGGTGGGGTCAGTCTAAAAACTATCTCAAAAGATAAATTTTAGGTTTTACAACAGTGATGTTATCTATAACAGCAATTGGAGAAGTGACAAATCTTGTGACCTCTGGCCACATGACTCCTGAGCAGTAAGGGATTATAGAAACTATGCCTACATTTTAGCAGAATTGGGGTCTTGCTCATAATCCTAATCCCGTGGCCTTTCATTAGTCTTACAAAGATGGAGAGGGAATCAGTTTTAGGGAGGGGCTATTGTCATCCTTACTTCAAAGTTAAACTACAAATCAAATTCTACCCATGGTAGATCAGCCTGGCTGATGCCCAGAAATGAGCAAAGACAGCCAGCCTGTGAGGTTAGATGCAAGATGGGGTCAGCCATGTTGGATTTCTCTCCCTCATAATCTTTGCAAAGGCAATTTCATTAGCAACTGTACCAAGACTAGATAACTTCAGCTGAAAAGAATTCAGAGAATCAATGAAGCTTAAAGAAGCATGCTTGTGGTGTGAACAGAATCCAAGGGAGACTAGCAAAGTAGACCAGGCTGGTTCTAGAACAGTCTGACTAGGATGCTCCGTCTCCACTGCCACAGTGCCTCAAGTTCTCAATGCCATAAATAATGTTTTAACCTCCCTATGCATTTGCTTTCAATCCTCAAGATGTAAGTCTCAGCAAGTTGTGTTCCTTCTCCCCAGCAATTGGAAGAAGGAAAAATTATCTAACTTTCACAGCTTCAATTTGTTGAGCAGTGAAGCCTTGACTCTCAATACTCCTTAGTCCATGAGGGGTCCTCTTAACCAGCGCAAATATTTAAATTTGAGGAACCTAAAATGCCTAAAAGTGTCTACCATATTTTTCAATTTATAACATAAAATAATTTGGATCTATTTGTATATTATCTTTGCATTAAAACTGCTTAAAACAAAATTGGCTATATAATATGTATTTCAATATTTGTTAACAGGCTGGTGCTTAGAGGTAAAATAGAAAAGTTCTCTTTCTTTTTTTTTCTTTTTTATTTTTTGGAGACAGAGTCTCACTCTTTCCCCCAGGCTGGAGTACAGTGGTGCAATGTTGGCTCGCTGTCACCTCTGCCTCCCAGGTTCAAGCTATTTTCATGCTTCAGACTCCCAAGTAGCTGGTACTACAGGCACACACCACCACACCCAGCTAATTTTTGTATTTTTAGTAGAGATGAGGTTTTGCCAGGTTGGCCAGGCTGATCTCAAACTCCTGACCTCAGGTGATCCACCCGCCTCGGCCTCCCAAAGTGCTGGGATTACAGGTGTGAGCTACCAGGCCCGGCCCTGGAAAGGTCTTTTTCAAGACTAAAGCTCTATGTTTTTAAAGCTTGTTTCAAATAACTATTCTTATGTTCATAGAACTTCTATAATCAGACAATTTAGCATAAGCTACACAATAGCTGTATTCATTGAACTCTATCCACAAACATTTATAATGGGTACATAACTCTATAATATGAACTTTAGAAACTCTTAAAGAAGCATACGGTACAGTCCATGAACCAAAAACAATCATAATCCTGATATAGAGATGAAATTTTTCTTATAGGAATCAAAAAGTTGAAGGCAGCAATAAACAAATGCATATGATGTATAGAGGCTCTTGCATAGGTGTTAGGAAAAAAACAAGTAACCAAAAGATTAATGTGGGCTGTGTTTACTGCACGATCACAAGTATAATTGATTTATACAGCCCAAACTCAGAGACAGATACCATTCTCAAAATAAAAATCTGACAGATAATAATACTGTGAAGCAATTTGGTTTATACATAAATAAAAAGTCCCTACGATGCATTGTTAAAATAGATTTTATAATATCAATCATCAGTGTTTCAATATAATGTATTATTTTTAGGAAACAATTTTAGGCCGTAGAACTAATTTCATTTCCTTAAAATATTCAGAGTTTAGCATTTTGAAATTGAGAGATTTTTTTCCATTAATTTACATGTCTGTGAGAATTTCCCATGGAAAGATTTTACTTCATAATTCATGTTCATTGCATTCTTTCTGATAAATCCACTTGTAGAAAAGAGACAGAGAGGCAAAAACAAACCTGCAGTGAATGAGTGGTTCATCTCTTCATCATTCCTTTGGGCAAAAAATGCTTTACAGACATTTAAACAAAAATGTAAAGGTGTTTTTATTATTTTCCTAGATGCTTTCTAAAAATTATCTATCATGTTTGAGTCTTTTTCAGAAAGGTGATGCTTTAGTGCTGTAGTCAAGAGCATAAAAGTAAGAAAGAGGCACTCTCTTATTTCAATTATGATCCAAGTGATGTCATTGTTACTGCCAAAGAAGGCTCAGAATAAGCAAAGAAGTTTGCTTAGAATAATGGAAGAGAAACCATTGGTACCTCTTTGAGCATGTTGAAAATGATATTTCATTGAAAGATATTACAATTAATAGTTTATAAAATGTCTACCTTAAATATTAAGACCAATTAAAATTTTGTGAAATATTGATTTTAGCAATTAAGTTCTTTATGTTTTCCTAGTTAGCAATTTTGTTGTCTTCATCAGTACTTAGTTTCAATTAAAGTCAGTAATTATATTTTTCTTTCTTCTATACCTTCACAAATGAAACCTAGGATAAGCAAGGGTATTCAGAGAAGATTAATCAATATTCTCAAAAATCTGAAGTGATAATAAACATTGTCTACATTGAATAAGGCAGATTATGCATTCTTATATGTTCAAGTTTTCATAAGTACCACTCAAAACCTTCTTCTCATGGGGGCCCAATACAAAACAGATTTAATATTCAAATCATTATTATTCTCAAAGGATTTAACAAAGTTTTTACAAACAAGTCTACAGGGTGTACTGTAGAAAAACCTTAGGGATAAGGTAGAACCCCAGGGCTGTCCCCATCCCGCCATGGCTAGGCCACAGGAGGGGAGGATGCTACAGTTTCAAAGAAGAGCTGCCTTGAGAGGAGTTGTAATCTTCTCTCAAACGACACAGCATCCATCCCCCCACTCCCCGCTTCTTATAGTATGCTGCTTGCATTCTCCATTGGCAAAAGCCTATCAGAAACTAGTAATGCTGTTCGCCTCACTTAACCTTCTAGGGTTAGAGAACAGGGCAAAAAACAGTAGAGAACTGACATGTAAGGGCAAATGGGATTAATCTAGCATGTTGAAACTCATTGTGTTCCCTCCTAGATTCTTAGCCTGTTACCTGGCAGCCTGTCACCTGCTTCTAGCATTTACAAAATCCCACATTACAAAAATCCCACATTACAAAGATCCATAGCAACCTCTAATAGATTTTACTGAGTAGCAAGAAAGCAGTAAGGTTAGTAGACATTAAGAGATTAGTAATGAACCAAAGAATGATTTTTAAAGCACTAGTCAATTGCCTATTTTAAATCAATACATAAAAAGAAGAGTTTATTTACCTGTATACATTTTCAAAGTTTCACAAAGGCTTAAAAAATTTTCAAAAACCTCTTTGATAGAAAACCTTTTGAAAGGAAGGGAAAACCATGGTTCTTATTCTAAATTAACAACATTTTATATGCACTCATTTAATCACTCCAACTATGTATTGAGTGTCACGAGCTCTTCGGCATTTGGGAGTTTAGTGTAGTCGGTAGGCTATAACTGAAAGCAAACTTCTAAAACAAATTAAAGTCATTTAAAACATTGCTTTGATGAAACATTGTATGTAAAAATTTTTTCAAGTCATTTACCACTTACAGAAAAATATACCATTTCCTTTCTATTTTTATTGCAGCTTTCTTTTTATTGTGCTGAATAAAAAAAAATCAGCATTACAAGAATCAGCTATGTTTATGACTTTCCTTTTTTAAAAAATATGTTGAGTTATTGGTCTGCATAACATCAGAAGATTGGAATATCCATCAGATTGCAAATTTCCCGAGGTCAGAAATTACGTTCTCTATACCACTGGAAATTTTATGCATCTTTATTAAGGACTTACAAACAAAGCAGTTGCTGAGCTCATGTGGTTTCAAGGTCTTAAATTCAAGTTCAGTACTTAATTTAATCTCTGTGTTGGAGTAATCAAGTAGAGTTATAACTTATTTTTTCTACACATATTAAAATATCAAGCACATGTTGCCAAATGCTTCATTATGATTATACCTACCCACTTGAAATGGTATTCAGTGTTCTACTAGAATACCATTGCTGTTTAATTTGTTGAGCACACATTTTTTACATATTTTGATGGCCACAAATTTTCCCAGTAGAACAGCTTTGAAACAACATGGCTAAATTGTCTGCAGATTTCAGACCTTATTTGATACTAAGTTTAGAACAGAGATCACAATGAGCATTCTACTCTCACAACTTGGATCTAAGACAAAAGGCTGCAGTAAAATTCTGGGAATGTATCTCAAAACAAGTGAGGAAAACCTAGATCATAGATTTTTAAGCTTAAATGTCATCTGCTTTACCTCTTTCAGATTCCTAAAATGTTTTAAATGACATAGAAACGTGAAGCCTTAAAACCCTTAAAAACTCAGACAACTTATTACAGAATTTTGAGAGAATATTTACTTGTAACTAAAAAACTAGCACTGGTTGTAGCAAATCCGAACTTTGCTTCAGTAATACACAATCTAATGACACACAGATTCACAAATTGGCAAGTTACCTCCTGCTTTAGATCTAGAATGTATACCAACCAGAAAAACAAGGCAATTGTCTTCTTAATGAATTATTTTTGAGTCAGAGCATCTTTCTCCATCCCCTTTCTGCATTAGTTCTTAAATAGCTAGTCTTCAAAGCCAACAAACCTAGAACAAACTGGGCAGGATGAGAAAATGGGTGCTGGAGAGGATGGGTGATGGAGAAGTGCTGATAATATTACCCTGCTTTTTGGGATAAATAGTCACAAAAAGTCAAGTGTGATAATTTTGAGAAAAGAACCCTAATGACCCTGAGTTTGGAGAACTGAAGATTTTGACTGTTTTTTGTCATAGTGTCTTTTCAGAGTGATTAAGAGGAAGGAAAAGATTTCAAAGGAGTGTATTTTCCAGAAATAATTGAGTATTATTAGAGTGACAGTTGAATATGTCAACCTAAACTCTCTAGCTATGGGTCCGGGAAAAAATGCAACCAATCAATTTTCTCACCAGTCTTGCCATCCAGACAACAGAGAACCGAGGCAAGTATATTCCAACCCCTTACCTCTTTACCAAAACTGAATCTTGTGGGAGCTCATCTCATTTAGTGTAATTCAAGCAATAAAAGATTCCTCAAGGTGGATGAATAATACACAAAAGTGGGGAGGGGTGTCATATAACCATCTGAATGTTTATAAAAAGTAAACACCTCTAAAAATATTCTACTGCTGTAACCAGAAAAGAAGTTTCAGGAAGCCATTTTCCATTCCGAAAAGAAAATACAAGGAAATGTGGCATGTATGAAATAAGAATGAAAATCCATGAGCTGATATTACACTGAAATGAAGATAAGTTGATATAAAATAAATCGCAAATAACTTAAAAATTATAATTTTCTGGGAAGATTCTTCAAGGTAGAATTGATAACAAATATATATTGGATAGCTACAAAGGCAGAGATGATACGAACAGCCATTCAATGGAAAATTACAATTAAGGGCGATTTTAATTGTGTACCATATATTTGTATTAAATACATAAAATATTATACCCGTCACTCATTGTAATAGGAAATACGCCTTGTCACAAATTTTCTGAGCACACAACTTCACAATGCTCCATTTTCTTCTGTTTATCTCCTAAACATGACATTAATGTTTTTATAAGTAATTAGATCAAGTTTTAGATTAGTATAAAAATGCTAAACTCTTTTGTAGGTGGATTGTTCGATTCTAAGTCCTATCATCATTGTGTGGGAATGTCTTCTTCACATTAATCTCATTTTAATTTGCATTTCATTGATGTTTAGAATTATTTCTTAAATGCGTATATATACAGGTTTTTTTCTTCTCAGTATATATCATACTCTTTCTCCATTTTCTTGCTGATTTGTAAGATTGTTTTAGGTACTACACTCTTATCTGCTGTGTACTTTGCACACTTTTATTTGCTTTTAATTGTATTTATGATTTAAATTCTATGAACATTAGTTTTATCAAAGAAAAATGAAGGCAGGTTATAAAAACAATTGAAAAATGCTTGATTATATTACTTAGATCAAAAGAAGGGCTTATAAAGTAAAATATTAGAACAAAGATCTCCCAAGAAATGGTTTTAGGAAAGTAATTATGGTACAGTAACTCAATTATATAACATATATAAACAGAAATATCGAAAACTTATTTGAAAATTATTAGAAATGTCAAAATTTAAAAGACAATAATAATAATAATTTCTAGAAAAAGGAAAGACAAAACACTTAATTTTAATATTACAAATTTAATATCCCAAATTACATCACCACTGAGGAAGTTTTAGAATTTTAAAAAACTGAAATCAGTTGAAGCTTTGATAAGCCATCAAATAGAATAGAGTAGTGAATTTTTTAACATCTTTGAGACTAATTGGCATATAATCAACTGCATATATTTAAAGCATACATTCTATAAGTTTTGACATATGTATACACTTACAATCTCAATCAGGGTAGTGAACATATCTATTACTCTCAAAAGTATCCTCCAACCCCTTGGTAATCTCCCCTTCCCTCCCCTCAACTCCTGTCCACAGGCTACATCTGCACTATGGATTTATTGTATTTACTACAATTTTATATAAACAGAATCACACAATATGTACCTTTTCTTGCCTGGCTTTCTTCACGTCGTGTACTTATGTTGATATGTATCCATGTTGTTGTATGTATTAATAGTTAGTATTAATAGTTACTGTTTTTTAGGGCTTAATAGTATTTCATTGCCTGGATACACCACAATTTGTTTATTCATTCATCTATTAATGGGTATTATTTACAGTTTTAGACAATTTCAAATAAAGCTTCTATAAACATTTGTGTCATAGCATTTATATCGACACATGTTTTTATTCCTCTGAGTTAATAACCTTGAGTAAAATGACTTACCATAGGGCAGATGAACATTTAACTCTAAGAAGTAGCCCAACTTTTTCAAAGTGGTTGCACCCTTTTACCTGGCACCAGCACTATAGGCGAGTTCAAATTCCACCATATCTTTGCCAACACCTGATACAATCAATCTTTTTCATTTTAAACATTCTAATAAGTACAAAATGGTAAATCTCATTGTGGTTTGAATGTGCATTTTACTAATAACTAATATAAAGAAGCTTTTATGTATTCATTTACTATTTATATATTTTCTTTATTAAAGTGTTCGTTGCTGTCTTTTACCAATTTTTTAATTTGGTTGTTTTATTATTTACTTATAGGAGATTTTTATGTAATCTTTATTTTGAAATTATTTTCAAATTATATATCTGATAAGGGATATATAATTTGAAGACATTTTCTTTCAGTCTCTGTGGCTTCTTTTATTTTCATTTTCTAAACATAGTCTTTAAAATAGTAGAGTTTTTAATTTTAATGAAGACAAATTCATCAATGTTTATTTTATGAATCTTACTTTTGGTGTTATATCTAACACATTTTTGCCAAAATAAAGGTCACAAAGATAGTCTCTTATTATTTCTTTTAGAATTTTTGTACTTTTAGGACAACAGTTCATTTTGAATTAATTTTTGTGTGTGATGCAATACATAGATCAAAATTCACTTTTTGCATATTAATATCCAATTATTCCTCTGCCATTTGTTGAAAAGCCTATTCTTTCACCAATTAATTGCTTTTAAACTTTTGAAAGTCAATTGTTCATGTGTATGTTAATCTCTTTCTGGACCTTCTATTCTGGTTCATTAATCTATTTCTCTCTCTCTCTCTTTCTCTTTTTCTCTCTCTCCCTCCCTCCCTTTCTTTTATAGAGACAGGGTCTTGTTCTGTCAGCTAGGCTGAAGTGCAGTGGTGCAATTATAGCTCACTGCAACCTCGAACTCCTGGGCTCAAGTGATCATCCCACCTGGGCCTCCCAAAGCACTGGGATTACAGGTGTGAGCCACAATGCCCAGCGTCTATTTGTCTGTCTTTAAGACAATGCAAAACATTCTTAGTGACTATAGCCCTTTATAAGTCTTGCAATTAGAGAGGCTTAGTCCTCCAACAGTTTCGTGTTTGTTTATTTGTTTTTCAGATACTTTGACTAGGCTAGGTTCTTTATATTTCCATGTGAATATTAGACTAGGCTTTCCAATTTCTACAAAATGTCTGCTTCATTGTAATTTTGGATTGTATTGAATCTATGAATCTTTTTGTGGGAAATTAATATTTTATCACTTTTGGGGGATATTTACAATTTGCTTATCTGTTTAGGTATGGCCCATTCACTTATTTATTCAACATTTACTTGATAAGCAACTTTGCTTTTGTTAGGCACCGCTCAAGGAAACCAGCATGTACTTGCGAATGAAAGAGACAGAAATCCTATCTTTGTGGACTTCCGTTCTAGCTGGGAAAGTAGGAGTGAAGGTAGGGATAAGAACTAATGGTAAACATTATAAATAAGGAAGTATATAGTATATTAGAAAAATGATAAATGCTGTGGTGAAAAGGTGAACATGTAAGGGAGATAGATGATTGAGGTCACTGGTGGGTGAAGACTGTAATGCATGGTTAGGAAGACTTCATTTTAAAAAGTGTCATTTGGGTAAAAACCTTGAAAGAGGTGACACAGTCATGGAAGTATCTGGGAAAAGAGTTTTCCAGGTAGAAAGGAAAGCCAGTACTTAGTGGGAGTGTGCAAGTGTGTTTGAGTGAAAGCAAAGCTTTTATTCAAAAAGTGTCCAACGTGGTAAGGTCAGAGAGAAGAGAGCATCTCTCCAGACCATATGAGTCATTTAAGGACTTCAGCTTTTACTGAGTGAAACTGGGAGTTGTTGAAGGGGTGAAATGCAGTAAGCTAAAAATAAGAGTAATTTGAGAAGCAAAATAAGTAAAAACAAGACAGGGTAGGGATGTGTAGTTAAGAATAAAAAAGGGGTAAGTATGGCTCCCAAATTCACATCCACACTCGGGTGATGATCAGCAATGATTCTGACAAACTCAGATGGAGAAAAACAAAAACGTTTTAGGTGTCATGATTATATATAGATATAAATAGATGATATAGATACACATATGCATGTACGTAGATATATCAATAAGGGATGTATCCCAGATGAAGCCAACCTTTAAAAAACCAAGGTACAAATTCCAAAAAAAGGAAAATTAATGGAATATTAATATTAATGGAAAATTAATGTGTCTGAAATTGTGTTCAGAATCTAGCTAATTTTACTAATGCCTCGTACATACTGTTACTATGATTGAATGGAAGGATTAAAAAACAAACAGCAAAAGTGTTGCAGAGTAACAGTTCATCAGCACTGATGTTCTGCTCATTTGAATTCAGATTTGCTAGGCTGGTTGTGTGAAAAAAATCAATGAGGAACAGAGATGTGCCACCCAGTGAACTGATGGGAGGCAAGTGCCTTGAAAGATAAGTCAGTGACTTACTGGGGCATGATCTGGAGCAATGCATTGTGCTTTGGAAAAACAGGAGTTGCAGTTGAGAGAATATGGATTTGGGAGGCAATCAACCACAGAGTTAATTTATTTTAGCAAAATCTTTGTGTTTTATGAAGAGTCCAAAAAAATGGCATTATGCTCAAAAATAGGCCATGTAACTGGAAACCCAAGACTGTAATCATAGAAAATAATCTCTCAGCATAGCATTCTGGAAGTGACTCTGGGTTAATGACAGTAGCAACACTATTAGCCCATCTGCATACATAAGCAGAAGTGTTTCACAGAAAAAAGATCTCAAATTCTGATGTTATATTCATACAGTTAGTTTTCCATACTATGAACAAATTTGCCATTCAATAAGTAAATATGTATCATTTTCAATGTGGGAAACTTTAAGGTGAATAAAAATGGTACGGATATGGTGTTTCCTGCTGGCGCATAAAATACAAAATTGAGGTGATTTTCCTTCCATGTGAAATGTAATTAGTATAATTTTAAATATTTTGGCATTTACATTTATGTTGTTCAAATTTACTACTGGTGTATCCTGATTGACACTAAGCTATCAAACTTCTTCAGTTAAAGATTTTACTGCTATGTGTGAGAAGTCTCAAAATAGGTAATGTAATTCTCCAAATCTAGCCAAGGAAATTATTCTTTGGATAAAATGTGTATCATAAATGCATTTTAAAAGATGCTTTCTAGTTATGTAGAAAGAAGGAAATTCAGAAATTAGATATGGAGAATAGTTTATAGTTCAGTTTTTTTTTAGTTTGTGTACAAATGAAACTACAGGGCTAGAAAAAACATGTAAACAATAGTCCCACATATCATTCAGTGTGGCTCTAATAATTCAAAGGCTACATAATTGCAAAAATACAACTATAAATTTGTATTACGATCCTAACTTTAAAAAAATTCCTGAAACTAAGAGCTTATATACCCAAGAATACCAGCAGAATTTACTGTACAAACAACCCATTTGTACTTGACCAACACTGAATTGAAAAGGAGTTCACTTTCCTGGACAATTTTTAAGTTGTGTCAAGTCTGAGAAAAACAGCAGCACATAAAAGGATCATATCTAACAGTTGATGTGTGGATCTGTTTGATTTTACACCAGTGGAAACTAATCAGAATACTTACACTAGTGAAATAGACCAAAATAAAAAGCAGAGGAAAGCTAGATGAACATACAGATACTGAAATTTTAGGAAAATATTTCTAGTCATCTCAGACATGTTATTCTGTTTGTAAATGAAAGGAAGAGCTATTTGATAGGTGGATGATATTTAAACTTTTCTAATAAACTTTTTATTGTATTGAAAAGTGCAAAAGTTATTTTCTCTCAAATTAATAATCTTAGAGAGTTAAAAATATAGATCTATGTATTTTTAAAATCTAGTATTTCTGGACTTCAGAAATGCTGATTCTTCAGGAATATAAGTGGGAAAGTTTAGACTTGACTCTTCTGAGGGGAGTAAATCATAATTATTAGGCTGAAAAATGATCTAACATAGTGTTATTCCAAGTGTGTTTCACAGACCAATGGTGGTATGCACAACCACACAATTGAAACCCACCTGCAAGCTGAATTCAGAAATTAAGAGTACATACTTCACATACTTTAACAATTTGACATTGTTGTGGCATCAAGGTATGTTTTAAATTTCAGTCAACATGGTTTGAAGTTTAAGTTTTGAACAGAAGTAACTTCTAATGACAGAAAAACATTTCAGAGTAGAAACTCAGATTGAAAAGACTCTAGCAGATGGAAACCAACCCATTACTTCTTTCATCAAGAAAGTCTGATGAATGACAGCTCTACTAAACGGTATGTTTCATAGCACAGTAAAACCTGGAATTTACGTAAGGCCTAATACATTAAACTAAAAATTATCCTCTTTATTATACGATAATATATAAGCTGCTTATAAATAACTGTCATGGCATGCTCAAGAAAAAAGTTTGGTGGAGGATGTTTGAATCATGAAACAAATTTAGCATATCTAAATATGAGTTTCAATTTTGTTCAAATTGTTAAATATGTGAATTGTTCTGGAACACTTGTTTATTTGTCTGATGTCTTAGGAATTTTAAAAATTATTTTAATATACCTACCCAAAGAACGAATGCATCAAAATTATTATTAATGGTAGAAAGGACTGAAGAACTAAAACCAAAGTTAGATTTTTGGATGAACAGAGATTCTGTATAATTATCAGTGAAGTAGGTGATGGACATGGAATGGATGATATTGCAGCTTATAAAAGATATCACAGACAACTTGCAAATTTAAAAATATATTATTTTATCAAAAGAAGATCCAAACATGAAATTATAGATCCAAAATTCGTTTCATTCAACTAAAGGTAATTTAAATTTAAATAAGGTTTTAAAGGATAAATTGTTGGAAACAACTAGTGATAGAGGATTTAAGATGCATTTGGAAAATACAGCATCACTTGCCTTATTGGATAAAAAACAATAAATATCCTGAGATTTCTGAGGTTGCCTTAAAATCTCTTTTTTCATTCCCATTGATACACCATTGCAAGATGATTGCTCTACTATGAATGCTATTAAAACAACACATAAAAAAAGTTTAGATTATATAAATTAACAAGTAAGAAGAGGCTATTTGGTCACATTTAAAACTTTACATATTCATATAGGAATTTAATGGGGGAATTATTCATATAGGAATTTAATGGGGGAATTGCTATTTCCTTTATAAATTTTTCTTTAGTTACAATTGTGGAAAAACAAAGAGTTACAAGTGTGTAAAAGTGATTATGTGTGTTAATCATTTCTAAGAATACTTTCAATTAAAAATCTGTAGTTTCTATAGTCCTCTTTTTCCTATATTTTAACTGTATTAATTATGTTTACTAAATTGTTATTGAAACTTTTTTTTTTTTTTTTGAGATAGAGTCTTGCTTTGATGCCCAGGATGGAATGAAGTGGTGTGATCTCAGCTCACTGCAACCTCACCTCCCAGGTTCAAGCGATTCTCCTGCCTCAGTCTCCTGAGTAGCTGAGACCACAGGCATGTACCACAACGTCTGGCTAATTTTTTTGTATTTTTAGTAGAGACAGGATTTCACTATGTTGGCCAGGCTGGTCCCGAACTCCTGGCCTTAAGTGATCCGCCCACCTCGGCCTCTCAAAGTGCTGGGATTACAGGTGTGAGTCACCACATCCAGCCTATATGTGTGTTGAATCTAATAGTAAATACATGTGGATAGTGTAGGAGGGTGTGCTAATAAAAGAACAATAATGGTGATGTTTGTGGTAACAGAACTTTCCTGTATCTTAACTGTGGTGAAATAAATGAACCTACACATGTGATAAATTTACACTGAACTGAATACAACACACACATACAAACACAAGAACATGTAAGTTTCATGTAATCTGAAAAAGGTTGGCAGACAGTATCAATGTAAATTTCCTGGTTTTGATTTCATACTCTACTATACTATTACCAGATGTTACCACTGGGGAAAACTGAGTGAAGGGTAATCTCTAAATTGTTTCTCTAGTTGTATGTAAATCTACTACGACTAGATTTATGTATGTAAATAACTTTATTTAAAAGTCATTTAAATCTCAAAATAAGAAGTCATTTTAAACAATAGTTTAAGGATAAAAGCAATTCAGGAAACTACCACAAGGGGTATCAAGAGGTTTGGGAGGTGGTAGAATCAGTGGTGATGAACAGGAATGCAATCATAGCCGCAGATTCCCATTGTGCCACCTACTTCTAGCAAAGACTCCTTGTAATTCAGCAAGAGCATGAGAACCCAGTCTAGAGCTGTTAGAAATTGTGGAAAAACATTCTTTCTGGACAAACTCTTCTGGTTAAAAGTAATTTACATGTTAAAAATAACACAACCATTGCAAATCAGAGCATTAGTATTAAAAATGTTCTAGCCAGTTTATTTTTTATAAGCCTCTGTCTTGATTTATAAGTTGTAGAATACTTGATTTGTATTGTTACTTTCCTGATTTGATGTATCTTATGCTCAAGCAATCTCTTACTTTCTTGATGAGAGAAGTGCCTTTGATAAATTCTATTTGTAACATCTGTAACAAGGCCCTTAAAGTTGTATTGATCAATTAAAGAATGTCTTATTTCTAGTAGTAAGAAAATATTTTGTTAAAATAATGCCATAAAATAAAAGTGCTCTTACATGTAAAAGCATTATAAGAGTGAATCAAAATGAATTTCCTATCTTTCATTGCAAATAACAGTTTACCACTTCAATTAGAACTACCAATTTAACTTATGGTGCACAAAATTATGTAATAAATTTAATGACTGAAACAGTTCACATGCACACAAAAGAAAAAGTTGTCTTGAACTTTGGCTTAAATGAAAAAGGCCATATAACAAGATAATAATTTTAGGATTGGATAAGTCACAATATGGGTGGGCAATTTAAGTTACTTCAATTTGTCCGTAAATGTGTGTGAAATTTTATTTTAAATGACAACAATGCCTTTGACATTTCTCTTATCTAGAGGGGGAGACAATGCCTTCCTCTTGAATCTGTATGGACTGTGACTATTTCAACCAAGAGCTCACAGAGGCAAATAAAATTATACAACTTCCTAGGCTATGTCATAAAAGAAATGCAGCTTCCAGCCTACCTGCTGGACCACTCACACTGGAGCCACCATACAAAAAATTCAACTAATCTAACGCTGCCTTCCTGTGAACCACCATATGAAAAGGCCATATGTAGGCTCTCTAGTGGATCACTCCTGCTGAAGGCCCAGCCAACAATCAGCATCACCTGCCAATCATGTGAGTGAGCTGCGCTGGACCCCCAACCTGGTCAGGTCTGAAAATAACTGCAGGTTCAGCCAACAGCTGGACCCTTTTCAAATCCCTGGCTCACAAAACTTTAGGGAAATAATGGTTATAATCATTAACTGGTTATGTTACTAATTTCAAGAGTAATTTGTTACACAGGATTAGTAATTTAGTCCAGTAAGTATAAAATGATAATTTTATAGCAGAAAAAGAAGTTTTATTACTTCTTTTATTACTTCTGTCTAGCTGATTATCATTTTATACTTACTGGACTAAATTACTAATCCTGTGTAACAAATTATGGAGTACAAATTTTATAAATTGCAATCTGACTGCAAGGAAATGTATGGTGCAAGTAGTTGTAGGGTGCAGAATTCCATCTTCCAAATAAAGTTGTAAGATCAAAAAAGGTTAAAATGAAAATACGAGGAGGGCGAGTCTTTAAAGTTATCCAGGGAACATTTCATTCACTGGATCAAAAATTTAACTACAGGCCAGGTGTGGTGGCTCACGCCTGTAATCGCAGCACTTTGGGAGGCCAAGGCAGATGGATCACAAGGTCAGGAGATCGAGACCATCCTGGCTAACACGGTGAAACCCCGTCTGTACTAAAAATACAAAAAAATTAGCCAGGCACGGTGGCAGGCGCCTGTAGTCCCAGCTACTCGGGAGGCTGAGGCAGGACAATGGCTGAACCTGGGAGGTGGAGCTTGCAGTGAGCCGAGATTGCACCACTGCACTCCAGCCTGGGAGACAAAGCGAGACTCCATCTCAAAATAATAATAATAGTAATAATTTAACTACAAAATCCAAGCTAAAGAGCATGACTTTTAAATTTTCACTTTCCCTGGTTTCCTTCAATACAGATATAATTATTTCCCAAAACAGCCATTATTTTTGTTTATTTACATTATAATTTTATATATTTACAGGGTACATGTAAAAATTTTGTTATATGCATAGAAAGTATAATGATCAGGTCAGAGTATTTAAGGTATCCATGACCTGAGTATTTAGCATTTCTATGTGTTGGGTACATTTCAGGTCCTCTCCTTCAGCTAGTTTGAAAACTACGTTGTGGTTAACTGTAGTCATCCCATGCTGCTAACAAATATTTGAATGAATTCCTTTTACATAAATGAGTGTTTGTACCCGTTAACCATTTTAACCTCTAGCTCCAGTGGAATCACCCGATAATCAAACCCAGATCCCATATGCCTGTCCACAATCTTGGGCCATTACCCAAATTTGAATTGTCTTGGAACTAAGTTTGAGACCAAAAAACTTCAGCCAGTTTTAGATCTTAATTCCAATCCTTTTATTTGTATGAGGGGACTTCAGAAAGTTCATGGAAATTTTTAATTTAAAGATAAAAATAAAAAATATAAATTTTATCTCTCAATATAAGCTCCATCGAGTTTAAGACACTTTTACAAGCAGTTGATACCAGTTCATACTTGCAACTGAGAGTCCTGCAATTTAACCATGTCAGTGCAGTCTTTTCTACATTATTAACTGAAGAAAAATGGGTGCCCTTCAAAGTTTTTTTCAGATTAGGAAACAAAAAGAAGGCAGAAGGAAACAAGTCAGGACCATAAGGTGAATGCCTAATGATTTCCCATCGAAACTCTCACAAAAATGCCCTTGTTTAATGACAGGAATGAGCAGGATCATTGTCATGCTAGAGAAAGACTCTCTGGTGAAGCTTTCCCAGGTATTTTCTGCTAAAGCTTTGGCTAACTTTCTCAAAACACTCTCATAATAAGCAGATGCTATTGTTTTTTGGCCCTGCAGATAGTCAACAAGCAAAATGCCTTGAGTATCTCAAAAAACTGTTGTCATGATCTTTCTTCCCGGCTGGTCTGCTTTTACTTTGACTGGACCACTTCCACCTCTTAGTAGCTATTGCTTTGATTGTCTCTTGTCATTAGGATTGTACCAGCAAAGCCATGTTTTATGCCCTGTTACAATTCTCTGAAGAAATGTTTTAGGTTCTTGATCCCACTTGTTTAAAATTTCCCTTGAAAGCTCAGTTCTTCTCTGCAACTGATCTGAGTGCAATGGTTTTGGCACCCATCAAGTGGAAAGCTGGTTCAATTTTTTTTTTTTTTTTTTTTGAGACAGAGTCTTGCTCTGTCGCCCAGGCTATAGTGCAGTGTCATGATCTCAGCTCCACTGCAAGCTCCGCCTCCTGGGTTCACGCCATTCTCCTGCCCCAGTCTCCCAAGTACCTGGACTACAGGCGCCCACCACCACACCCAGCTAATTTTTTTGTATTTTTAGTAGAGACGGGGTTTCACGATGTTAGCTAGGATGGTCTCGACCTCCTGACCTTGTGACCCGCCCACCTCGGCCTCCCAAAGTGCTGGGATTACAGGCGTGAGCCACTGCACAGCCAAGTTGGTTCAATTTTTCAGTCAGAATTGTGTAAACTGAACCAATTGAGATGTCTATGGTGTTGACTCTTGTTTCTGCTAATCGTCAGTGCTCTTCAATTAGGACGCAAACAGGATGAATTTTTTTCCTCGTAAATTGATGTGTATGGTCTGACATTGCAGGCTTCATATTCATCATTGTCTCATCCCTCTGAAAATGTGCTATCCATTTGTAAACTACTGATTTCTTTGAGGGACTTGTCCCCACAAACTTTTTATCAATAATATCACCATCCTTTGACCCAAGCTTCACTATAATTTGATGTTTGTTCTTGCTTCAATTTTAACAGAATTCATGTTGCTTTGATATGGGCTCTTTTCAAACTGATGACGTACACTTCTTAGTGCCTCAAACTCAATCCTGTTCAGACATGTTATCACAGTTAGTATCAGTTTATTTTGGTGCAAGATCATTTATAAGTTCATGCCTAGTTTTTTCATAATATGCATTTTCCATGAACTTTTTGAAGACCCCGTGTATGACTGATTGGTTTGTAATAATTTGAAGACATAGAAATAAATACAAAATAAATACAAAATAAATACAAAAACATGAAGCAAATCAGAAAATTAATACTGTGCTTATGTTAAGCTTAAAGGTCAGTTTTCTATATATGGTGATAATTTTTGTGTTTGCATTTAAGTATTTGAAATACTTAAAATGTCTGATGTATTTAAGGGCCAATCATATTAGGCCTCTGACAATTTTAACTGTATAAGACAATTATCTTGAGTTTTCAAACTGTGCTTGGGTTTACACATAATATGAATTATTGTATCTAAAAATATTTATATTTATTAATTTGTAAGTAGAGTTTAAGTGCATGGGTAGATTTTGTTATATTTGTGAATCTGTCTTCTTGATATTTAAAATCCTAAGAGATTTAGTTATATAAACTTTGTGACTGTAGTTTAAAATGTAAATATAATCAATCATGTAAGTGGTGTCATACATTTAAAATTTTAATCTTTCAGTATAATTGAGTTAATTTAACAATGATCCAAAAATAAAAGAAAAATTTTTAATATTTTTGCAAAAGTTAGCAGATTTGTAAATTAAAAACAAATCACATGTTATAGTTAAACTACTTGAGTAGTTATTAAAGTCTATAGCTTTACTAAGCTGACTATTAATTTAAACACATATGATGCAAATAATCATTTAACACGCAAACTTTCTACTCAGACATTAGAAACGTAATTGAAAGGATTTCTTTGGTTGTAGTACATACCCAGTAAAAACACAAATATGGATATTATTTTTACAAATAATTTGAAATCAAATTATCAACTATGTTTTAAATCCAATTTTATGAGGCTCAGAAGCTGGCTTATTGACTGAAGACGTCAATAAAAGCATCCTAATGTGAAGAAATCAAACCCAGATATAGTAAATACTTTATATATCAGAGATCACCTATAAATAAACAGCAAGCTAAATGTATTTTGGACCAAAAAGGCCATATGAACTTGGGTTACAAATTCACATGAGGACTGCCTTGTAAATTTTTCATGCAATTATTTCATGGGAAATAATTTTCCTCCACTTGAAAAAGAGAGGCCAGGTTCTCTCCTGCCTCTCTTTGAGGAGTAGGCCCCCTTCTAATTCGCTCTTTCACTGAGGATGTAACACTTTGGGCCTTACTGCATGTCTCCTGGCTGACTCTCTTGTTGTATGGGGCTAGGTTTTTGCCTCACGTAACTCACACCCCATGTGGCTATCAAAATAGAAGTAAAAGGTGACAGGGGATTGTAGATTCTCTCATTTTTAACTGCTTATCTTCCTAGATTCCCACGTTCAATTTTATTTTTTAGCATTAAAGGAGATTTCCTACTTTTATAAAAGGTTGGAAATGCAATTAAAATACAGTTCTAAAAAAATAGAGTTTAAAAGTACTGGTCCACCATTCTTCCACATTATTTTTAAGATAAGCAATTTAGTTATCACCACATTCCAACTATAAAATTATAATCATACTAACCTAAAAATTGAAAGTAGATAACACCAGTCACCCAACCAAAAAATATAAATAAATGAATTTCCATAAATTTTTCAAAAATATTTTTTCATAATCAGAAATTTAAAAGTTGATGAATTTTTGTTACTTGCTATTATTTTTTCATTACAGCAAATTTGACTCAACATTATTACAATGACAGCTTTCATAGGTCAAATAAGAAAGGGAGTAAAAAGAGAATTACAAATTTCAAAATGTGCTTTGGATATTTTGACAAATTTTAAGAAAAAAGACAAAAGTCACTTTATTAAGTTTTTTTTCTAGTAAGTAATTACTGAGAACACAAGGATAGTTGATTTTTACTGATGATGCTTTTATGTATAGGAAAACACAACTCTATATCTATATAGATATTGCTATTAGAAGCCAGCTTATCTAAATTATTCAGACTCAATCTATATTTGTAAAGCAATTATGAATATATCTAACTCAGCAAAAAACATTTTACTCTTTTCTGAAATTACAAGGGCAATATGTTATAATGGGAAACTTCAGCAGGAGGAAATGGTTGATACTTGTCATTACTTCTCCAGTGTCTTAGCTATGAGACCTTGGCAAGTCTTTCAAACTTCTCAGGACTCAGTCATCCCGTTTAACATATAGGATTAATTGATTGCCACCTTGAGGCCAGGAAGTAAGAGAGAGGATTAATGGAAATTTCTTGAAAATTTTAGGCTAATAATGTGGCACAGTCATTTTTCTTTTCTTTTCTTTCTCTCTCTCTCTGTCTTTTTTAGTGCCCTCCCCCACCTGCCACATGTTTCAGATTCTCTCAGCTGTATAGTAGTTTCTTAATCTGACTGCACTGTCTTCAGGACACATTTTAGTCTACAACGAAATAATCACACACTTACAAACACTGACTTTGCAAAATAACAACTCAGCTAAAGGCAAATGTGGAGATGAGCTTAAAATGAATTTCAGTTACTTAAGTTGACGTCAATCATCCTCTAATGTAGAAAAAAAAAAATTAACCAACAGTTACTACAGACTTCAAATATCAAGAAAAATTATGGCCAATGGTCTAAGGGCCTTCTTGGACTCCAGAGAGAAACAAAAAATGCAGTTAGGAGACTGAATGAAGACATTTGGAGAAGAGATAATGCAGCCATATTATTCTGTGTTCTAAGAATATATTTTATACTCAATTCTTCCGTATTATGGAGTCTTATTCTTGGACTTCTTACAGCTAACATTCCAAATAGAAAACCCTGGATATCGTTAGCTTTCTTGAGTAGTTGAGTTTACATTTCATTGCCTTCTCAATTCATTACACAGAGTATTTTTACTTAGCCAAAAATTATTTTTACAGTGTTTTTGTAAAAAAGTCTAACTACTAGGGAATATGCAATGACCGCTTATAGCTACAGTCCTGGCTCATGATTTATTTTACAAGTCTTTCCTCACAGTTCTTTGCTAAATGGACATTCTTTGTGTTTTATTACAAGTTTCTTCCATTGCATCATGCTCTCAGTGGGATGGTGTGCCTATATTTTATTTTACTCCTGCCATTAATTACCTGTGGGTCTATATCATGTCTCCCTAAGACCCATTTATTATAATGGTGCCTGCTGGTGTCCCTGCAGCTAGCAGTCTGTCAGCATTTCCATTAGAAACCCCATTTCACAGGAGCTTAAAATTCAGCTGTAAAATTGTGCTTTAGGCTGTATATGTTTAAAGTACATGGTATGAGCTATGAAACTCCTTATTTTTAGCTCCAACAAGACAAATTTGGATAAAAAGCTGTTTCAAAATTGATGTGCATGTAGGCTCTAATTTTTGTGGAAAAAAGTAAAGTGTTTTTTTTTCTATGAACAATCTTATAAAATATGTATGTTTACATTTTATTTTTCTCAAAATGGACACATATTTCTGCATGGTTTATAGGAAAATTAGTACAGTCTAGGTGATAGGTATGCTTTCATGTTTCTTTGTTTCTTTAATTTTATTAAAATACATATGACTGCTAACTTTTTAAAGAATTTTGAAATGTGTATTTATTCATGGAGAAAACAGAAAATATTGTATTGACAATATAAAGCTGAATTTTAAAATTTTTTTGAGTTATCTATGGAGTTGTTCATTCCCCAGTATTCAAAGATGAATGTTGTTTACCATAGGAAATAATTTGGAATTAAGAAATCATAAGTGTCTAAAGAGTTATCATCCCAAGAAATCCTAAAATTACCCCTCTCTTGGGTATGACATGGGTATGGGATACAGATAAAATACAGGAAGCCCAGTTAAATATTAATTTCAAATAAAAAATATTTTTAGTATAACTATATCCCAAATACTGCAGGAGATATATTGATACTAAATATGTTTATATTTTGTGTTTATCTGAGATTCTTACTTAACAGAGTATCCTGTATTTTTATTAGCTAAATCTGGCAACCATAGATATCAGCAACTATTTTCATATTCTTCATGCTAAAATTAGAATTCAGTGTTATAGAACATCTGAGTAATAAATGAATAGGAAATAATGTTTGCTCTCTTAAAATATTGCATAGGCTATAAAAACACTTCCTCAAGAGTAAGTTTTCCGTTAAAAAATATTCTTATATATATAAATCAAAGGGAAATAATATGACCAAGGGAAAAACAGAGAGGCATCTTTAATAGAAAGAGGTTCCCTAAGAATGAAAATGGAGACATTTGGACCCAAAGACACTAAGGGAAGGAAAGATATTGACAAAAAAAATAAAATGTCATATCTAAATCAGCAGTGCCCTTTATGAACTCTATCCTAAATCTTTGACTTAATTCTGAAGTACACAATTACTAAATACATTTAAGTACTTCGATTCATAAAATTAACTTGGGAAAAAAAGACCACATTTAAAAATAAATTTCAAAATATTTGGCTCATTCTTGCAACCAATAAAAGTTTTTAAACAACTTCAAGAGACTGGATGAAAATGAATGGAACTAGTAGCTGGGTGAATTGCTAAGAAATTAATTGGGAATAGGGGATTGAAAGAGTTGTGTTGTCGCAGCAGTTACTAGGAATGAAGGTAGTCAGTCATAAAACAATGTCTTCACTAAGAATTAATCATACAGCTAAAACAAGAATATTCACATAGGACAGCATAATACAAGAGGAGGATGAATGACTTATGAAAAAGAACTTGGTTTTTAGCTAGTTAGATGGGCTATAATTGAACAAAACATAAACGTTTCAAAACATGGGTGAATTCATGAGAAGGGGATTTTCTGAATGTGTATGTGTAGGGAAAAAAGAAAATAAAATCATATATATAAAAGAAACTATAATAATAAATATTAAGTGAACATGAATGTATGAGCCAAATGTATATGATAATAAATAGTTCAGGCTTTTCAGAACTTAAAACATAGTTGAAGCTACAAGACATGAAATAATTCAAAAGTATATCTCACCAGGTACTTTATGTCACAAGGTGAAGTTGTTTTTCAAATTGCTTTTTAAATTGTTCTCTTTGCTTGTAAATACTATTGAACTTCTTCAGCTATCACTGAATATCTTCACTTGTAACAAATTCTCACATTTTAACAGTGGATTTGATTTTTTTGATTGTGATAAAATATGCATAATATAAAATTTACCATTTTATATGTTACAACTCAGTGACATTAAATATATTCACAATGTTTGTATAATCATTGCCACTATCTATTTCCAGAACTTCATCATCCCAAACAGAAACTCTTTACCCATTAAACATTGATTCCCCATACTCCTCTCCTTCTGGCCCCGTTAACCTCTATCTACTTTCTGTCTCTGAATTGACTTATTGTTGCTACCTCACATATGTGGAATTATACAAAATTTGTTATTTTATGTCTAGTTTATTTCACTTAGCACAATGTTTTAAAGTTTCATCATGTTGTTGTAACATGTGTCAGAATTGCACTGCTTTTTATGAGTGAATGATATTCCAAATTGTTCATATTCTACATTTTGTTTATTCATTCATCTGCTGATGGACATTTGTGTTGTTTCCATCTATTGGCTATTGTGAATAATGCTAGTGTAAGCATTAGTGTGCAAGTATCTGTGTCCCTGCTTTTCATTCATTTGGGTGTATACTTAGGATGAAATTACTGGATTATATGGTAAAGCTATGTTTAATTCTTAAAGAACTATCAATTTTTGTCCATACTGGTTGCATCGTTGCACATCCTGACCAACACTAAATGAGAGTTAATTTCCCCTTACACTAACCAAAATTTATTCTCTGATTATTTATCACACTCATCCTAGCAAGTCTGAAATGATATCTCATTGTAATGAAAGTGTGCCTTGATACACAGAGCAAAGCGTGGAAGACTTATTTCTTCAAGGCATTTAAGAAAATATCTGCCCAATCATTAGGTGAAAACTAAACTGAGCAGAGAATTCAGTGATGGCATACAACCAAAAATTCAGTCTTTACAATATTCCTGTAAAGTCAGAAAAAAAAAAAAAACCAGCAAAATAACAAGAACAAAATAGCAACAAACACAAACCTGAGGGAAGGGCATCTGAGCTCCAGAGCTGTCACTATTATCTTATTTGTCTAGTTTGTACCAGAAAAATATAAGCCATGAGAGAAAAACACATACAAAAAACCCAGGAAGGTATAGCACATAGAATGTTGTGCTTTTGTAAATATAACAACAGAACTTTATCTAAATTGACTGAAAAAAATAAAATCAGTAAAATCAGTAATGAAAGACATTTCCAATGACCTTATTAAGTGTATACATATATCAAAACATCACATTGTGCCCCATAAACATGTAAAATTATTATTTGTCACTTGGGCCAGATGGCATAGTTGTGAATTCTACTAAACCTTTAAAGAAGAATTAATATCAATATGATATTTACTTTGGCTATCAAAATACAGAAAGAGAGGAATCATAAGTAAAAAAAACTAAACTACAGAAAAATATCCCTTATGAAGACAAATATAAACATCCTCACAAAATTTTAACAGAATCCAACACAGTCAAAAAAGATTGAACACAATCTGCTTTTTATGCCAGGAATACAAGGTTGCTTTAACATCTGAAAATTAATGTACCGCACCATATTAACAGAATAGGTGACAAAAACCACATGATCATCTCAGTAAATGTGGAAGAATTTGAAAAGTCCAACACCTCTTCTTGAAAACATCTATGAAATTCCACAGATAATCATATTTAATGGTGAAAAACAAATGAATGTTTCTCTGCCAAGATCAGAAACAGCTCAAGATGTGTGGTCTCATCACTTACATTAAATTTTTTTTTTCTTATTATTTTCTTTTTTTTTTTTTGAATTTTACAATTTTTTTTCTTTTTATTATTATTATTATTATTATTATTATTATTATTATTATTATACTTTAGGCTCTATGGTACATGTGCGCAACGTGCAGGTAAGTTACATACGTATACATGTGCCATGCTGGTGCGCTGCACCCACCAACTCGTCATCTAGCATTAGGTATATCTCCATTGGGAGATATACTTACATTAAATTTTATACTGGAGGTTCTGGTGATGGAGGCAGGAGGCAGAGAACTCTCCTAGGCAGACATGGGAGGGTCCCCAGAGAGTCTTCAACCCACCCAGGTCATTGTACAATGGGGGCTTGCCTAAACACTCCCATGGTGAAAAATTCCATCCCTTGACACATGCACAGTAAGGGAAATAAATCAATGTGGAGTGGCTCAAACAACAGGCCCACATATGCATTGGAAGGACAGGGTGGTGCCACCCGAAATTCGCACCCTATGCAAGGGAGGAGCCTGGTCTTTTCAGCTCACGTGTGGAAATCCTGTATTGCATTGTGAAGGGGAAACCTGCTTGGAGAACCCCTCTCTTAGCTGAGAGTTTTCCTTTTGCTTAATAAATTGTCCTTCTCACCCTTCAATGTGTCTGTGTGCCTAATTTTTCCTGGTTATGAGACAAAAATCCAGGTTCAGTTGAACTAAAGAGCAAAAATGCCGCATCACTAGGAAGGAAAATTAAACAAGAAAATAAAATAAGAGGCATCCGTATTGAAAATAAAGAAATAAAATTAACTCTATCTGTACAGAATGTTATCTTGTATACAGGAAATCCAAAGGCATGAACAAAAGAACTATCAAAACACATTAGCAAATTCATCCATATCGTGGGATAAAAGAACAGTATACCAACAAAATCCATTATATTTGAATACAGAGCAATGGACAATCCAAAACGAAATTTAAAACATGTTTATTTATCAAAAAGAAACTAACGTTAGAAATAAATTTAACAAAACATGAGCAAGACTTGTACATTGAAAATGACAAAACATTATTGAAAGAAATTAAAGACATCAATAGAAACACTTCTCATGTTTACAGATACCAAGCATTCAGGCCAGGCGCGGTGGCTCACGCCTGTAATCCCAGCACTTTGGGAGGCCGAGGCGGGCGGATCACGAGGTCAGGATATCGAGACCATCCTGGCTAACACAGTGAAACTCCATCTCTACTAAAAATACAAAAAATTAGCCAGGCCAGGTGGCGGGCGCCTGTAGTCCCAGCTACTCGGAAGGCTGAGGCAGGAGAATGGCGTGAACCCCAGGGGCCGGAGCCTGCAGTGAGCCAAGATCGTGCCACAGCCTGGGCGACAGCGAGACTCCGTCTCAAAATAAAAAAAGCATTCATATTATTAAGATGGCTGTTCTCAAATGCAATTTCTGGTGCAATGCAATTCCTATCATAATCCTAACTGCCTTTTTCTTTAAGAAATTGACAAGCTGTTCCTAAAATTCATATGGAAATAAAAGGAACCAGAATAACCAAAATAATCATAAAAAAGAAAAACAAAGTTGGAGACATTATATATTTTTTTCACTTCAAATTTACTACAAAGCTACACTAATCAAAGCAGTGTTATACGGGCATAAGGATAGGCACATAGATAAATGGAATAGAATTGAAAGTCCAGAAATACACCCTTGCATTTAGTATCAATTGATTTTCAACAAGGGTGCCAAGACGATTCAATGGGAGAAAGAATAGCCTTTTCAACAAATCATTTTAGGAAAACTAGATATCCACATAAAGTAGAATAAAGCTGTGCCCTCCTTTCACACCATATACAAAAATTAGTTCAAAATGGAGTATAAACTAATGGTATGAGATAAAACAATACAACTCAGAATAAAATATAGGAGTGAAACTTCATACACTTGAGTTGTCCAAAGTCTTATAAATAACAGCAAAACCATGTGACAAAATTTAAAAAGATCAATTGAACTTTGTCAAAATTATTAAATTTCGTGTCTTGAAAAACACTACTGAGATACTAAAAAATAATTCTTTGGCCACGTCTTATAAACAGAATGGCCTCCCACCCAAAATTTGGTTACTGATGTCAAGACTGATGACAACACACATGCACCAACAGGTTATGAAATACATTCCCTCATAGGATGACGCTTTCTAGGTGAGCAAGCTGGCTCCAAAGAAGGTGTAAAAATGTCTTGAGAGCCAGGAAAGGACAATTGTTTGGGGGTTTTATGGGGGTTATAAGATGAGGCTGGGCTGAAGGTCCCCCTGCGTGGTTTGAACTTCCCTTCAGTGCCAAAGGTGGGAAAACACAGACTTTCTTATCATCATGGTCCACTGCAGGACAGAAGGGGAAGACATTAGGATGGGGTTTTAAAAGCTGCCAAGAGTCACACATCAATAATGGAGTCAGACTCTTTATTATAACAATCCAGTAAAAGGGGAAAAAAATGCAAAACATGTAACTGATACAGGTCTTGTATTTGGCATAAAGAAACTACTCTTACAATTCAGTAGTGAAAAAACAAATAACCCATTCAAAAATAAGGAAAAATATCTTAATAGACTGTTTTCAAGGAAAAATACACAAATGGCTAAGAAACACATGAAAAGATACTCAGCATCATTAGCCAGAAGGGAAATGCAAATCAAAACTATAATGAGATACCACTTTATACTCACTAGGACAGCTAAGATAAAAAAGACAGATGATAACAAATGTTGGTGAGGATATGGAGAAATTGTAATTATCATATATTGCTGTGGGATTTTAAAGTGGTGAGTCACATTGGAAAGCAGTTCGGCAGTTCCTCAAAATGTATTATAAAACAGAGACAATATGACCAGCAATTTACACTCCTGGGTATATATCCAAGAGAAATGAAAACGTATGTCCACAAAAAATTGCACATAGATGTTCATAGCAGTGTTACACATAATACCTCAGAAATGGAAATAATACAGATGTCCAGCAACTGATGAGTGGATAACAAAATGTAGTATGTCCATACAATTCAATATCATTCAGAAATAAAAAGGAATGATGTACTGATACATGTTACGTGAATGAACCTTGAAATTATTATACTGTAAAAAGAATTCAGCCATTGTATGATTGTATGAAACATTGTATGATTTCATTTATATGAAATGTCCAGAACAGGCAAAACCACAGAGACAGAAAGTAGATTTGTGTTTGCCTGGGAATGGGGAGAAGGAAGAATTAAGAGTGATTGTTAAATGGTATGGAGTTTGTGTTTGAGGTGTTGAAATTCTTCTATAATTAGATAGTGGTGATGGTTGCAGAACTCTGCTAATATATTAAACTGTTCAGTTGTATGGTTTTTGAATTATATCACAATAAAACACACTCCCCTACACACACACCAACTGATCCCAAATCTCTTAAAAGTAATGATTATGATCCTCTTTGCATTTATGTGCAAATCTTGGAAGACATTTATTTTCATCAGTATGTTGTGCTAACGTATTTAACATGGTTATATAGAGTGGTAGTGAAAATTATTTGAAGAATATAACTGTTTACAGCTCAAGTTGGATGAGTGCTATATTCTGCAATTTTTCATCTCTGATGTGTTGAGTTGGGCCTACATTATTTTGCCCTTGGGGATGCTCCGTTTTTTCATTTTTCTGCTGTCATTTCATATGCAATTGTCCATTGAAAAAGAGGTGTAAGGCTGTGAGGATAATGTCCACTCATAGACAATATCTCTTCGAAGGAGGGTGGGTGATCTTGCAGGATTGTCTGGTTCAATCCTGTCTACTGCCTGTGGCTCCAGTTTGGATAATAAACTATATTGTCCACGACCAGGATTCTATTTAATTAGGTTAAATTATTTAATAAAGCAGTTTGGAGTTGGGAACATCTTTTATTTGCTTGGGAAATTAACTATTAAACCTGTAGCTTTTAAAAATTACCAAGTAGGCTGGGCACGGTGGCTCACGCCTGTAATCTCAGCATTTTGGGAGGCTGAGGTGGGTGGATTACGAGGTCAGGAGTTCTAGACCAGCCTGGCCAACATGGTGAAACCCCATCTTTACCAAAAATACAAAAATTAGCCGGGCTTGGTGGCGCACACCTGTAATCCCAGCTACTCGGGAGGCTGAGGCAGGAGAACTGCTTGAACCCAAGAGGTGGAGGTTGCAGTGAGCCAAGATTGGCCATTACACTCCAGCTCTGGGCAACAGAGAAAGACTCTGTCTCAAAAAAAAAAAAAAAATCACCAAATAATTTGTAACAAATTACCAAGTGATATGTAAAATCTACATTCTTAGTCCATCCCAGAGTCTTACCCCTTCCCTGCCTAAGTGAAATGGGAGAGTTCCCCGATCCCCCTCTCAGGACTTGCAACAGGGGAGTGGCTCGGCTATTTGGTCACCACTGCTGCTCAAACCCCTTGAGGGAGAGGGATCATGCAGACAGGTGGGTGCAGAGGCTGGAGCAAGCACTGTGGGCTCTGGTCACACGGCAATGTCTAGGGGTGGGTGCCTGCAGCCACCGTGTTAACTAATGCTCTCTTAGCCTTGCTGTCTGCAGATGATTTTAAGTGTTAACCAGCTCAATGGAACCTCTGCCTTTTCGCAAGCGCAGAAGCCAGTGTGACAGCTTTCAGTATCCTGAGCTCTTGCCCACTGTGCTGGAAGAATCAGGTCACACATGGGCTTGAAGGATGAATGCATGGTTTTTATTGAGTGGTGGAGGTGGCTCTCAGTGGGCTGGATGAGGAGCCAGAAGGAGGGGATAGACAGGAAGGTGATCTTCCCCTGGAAACTGGCCATTCAGTCTCCAACCCTCTCTCCAACTGCCCCCAGCTGAACTCCTCTTGGTATTCAGACATTCCTCTTCTTTCTCTGCTGTGTCATTCTACTATCCATCTGTTTGACACCTCATTTCCTCACCTGCTCATCTGCTTCTGGAGCCTGGGGTTTGGGATTTATATGGGTACAGTATATGGGGCATAGCAGGCCAAAAGGCAACTTTTTGGGTATGGCAACAGGAATGCCTGTCCTCATTTAGGGCCATGGTTTTTCAGGCTTGAGGGTGGGGCCTTTGCTGGGGAACTGCCCTTTTCTACCCAGTATTTCCCTGTCTCCTGTCCATATCATTTGCATGTTAGGCATACAATTAAGAAAAATTTGGTAAGGGTAACAGTGAATATGAGGACTAAGTTAAGGTTAAGGCTTGAATACAGGTTATGTTTTCTGTGATAAAATTACATTTAAGGACTTAAATCATGAAGCTAATGAAGACTTCTTCCTGATGCACATGGAAACTGCCATCAACTGCCATCTTACTCAGGGTAAATGTAAGATCCAGTGTAAATGGTTCCTGGTTTAGAACTTTTATTTTTAAAATTGATTGGATCAATAGCTGGCACATGATATGGGATAAGTGAAAGAGAAAATGAACATTCTATAAGACATGGAGTCACTATGTCTCTAGCAATATGAAGAGTAGCAAGAAAGTGATAACTGCTGACTACTGATCCCTCTCAAAAATGCCTAATGGGTAAATTCATTCATGAGCAAAAAATTCACCTCTCCGTGTTTCCTAATTCCTACTTATAGAAAGGGGAGCATATCCTAAGATATGAATTATCATATACCAGATATAAAATTCAATGCTTCCCCAAAAGTAAGCATTCAAAATAGTTTGCTTTTGGTATTCCCTTATGTTTCTTATTAATTACAAAAACTTCATTAAAACTTTTTTCTTTTGATTTTCAGTTATACAAACTATAGTTTAAAAGACCTCATCACCTCAGAGGATTAAGAGTGGTGAAAGTGGCCTGGCACGGTGGCTCACGCCTGTAATCCCAGCACTTTGGGAGGTTGCAGCGGGTGGATAACGAGGTCAGGAGATCAAGACCATCCTGGCTAACAGGGTGAAACCCCGTCTCTACTAAAAAATACAAAAAAATTAGCCGGGCATGGTGGCAGGCGCCTGTAGTCCCAGCTGCTCAGGAGGCTGAGGCAGGAGAATGGCGTGCACCCAGGAGGCGGAGCTGGCAGTGAGCCGAGATCTCACCACTGCACTCTAGCCTGGGCGACAGAGCCAGACTCCGTCTCAAAAAAAAAGTGGTGAAAGCAGATTTTTAAAGCTGCTTGTCTATTGGAAAAAGTATTCAATAATTCATAATGTTTGTATTAATTAACAAATGAAGATTATAATATATATTTAAATGTATATTTACTTATTTACCTGTTAATGGTGAAACAAAATTGTACTATCTGTTGCAGAAAATTATATTCACTATAAGGAACTTTTAATATTAATTGCTAAGTACAGAATTGGAATCACAATTCTTTTCTAAAGTATTATCTATGCATATCCTTGCCTTCAAAATATCTTATTCATAGTACAGGAAGTTGTTTAAATTTTACACAAGACATTTCAAGATAATATAAAGATAAAAGAAACCTCTAAGAATGGCATAGCAAGCCAAAATTCTTACTTTTTTACATAGTTACTCTCCTTTCTGAATTTTGCTCCAGATAACCAATAAGACACTGGAGTAAAAAAAAAAAAAAAATGTGTGTAAGACTTCAATTTCATTGTCACAGAAATTATTAAAAGAAATAAAATCATGTGGGTTTTATTGTTTTCAAGTTTTGAAACTTCCATCCAGTGAGTATTGTCCTACTTTTAAATTAGTTCAAAATAGAATCATCAAGGTATCTACATATCTATGGCAAAGAATCAGTTCTTTTCTAATCAATGTAAGTCAATCATTGAGTAATTCATTGAAATAGTTCACAGTTAATTTTATTCATTCACTATTAGGACAGCTGGAGAAAACAAATCAATTCCTTTATTTAAGTCTCTATCCTATCAGGACCATCTTCCACAAAGAAAGGGAAAATGATGGCCAACTTCTTGGTCGGACCACATAATAGCTTTTTTCTTTCTCTCTCTGGAAAGTGTTGTGAGTTGATATAAATAAGCTACTCTTTTCATAGTCTGTAATTTCTCCTGCTAAATGATATTAGTCATATTTATCCCCTTTTGTTTAATAGACAAATAGAAATTTAGAGATATGCTTGTATTTTTCCTTCACATAATTTCAAATAAAATTAGCAATTTTCAAGAAACATTTTGGTTAGAAATTTTGTTAGTATAAACTATCTGTGAAAAGTAAGTCCAATATACCTAGCAGATAAAACACTACTTGGTATATTGTAATTAAGTGGTAATTATTGTTAGGAAGGAATCTTGTCCATCTCCTGACTCTTGTATTCCCAAATGCTGAGAGCATGTTACTGCTCTGTAATGATATTCAGAATTAAATAATTAATATTTTTGGATAGAAGACCCTTGGTTGTTCATAGTTTGAAAACACTTAGTATGAATCAAGTTTGTCAAAATGTACTTGACATGTATGGCTGATCTGATAGAGCTTGATCTTATCATGACAGAATATTGAATTTTCCTAGCCAGTTTTTCCAGGGAGAAGTAAAGAGTATGAAGACTCAGTGAGGATTTTAATTCACTGAATTTCAGACATTTCTTCCTGGAAACAAACCTGTCCCTTCTGGAATGAGCACTGGTTCTCAGGAACTCACACAGGTCTTTTCTGTTTAGTATAGATGCTCAGATGGGAATATCCAAGGTTTAACCTACAAATCTTAGGACAATGACATAGGAACTGTGAATTCATATGCTTGGACACATGAGAAGTCTGAAACTATGCCATTAACTTTAGACAAATGATACGTTTTAATATTTTGTGTTTTAGTCTCCTCTCATCTTAAAGTGAAGAGAAAAATGGTTGTCATTGTGGTGGGTGGTAGTCGTGGAAAAAATGAGAAAATTCTCTTTCCTGGAATAGAAAAATGTACGGTTCAATGTAACATTTGTATGGGACTTAATAGTATACCAGTTACATTATAGCATAGAATAAATTTATGTGAAAGCAAAGAGAGTAGAATATATAAGGAAATTTGGAATAGGGAATGAAAGTTTACTTTAAGCATGTAAATTTCCTAATGTTTTGTTGACAAATAACAGACTTTTTTTTCTTTTTTTATTGGTTTGTTTTGCTTTTAGTCAATTCTATTTTCTTATTTATTTCCACCACAAAAGTAAATATTTCGTCATAGCAGTAATACTTGTTCATACTGAGAAATTAAATAGACTGTCACAAATTTTAACACAGTATCAATATCCACAATATTAACCAAACATTTTGCTATACTAAAAATAAATCACAAAATAGAAATATTAAGTTAAAATGTAACATTGCAATAGAATCTACCAGAATAAACATCTGCTTCATTCTACTTTAACTATGTTTTATTGAGGGATAACTAAAGTTACAGTTTTAATCCTTCCCCATTTTTGCCAGCCTTTATGTATTTATCATACCTTTTTTTACAACCATGACAACTCTGTTATTTGAGGACTTTATCTTTTGGAGCGATTTTGTGGTCTGTTTCCAAACAGTTATCCAGCAGCACCTGTACATCAACTAATAAGTGCTTAGAATGCAGAATGGAAATATCAAATAATCATTTGATAATGAAAATCACTCTTCCTTTTCTGAAGTACTCATGTAGCTAATACCCATTATAGCAGACTACATTTATATTTCTTGGAGACTCTCCGTCCCTACTTGAGTCAAGCAAGGACGAAAGGTCCTTCATTATTTGTTAAACCTGTTACATCATATACAGTATCTTAACAGGTAGTCTAAAGTTAGGTTCGTCAGATTCTGTAATGAGCAGTTGGTTGAATTCTGTAGACAAATCATTATTAAATTAGACAACATATATATTACTTCATCTTTGGTACAAACCTAGTAATTAATTGCAATCCATAAATTTAGTTACATCAATCATTTATTGTAAACTTACAGGGGTAAATTACATATGACAACAACAAAAATCCTGGAAATTAATAAATTACCACTTTGCCTGGTGTTCACTCTTTTGCATGTAGTGATTTTTTTTTACTTGTGTTTAATATGAGTTTTGCTGGTGGTTAAGTATATATTTCAATGGTCCGTATAAAGGAAACAACAGTAGGCAAAGAAAATTGCATTTCTCAGCTGACTGTATTGTCTTTCCTGAGGACCCTCATCATAATGACTTTTTCTCTGGTGGTAAGAATTAAAAATCAGTGAATGTCTGATCAGTGAATGGAAACCAGTCTCGGTTGTAAAATCTTCTAAGTCTAGCTGACACCAGTTTCTTCTTCCTCTTATTTTTCTAAAATTATAGCTATTACTCCAAAGCTATCCAATGAAACATGGTCTTGTAGGTCTCTTCCTCCCACTCTGCTTTCGATTGTAAATCTGTTGAGGACCAAAATAGTTTTTTATTTTTGTTATATCCCCAATAACACTATACATGGCATAAATGATCAATGTTTGTAAAACCCCTTCATATCAAGGCAAATTTGGCAGAAAGTATACAAATATGATCGCTGTTATAATGTCAGAAACGGAAGAGATAATGATTCACCAAAAATGTGAAAAAGTTGTTAATATACAAAATTATTTGCCTGCAACAAGCTTGTAATTATACACAAAGGAGCAGTAGCTTGCTTCCCTTCTAATTATTAAATCAAAGATGTATGATTTTGCTAGAATGCAAAATGGCAAGTTTAAGGACTCCAATTATTCTCAATTTGGTCCTTTCAATTCTTTGGCAAACATTAATCATCTTTTCCCTAAGATTTCAAGGAAGCAAGCTATTCATTTTAGCCTCCATAGTTTCAGGCACAATGGATTGTATGTTTTAATATGACAACAATCTCCTAATTATTTCCATTTCCTACTATAATGTCAGCTCCAAGAGAGCAGAGATTTTTTTTTAGTTCCATTACTTGCTGGTTCTGTGGGGTCTGTAACAGAGTAAGAGCTCAATGCACTTTTCTTAGAATCATGAATCAAAATAAAGATGCAAATTATCATATGGCTAAGATTGCAAGTTTTGAAGTCAGATGTCCTGGATTGACCTATCCACAGCAAATGTGGTCATGTTACTAGTCACCAACCTTGCCTCAGTATCTTCCTCAGTAAACTTTGGATGATAATAGTATGATCTTCATGGGGTTGTTATGAAGATTAAATAATTAATTCCAAATAAAGTGCCCAGAAGAGTTATCTGCACATAATATGCATTCAATAAGTGTAAGAGCTTAATATATTAAATATAAATAATTTAAAATTCAAATACTTTTTATAACCAAAATTACAATTCTTTCTGATTTGAGAGCCTGTGCTCATTCTACTAAACCTTTCTGACCACCAGAACATTACACTTTATGCAGAATACAGCTTTCTCGAAGACAAGTAATACATGAGCAAAAAAAGAAAAGCAATTGCTTTCTTTAAGCAGCACATACATTCATACTATTAATTTAGTACAACTCAGGCTTAAACTTCAATTTTGAGAAAATCATTGAGTGTAAGAATTGCCTTTAAGTTATGAATTGGTTAGTTGTAATTGTTAGAATATTAACAATTCTATGATTGTTAGAACAATAGAAATGTAACATGACCCTTGAGGTGGGTGGCTCTGTCTGCAGAGCACAACCACCGCTGGATTTCTCAGCAATGCTGCTGGCCTTCTATCCAGTGCTTTCCTAATGCCCTTGGTGATTAGATTGTCCTCTGGGTCCTCCCTGGAACATAATTCTCTCATAAGTGTTATGGCCTCACCTAATACATACATTTCAGGATGTCCACATCTAAGCCTTTTTTTTACTTTCTTTACCATCTGCCAGGTCAACACAGGTATTTTCACTGCCCTGATTTTGGGTTATCAATTTATTTAGGCTTCTAAGAAGCTACCTTAGCAGCAAGGTTGCCTCATCCTCAGGCCCTTGCCAGAGTGTTAAATTCATGTTCTGAAAAAGTGCCTCAAGCCAATAAATTTTTCTTTAGCTTAAAAATTTTATTAAAAGTTCTGGTTAATGTTTTAATTCTCAAGACAGATTTCCAATGAATCACCTTGAAGTGGAACCTGCAATGACATTGCACACACTATTCTCTGCCATCAGCTGTGCGAAGACAGCTCACTGTCACTCCTCTTCGTCACTAAAGGGTGAGTTTGACACTAATACATTTTTAAGAACTGTTGTATAAAGCTGTTAAAGTTTGACTATATTTTCCAAATCCCAACCAAAGTATTCATGTCTCTGCATTCTTACTCGCTCTGGGAATAATGAAAATAGTTTTTCTCTGCACCAAAAATATATTTGATGAAAACAGTTGTGACCAATTATCCTTCAGTTGCTTTTCCCATTGCTCCTCTAGTTACCCTAGATGATTGTGTTTAAAGTTGAGCTTTTTGTTGTTTTATTGATTTTGCTTCCTTTTTAAATAATTTATTGTGGGTGAGACATAACCATAGATATGTTGTGATATATCTGATTTCATATATTATACCCCATTAGACAGAAATTCATCAATCTTGTGCGTGAAATGGAAAAATCCAATACCAAACTTGAGGCAATATCTTTTTCCTTACTCTGAATTATATGACTCATCACCATCAGATTAATCTTTCTAAACTGTTATGCAAACATGCTTTCTATTTTTATATGTTTTGGGGTGTATAGTATAAATATGCTCATATATACATTCATATATGTAAGTAAATGAAGCCTCTGTTCATACCTGTATGTAAGTGCAAAGGGTAACTTTGTGATAAAATTTATTAAAATTAATTATGTTTCTTGCAAAGTGTAAAATTTTGGTGGGTTTTTTTTCGTTTAGTATCACTTTTTAAAATTACCTATGCATTATTTCAACCAATCCTCAGGTAACCATATAATTCATCATTCAAAGCAAGACTTCATTGAGAGTAAAAGAGGGCACTTTTAATATATTTGCTGGGAAAATGGCATGAAGGTAGACCACCCTGGATAAAAAAGGATGTACCTTTGGCCTATTTAATCCTCATGAGGGATTCTCATTCAGAGAAACAAGTAAAGGCAGTTGACCAGCTGTGGGTCACACAACTTCTAATTGTTAGGTTTCAAATTCATTTCGTGTGTTTTCAATTACTTCTTCTTGCGTAACATCTTGCCTGGTTCTAATCAATATGGCCAGGAATGCGCTTTGCTCACTCTTTCAACGAGTTGACATAGACTTTCTGTGAATTTCTCTTGTGACATTTATCTTACTTTACTTGTGTTATCGATATCTGCATACTTTTCTTATCTCCATTTCTAAATTGTGTGTAAAACACCTATTTCAAATATAACATTTAACCTTTCATTGTGTCTTAATTATCTACTGCTTAAATTATCCCCCAAATTTCACGACACTAAGCAACAAATATTTAGCCCCTTTTTTTCAAGAAAGCTAGCACATGTTTGCAGTTGAATCATTTTCTAAGCCTGTTTTCTGGGAGTTCAATGACCCCCTTTCATTTTGTACTGTCTTTCTCACTTACAGTGCAAGCTGGTGGCTGATAGTGTTTCTGCTGATATAATTCTCCCAGAAAAACTCTCTGGCCTTTTGTGAATCTGAGTTTTATTCTGTCAGTCAAAAGCTACACCCACAAATCCTTGAAGGGTACTAGCTTTCTATTTAACAATCCTATATCAATATTATGTCTTTCAGGGACTATAAATACTTCTGTCTTATCTATAAATTTATGAATCAGTTTTACAATCCTATTGTTTTCATCATTAATTAGTTAAATAAATTTTTGACTCATCCTCTCTCAACTTGTAAGAGAATCAAGTTTTTAAATGTTTTGAAAAGTATATTTTGAGGATAGATTAAGTCTGAGAAAACAATAAGATTTCTATCATCAACATAATTTTGTTGGTGATGATGATGGCATATCTTTTTATTTTGAAATTATGTTTCAATAAAGTTTATAAATGATGAATAGAAATGAATATCAGTAGAAGACAATAGGATAAATAATCTGCCTTAGAAAATAGGACCTCTAGGATAAATAATCTGCCTTAAGTAAGCAGGTAATTGGCTGGCTAAGCAGGTTTTTCTTTCTCTTCACAAAATATCATAAAATTCCTCAGTTAAAAAAAAGTTGATAGACTTTGTTATTAGAACAGTACAGCTGGCTGGAACTTTTTGCTGGAACCTTTAAATATTTAAACATTCCATTTATTGGACTGTATAGTGAAAAATTCAAGTCTCCATGGGAGGTATTAAAGATTAATACAATTTTTTTTTTTTGCTCTGTGTAATTTAAATTTCACATTAAGGAGAAACCTTGTCATCTTCTTATTTAATCAAGAAGGCCATTGATTGAGGAACAAGTAGATGAAACAGCTAACTTACTTATCTGGAGAGAGAGACCATAGTAAGACATGAGAAATCAAATATCACCACTTCCAGACTGACTGAAGCCCCTCTTGTATTTCAGATATGCAGAGCATACAACAACTAGAATAAACTTTGATTTTCTACAAGTGTAGGTAATATCCACAAAAAAAAAAAAACCCACGGTAGGCTCAATTTTATGGCATTTTCTGTGCATTGGAACAATTTCAGCAAAAACTCAGGCTCTCAAGCTCAATGACAACTAATGATATTGAAAAAAGTCACATATTATGAAATTCACTTTGGCAAATGGTAATCTGATAAAACAGAAATCTCTAAAAGAGAAAGCTTTCTGCAGAACTAATTCTTACCTTAATTCTATTATATAGGGATAAAGGTGCCATCATCTACAGTTTAAGTAACTCATACAACCATTTTATCTTCTGACCACTTTCTAAAAAGTTTACTTGAGAAATTCAGAAAAATTTAAACACATCAGCTGTTTCTGATATCCTTTATGCTTGCTTGCTCTTCAGTCATGTTCCAACTCCAGAGTGTGCATAGCCTTTAATCCAGTGTAATAAATCATGAAATGATTTTTTCTCAGCAAGACAAAAGGGACATTACTTGAAATGTTATCATGGTGTTGGAATAGTGGGGAAGGCTGATGCAATTATCAAGAAGATCTGTTTATTCCTTCTTCATTCCTCTGTACCTGAGGAAAAAAATTATTATTCAGCACAGTTAGCTCTAGCATTGCATCAAGAGTGAGATTAGAAAATACTAATTTATAAGGAGAATTGTAGCTGGAATAAGAAATTCAGATAAGCAAAATGACTTAAAGCAAAATGACTTTTAAATTTTTTGTCTTGCTACTCTAGCCTGTTTCTTGCCATCTATGTTTAAGTTATATAATAATTAATATTAAGAGTTTTGCTATTTATATCTATGTCAACTCCCACCCCAAATATATAACTTTATATTCAGTTGCTGTTTCATCTTTGAAGCAAGAGAATTCTAATATGTAGACATATAAATCATGCTGTCGCATGACAAATGTGCCATAGAACATTAGGCCCCATGTCCTGGGAGGGAAATAAATAGCCTTTGAAGAGTATAGTGTTCTTATAGTCTAAAGCAAATACTGAGAGGTAGAGGTCCTTATCTAGATTTTTACCTTTCTTTTTGTTTTGTTGTTGTTGTTGTTGTTGTTGTTGTTGTTTTTGAGACAGAGTCTCGCTCCGTCGCCCAGGCTGGAGTGCAGTGACACAATCTCGGCTCACTGCAACCTCCACCTCCCAGGTTCAAGCGATTCTCCTGCCTCAGCCACCTGAGTAGCTGGGATTACTGGCACGTGCCACCACACCCGGCTAATTTTTGTATTTTTAGTAGACAGGGTTTCACCATGTTGATCAGGCTGGTCTCAAACTCCTGACCTCATGATCCACCCACCTCACCCTCCCAAAGTGCTGGGATTACAGACTTTAGCCACTGCGCCCTGCCTACCTTTTCAATATAAGTAAAGTTTACTGGGCTTCCTTGAAATAGATAAATTCAAATTTCTTGATTTCATTTATTTTGTAAAAGTATACCAGTCAAATAAAATACTACAGATTGGAATCCATGTGAGCAGAATGCCATACAAATCTTGCTACTACAAGGGTGCACTCCTTTTCACGCGTGCTCTTGGACCTCTCCTGTCTTTCAGGCCACATGTTTTGAGATGCAGAATAATTTATTAGTTAGCAGAGAAATGCCATATTACCAATATGACTGATTTGAATCGAAAAATTGAAGTATTTTGTATTGCCCTTAAAGTAATCTGTTGAAAGAGACAGATGGTAAAACAGATGTAGGGGCTCATACAATAGACATATGCAGACTTTCTCTGCACACTAATTACAACACAAAATGCCAATGAGCGAAAAAAAAAAATGAACAAGGATTTAAAATACCTGAGGAGCATTTTAGAAATTATAGTATTTAATCCTGGTAAGCAGGAAGCTGTAATCAGTCTATTTTACTATATACTTAAACAAGGTAATAACCATTGTGAGCCATTTGATTCTCCAGACAAATCATAATTCCTCCAGTACATCTTCCAATCCCTTTTGATAAGATTATCCCCAAGTTCTTTAAAGCATATTTTCTTTTCATAAAGGAGATCTGGATTAGAGTCACGGATTCCTAACTTCAACTAGGCCAACTTTCCTCCCACAGAGGGAGGGACAAATTTAAAACATTCTTTTAAAGGTGTATTATAACTAGTTGACTTAACATTATTCAGAAATGTTCAGAATTATATAGAGAATGGTGATATTTTTAATAAAAATAGCGTATGTTACAATTTTAAAGTTCATCTGTGAAATCGATAGTTATGAAATGTTTTTCATCACATTTCAAATTTTGACCATTAAACTTTCCTATCAATAACTATGTATAAAGCTCTTTTATATTTAAGCTGTTTTTAAAAGTAAACATTGGGCCAGGCATGGTGGCTCATGCCTGTGATCCCAGAACTTTGGGAGGCTGAGGTGGGCAGATCACGAGGTCAGAAGATCAAGACCATCCTGACTAACACGGTGAAATCCTGTCTCTACTAAAAATACAAAAAATTAGTTGGGCGTGGTGGCACGTGCCTGTAGTCTCAGCTACTAGGGAGGCTGAGGCAGGAGAATCGCTTGAACCTAGGAGGCAGAGGTTGCGGTGACCTGAGATAGCACCACTGCACTCCAGCCTGGGTGACAGAGCAAGACGCCACCTCAAAAAAAAAAAAAAAGTACACATTGATAAACCAGGAGTTAAAAAAACAAATTTCCTTGCAATAAAAGTATGATAAAATGTCACTAAAATACCATAAATTAAATTTGTATATTATTAATCGTAGTTTTCAAGCTAGAATTAATAAGAACCCTGGTACCTATTTTTGAATCTTAATGAGATACCCAGCAAGGTGCCAAGGTTATTCTTTGGTAAATATGAACAAGACATGAAATATGAAAGCACCTGAATTTAAGATAAATAAACCTTAGAGGTCATTGGGTCGAACCTCTTTAATTTGCACAGGAAGTTTAAACTGGGAAAGACATAGAATATTTAAATATCCAGGCATTTTCCCAGCACTGGTAATAAAGGCCAAACCCCTCAATGATGAATATATGTTGCAAGTCGTTTTGATCTGATAGCAAACATGCTGATTCATATTTTCTATTGACTAATCGACATGACACTGCATTACATACTAATCTAAAGGAAAGGCATTCTGAATCACCTCCTTTGTACAGGAGCAAGTCTGGACTTGCAAAGAGATTTGCAAATATGAGCTAGTGCTAACATTGCTAAATCTAGTACCTAGGAAGTTAGGAATGAAGAGGAGACAGATCTTGTCCCTGCCTTGTTAACGCTGAAATATCAAAGCAAGTCCTCAAGGATCTTATTTGCATTAAGGGCGTTTTGGTCTTGTGATGGGGAGGAAACTGAGACAGAGCCTTCTGAACTGGAAATGGGAACTCAAAGTATGATGATTAGGGTCCCATGATAAAAGAGGGTTAAAACATTTTTAGTTCTTCAGAAATATGCTCTAGGGCTATAGGAAATGTTCCCACAGTTAGATGGAAGTGAGAGGGCACTACAAGGATCTAGAAGAAGGTAAAGTAAATAGCATTTATTTAGAACTTACTACGTGTCAGACACTAAGCTAGATTTCTTGCATTAAAATATTTTCTCAACTCCTCGAAATTCTATGAAGTAGATATTTTTCTCTGAATGCATGAGTTTAAGTTCCTTTGAGAAGGCCACACATAGAATACATATATTTATTAGTGGGTAGGAAAGATTTCTACTCCAACCCTAATAGAGCCCAAATCAGCTATGGTTATAGAATAGTGATAAAATGCACACTTTCCAGAGCCAGACTAGCTGGGTCCAATGCTGGCAGGCCAGCTGAATGATAGAGAGAAGTCACTTCCTGTAAGCATTAGTTTTCTCTGCTGTAAGACAGAACTGATAGAGTGTTTGTGGAAGTGAAACCAGGTAATGTGGGTGCAGATCTTAGCCCAGTGCCAGGCACCCAGTGAAATAGCCCCCAGCTCTTGCTTGTATTATACGTCTTTCCAGCAGATGGAGCAATAAACCTATAAAAGCAGGCAGGGTTCTTGAGGGACCCAAAGGCCCAATCTCCTCAGAGGGACAATGGGAAATGTTACAACTTAGGGAAATACTGTTTCCTCTTGGAGAAAGCATTATGATGGCTCATAGCAAACAGTTTGGTTTGGAGCCAACTTCAGAAGCCCCAGAAAACCAGTACAAGATCTGGGGACCTCAGAAATCTGTAAGAGGAACACTGATACATGGAAGGCCAGCAACCCTGACAGTGGGGACCAAAACAGCCAGTGTTGAGTCAGCTGAGCAGGGCTGCCTGCAGCATTTCCTCAGCTCATCACAAACTTCCCAATGTGGAGGGAACTGAACTCCTGAGGCAAGGTGGGGGAATAATAATGATAATAGCTAGCACAAATGTTATCATCTCAGAATAGTGTCCTAAGTTAGAAGGAAAATGAGTGGTTAAGTAGCCTTCCAAGGTCTCAAAGTTAAAAGTGATGAAGCTGAGAGTCTTACTCATTATGGGTTTCTACGGAGGTCCAGAGACACCATCTTAGCTCCCTGGTGCTCTCCTATGTCCCAGTGAAAGAGTGTCTTAGTCTCCCCAGTGGTCATGGCTTTGAAAAGGAGAGTGTGACACGGAAGAGGAATCTTGTTTTTATAATTTTCAGTCTCAAGTTTCTTCAGGGTCCTTCTACAATAAAGATACAGAAGGTTATTCTCTATATACCCCAACCTCTTTGTCTTTCTCCAGCCTCACCCCAAAAGTGTTTTTGTTTGTTGTTTTTGTATAATTACGCTTCAGTTATGTTTAGAAAGTTCTTCAATGGAAACAAAAATCAAAAAAGATTTGAAGTTTGTATCATTCAGTTTCAGTGAAAGAAGTGGAAGCACTAAGAGATATATACATACATAATAATTTTTAATAGATAGTTGACGTCTCAGAATTGTGAGGCGGGCTTAGTAGTGTCTGTAAACGGTCGCCTTTGTGTCTTGTCAGAGATGTTGGAACCAGAGCAATTCCATCTTGAATAGGTGCTAGGTAAAATAAGGCAGAGACCTACTGCGCTGCATTCCCAGGAGGTTAGGTATTCTTAGTTACAGGATGAGATAGGAGGTTGGCACAAGATACAGGTCCTAAAGACCTTGCTGATGAAACAGTTTGCAGTAAAGAAGCTGGCCGAAACCCACCAAAACCAAGATGGTGATGAAAGTGACCTCTGGTCGTCCTCACTGCTCATTATACTCTAATTATAATTCATTTGCATACCAAAAGGCACTCCCACCAGTGCCATGACAGTTTACAAATGCCATGGCAATATCAGGAAGTTATCATATATAGTCTAAAAACTAGAGAGACCTTCAGTTTCGGGGTAAAAGGGTAAAGATTTTACCCCTTTCCTGGGAAAGCTCATCAATAATTCATCCCTCGTCTAGCATATAATCAAGAAATAACTATAATTTTACCAATCCAGCAGCCCATACCACTGCTCTGACTATGGAGTAACCATTCTTTTATTCCTTTACTTTCTTAATAAACTTGCTTTCACTTTACACTGTGAAATCGCCCTGAATTCTTTCTTGCACGAGATCCGAGAACCTTCTCTGGGGGTCTGGATCAGGACCCCTTTCCTGTAACAGTCTGATGCTGGAGCTCAAATTCTATAGATCAGACAATCAGGATGGGAAAATGGATGTGAAGTAAGACACAGAAAGAAAACACTGGAACCCACAAATACAAGCCTTTGAACTTGGTAGAACGGGTGTCTAAAAAAAGCTGGGACATTTATTCAACACACACACCTGCCTGGAAGTCAGAAAAACTGAATGCTTTCAAAGAAATGTGGAACAGTTTCAGGCCTGGCTGCTGCCTCACAACAATAAAGTGAACCAGCAAATAAGCAACAGTGTGTGAGAGTAAAAATGGCTGTTGCTATACTTCTGCCCTCCAAATAATCCCAGAAGAATCTCTCATGTGGCCATCCTAACCAGAAACATACCAGAATGAGAATTCTGGGAAAGGTAGTTCAGTCGAGCCAAAGTGACACAAGGCAAAGTGACCACAATCAGCCTCTTTTCTATTTGGCATACATCCACATTTCATTAAACCATACTTAACCTCCAAATAAAGGTAATAACAAAGTCAGGCCTCTGCCTACCAAACATACAATATCTTGACGACAATCAAAAGGCAAGCTCACCTGGAAATACATGTCCAGAAAGGTAGTGTGAGGAGGTTTGTGGATCAACTTCCCAGTCAAACAGCCATATTTGGTAAAAATTACTTTTTAAAAAATTAAGTCTTGAGATATTGTCCAAAGTACATACATTAAACATGAAGAAACATTTATTCAAGAAAATCTATTAAACTGTGGCAAGAACAGCAATAGTCTCTGGCATTTGAGCCATGACCTGCCTATTCCTGTCCTCTCCATACTGGAGGTGATAAGAGAGCCACTTCAGGTGAGTGTGGCCAAAAACACAGAGATCCCCCACACCTCAGCTCAAGGGTTGTGTTATCTCTCCCCAGGACGGACAAGCCAGCAGCATTTATCATTTCCCATAGCTCTGCGTTGGCCAAGGTAAATTCCAGATGAGTGCAAACAAAGGGTCAAGGATCTCTAAGCAGCTCCCACTCTCAGGACATAGGCTCTAGCCCAGGAACGGCAAGCTGAGAATACTGAGGTTACAATCATTTTCACCCCAGCTCACTTATTGGATGGAGGCCGCAGACCAGGAGAGGCAAGCCGAAAAGACCAGGAATGACCAACCCTAACTGGCACACTGCTCAAAATGTAAGGCACGGGTTCCCAGGGACCGGCACCAGTCTATGGTCTTTTAGGAACCGGGCTGCACAGCAGGAAGTGAGCAGTGGGTGAGGGAACATTACTGTCTGAGCCCCGCCTCCTGTCAGATCTGTAGTAGCATGAGATTCTCATAGGAGCTTGAACCCTATTGTAAACTGTGCATGAGAGGGATCTAGGTTGCACACTCCTTATGAGAATCTAACTAATGCATTATTCTGTGAGGAGAAACAGTTTCATTCCCAAACCTCCCCATGCCATCAGTGGCAAAATTGTTTTCCACAAAACGGATCCCTCGTGCCAAAAAGTTGGGGACCAATGATGTAAGGGATTCCTCCAGGAAAAATGACCCACTGCCCCAACTCCATACTCTGGAGCAGTGGCTCAGAGTTTTGTACAGAGAAGAGGTGAGGCATAAGAACAGAATGCTCTGAAGGTCACTCCAAAGGAACTGACTTTATATACAACAGAATATGGAAAGGTTCATGACTAAGAAAGCTCTCAAAAACAAAGAAGATTTTGGTTGTAAGCTATTATTAGGAGGGTGATTGCTCCATCAGAGCCAGAAGCTATAGGAAAGCTAGTGTACCAAAAAAAAAAAAAAAAGAAAAAGAAAATAGTGACAAGGTAGTCTATAAATTCATAGACGGTAGTTTTGACAGAGACACTAAGGAAATCTAAGGCAAATTCACACCCAGTGTGTCTATTCCAGTAAAATGAATGTCTTCCTTAATCAAAGCAGCCCATTGCCATCAACCTGCCCCCATGTAGCTTGTGGATACCCCTGGGGAATGGTGACATATCAGTGTGATCACATTGGATGACTGATGGGGCACTCATTAGTGGCCATGGTCATATTGGCCTCAGTAAGTGGAAACATGTATATAACCTCCATCCTACCACGACGACCACTTCATTCATCAACTGATTACATGAGGCCTGAGGCTGACTGACATTCACCAAAGGAATCCTTCTCTTTCTTGATTGTTATAATCCTTCTATAGCGAAGTCACTCTTTGGTGAGCATCCACACACAAATATCTCCAAAGCTTACACCCATTTGACCATCCAGCAAATGCACCCATCAGACTGCATTAGCTGCAGTCTGAGTTGCTATACACCCATCTTTTTGGTCATCTCTCCTTTCAAACTAAATGGACAGCCAGGTATGAACCCTGAATTTGTGCCCACTGGAAGAATTTTCTTTCCTCGCTCCCCTTCAGGGCCTTCTCAGAGGAGGGCTGTAGTGCAGCAGTCATACCTCTTGGACTAGCTCCTGAATTTTCCTTCCTCAGGAAACTGAGCATAGGGATCTCCCCATGAATCCTCAAAAACAGGTTGAGAAAAAAAGACACTGTTCCTGAAGTAGGAGCCATGGGCGGTCCTGACAACTTTTTCACACAACTTACTTGTGCCCTCAGGGCCCAGTTCCATCTGATGATGGGGTGCTGTTGTACATGCTTGACTTTATGGTATGATGTATAGGATTCCACCCAGATCACGAAGGGCAGTCCAGGTTACATGGTAACTAGGCAGGTCATGGTCAGATGTTCAGTTTCTACTGAGATTCAGTAGCAAACCAAAAGCTGTTCTCAGAAGGAGACTATAGTTTTTCTGCAGAGAATAGCCTGCCTTTGCTCCAAGATCCTAAGTGCTTTGTTGTGTGTCACCTTTAGGGGCCTGATGTAAGCTCCAAATAGAGAAGTTCTCTATCTGCCATTGACACTTTGAGCATCAGTGGATTTGCTATGTCGTATGGTCCAAGTGGCAGAGCAGCTTGCACAGCAGCTGGACCTGTTGCAAAGCATTCCTTTGTTCTGAGCTTCACTCAAAGTTACTGACCATCAATAAATGTGTCAGTGTACCACACACAAATTCTGAAGATACCTATCAGGGTATTGTTCATTTTTCTTAGTGATTGGATGGGTCATATACAGTAACTGGTTCTTCACATTGAAAAGGATATCTCAGCATGGCCCATACCACTGAATAACTGGAAATTTTGCCAAGCTAGCATACTAATTTTTTGTGAGATTTATTTCTCATCATCTGGCATGTAAGTGTCCTACCGATGTGCTCCTTCATACCTGACCCAATCAGAATTATATAATCAATATAATGGATGAGTATGTTCTCTTGTAGAAGGGAACTGTGATCAGGATTCCTGGGCTAGAGATTATAACTTTTTGCTGGGGAGCTGCTATATCCCTGAAGTAGGACAAAGTGTACTATTGGCCTTGCCAGATGAAAATATACTGTTTTTTGTAGTCTTTATGCAGGTCAGTAGCTATATACCAGAGAGCAGGGGATGTGTTGCTTTGCTCCAGAAATGAAACAGAAGCTGCAATTTGAGTTTCCATTCAATTAAGTTTACTTAATTCACTGTCATTCTCTGAGATCCATCTGTCTTCTGCATAGGCCAAATAAGCCGGTCAACTGGTGATGTGGTGGGAATCATAACTGCTACATCTTTCAAGTCCTTGTTCATGCCACTAATGTCTGTAGTGCTTCCAGGAATGTAGTATTTCACTTAGTTTACACCCAATTCATGAAAAGGCAGTTCTAGTGACTTACCTCACTTCACAGGTCAGGAAACAAGTTCTTGGGTATGCCTCTTCCAATTATGCATTTCAGAAATGGGTAAATGATGACAGAGGATGTTTGAGGACCAACTGGGTCCACTGTGTGAGAACCTAAGCCAAAATCCATTGATCACCTGACCCCCAAAAGCCCCTTTGTGACTGGTGGACCACAGTGACATCTTGGATTTCCAGGATTTAATGTGATTTCAGAGCCAGTGTCCAGTAATTCCCTTAAAATACGCAAAAACCCTGGTCAATGGATGCAAGTCCCATGGAGCAATGCTGGGCAGTGATTAGCATGATATATTTGTGGCAGTGTAGCAAGATCTTTCCTCAACAGGACCCAGCTTTCCTTCCATTCAAGGGGATCTGAGTATGTAAAGTGGCTCAAGTTTGGGAAATGATTAAGAAGCTGTAGCTCTGTTTTCATAAATCAAGTTCACTGGACTTAGAACTTTTCTGCTTACAAAATCAAGACTTCAGTACCACCTACAGTTGATTCTTGTTATTCACAGTAGTTACGTTCTATAAAGTCATCATGAATATTGAATTAGCAAATACTGGACCATTGTTCTTAGGAGAAATATAGCATTAGGTTCCTGCAAACCTCTGGTCACAACTTTTTATCAATTGATCAATATATAACCTTATTTTATGTGCGTTTCTGTTTAAAGATACTTGGCCTATTGGCCAAGAGCATTACAACTCATTCCTGAGCAGAGCTTATCTAACATATGTATTTTTTCTGTAAGGCACAGCACAGCCTTCCTGCACTAAGGAACACTACACAGCACTTTAGTACTATGATGGGGGCCATTTAAAGAGCAAAATTAATCATTAACAAAAAGCACAAAAATGCAGAAAATGTGCCGCTACGTAGACCATGAAAAGACCACTTGTTTACAGTATGAGAGCTGAGACAAGAAGGCATAGCTAGGCCTTCTTTGACCTCCACTGGGAATACATGTGTCTGTGAATCAATTTTTTTGTCACTCTGCACACATTTATGTCCACGAATGACCTCAAAAGCAGTGCTAGTGTTAATTTTGATGTTACATAAACTTTAGCAAGTAGGTGAATTTGCAAATACAGAATTAATGAATAATGAGAATTCACTCTATTTTAGTTTATGGAACACCAAAGTTAATTAGTCAATGCGAAAGAGCTTTGAGCTATACTCTTCTCATTATGACTTTGGCTCTGCTGTCTATTAGGATAAGCATGCCCACTTTGTCTTTGTCAATTAAGTGCTTCCATTTGTCCCCTGCCACCATGAAACCTCATCATCCTCATTACTTCTAGGAATCCCAGTCTGATGGCAGCAGTCCCATGGTAAGATCTGGTCTGCAGAGAAGAACCATCACAGAACTCTCCAAGAATATATTTATCAAAGCCATGTGGAAGAGAGTATCCTCTGGACCATCCCAGGATGGTAAGCAGATCTTACATGATAAATTCATTCTAGCATTTCAATTTTCATAAGCCTTTGAATTCCTTGTTCTTCTATGTATGAAAAAGATTTGGGTATTTTAATGTTACTTAGTGTAGGCTGCATTTATATCTATGTATCAGTCAAGCAGCCAACCAAGGGGTTAGAACAATTTCTAGCTGCTCTCAAGCTAAGACATTAAATTTGGAATTTTTGCTAAGTGGGTTCATATCATTAAGTTCCCTGACCCAATTTAATATTTCTTCCTTAAAGTTCCTTTCCCACAGATATTCTCCAGATTTTTGTCACTATAAATTGGAAAAAACGTGCATTTCTTTCTGTCTGTATTATACCTCTTCAAAGGTTATGCTTTTACCATACCCACTGGTGTCTACTGGGACTTGAGTTTGATTCTAGGTCTAGAAGCAAGGAGAGGATGTGGAGGTATATCCTGAGAAGGATCAGCAGTGCCTTCCAAGTCAACCCACCCAGGGGAAGTCCTTACAGGTTCTTCAGACAAGGAGAGGCTAACTACCTCAAGCAAGAATAGAAGGGCTGCTTCAACTGACAAACAAGGCTTGGGGAAATATAGGGGATCAAGCACTCCAGCATCTTCAAATCTGCTCATATGTCCCTACCCCTATTTTCACAAACCCACTCCTTCCCTAATCAATGCCTTAACTTTAACAGGAGACCTTATGTGGTTGGGGAATCATTTGCATTGCAATTCAGTCACACTCAAGATTAAAATTTGATTTTGATTTTCACAAATCTCAGCTCTATAACTACAAAACACAGAGGAATCATAGAAGCTTTCCAGTCCCTTATGCAGACTTTGAGCTGGAAATGTAAAGTTCTGCACCTGTCATGTATTTTCCCCCCAAGGTTTCCAGCATAGTTATAAGCAACCAACCAATGCCATTATACTCAGTTTTTTAGTAAAAGCTTTTATGACAGCAAATACATGGTCACCAGAGCCTGGCCATCTGTAAGTACTTGATTACAAGTATCTAAAAGTGATCATTTATGTAACTGCTTTTCCATTGCATGACATAGTCTAGCCCTCTATACCACTGGAAACATATAATGACCTTCATATGTAATCAGATCAAAGAACTAATTTCAGAAAACCCAAAACAAAATCAGATTAATCACTCTTAAGATTCTGTTCTTCTAGAACTATTTCTGCCACCAAACTAGTATCAGACGTTCATTAGAGAAGCAGTATAGATATGGATATAGATACAGGTAGATACTAAGCAATTTAATATGGAGATTTGATCTTATGAAATCTGGGGAGCTAATTAAGCAATTGTCTTTGCATTTAATTATAAACCTTGAAGTCCACTACACAAGCAATTGGGAAGGAAAAATGGCCCTAATGTGGTAGAGAGAAAGAACCACCTGGAACTCACAATCATGAGCTGGAGCCCACAAGGACAAACTGAGACCTGTCAGTCCTTTTTGTGTGTATGACCTTAGTGAAAAAGGTGTCCTGCAGAGGCAAGGGCCCACCTTCATGGAGCTAAGCACATACACCCAGGAGTCAGAGGAACTAAAGAAGAATCTGGCAGAGGACAGAGCAATTGCTAGTCTCACTAATGCCTCACACCACTATATGAGACATGTCAGTAACTTGTCAGTAACATATATGAGCTACAGAGTGGTTAATGCTTCATCCCCAGTCTCTAAATCTCTCACAAGAATATATTATGATCTTATCATAACCAGAAACATGCAGGAAAGGAAATTTCAGAAAATTAGTTCACCCTTACAAAGTCGACACATTACAAACCACCACAGTGTCATTAAAACTCCACTCTGAAGAGTGTAACATTCAGAGCCAAATGAGATTGCTGATGCCCATTCCTGGGAAGACAACAACAACAACAAAAAAAGAGACAAGCTGGTTTAATTACAAAGGGAATGGGCAGGATGAAACAGGCCCCTCAGGAAGGGAGACATAAAAAAGGAACAAAGAAGGAGTCAAAAAAGATACTTCTAGCACTACTTCAAAGTAGTCTCTACACTGACTAAATGTGATCTGAAAGGAAGAGTAAAGAAATGTTTACACTCTGGGCTCCAAATATATTTCTAGGCAGCTTGAGTAAGCCTGGATTCTTTCAAGTGAAGAGCTGAAACTATATGCCTTTTCCAGCCTTGGCAAATTCTAATAGCAAATTTATAATCCATGATGCAGGATTTTTCTCTCCTTAGTTCAGCTAAAATCCGGGTTCTTTTCTCACAACCAGAAAGAATTAGACACACGGACACATTGAAAGGTGAGGGGGATGCAATTTATTAAGTGAAAAGGAAAACTCTCAACAAAAAGAGGAGTCCACGCAGGTTTTCCACCTCACAAGACTTGAACACCAGGCCACCACACAGGAGCTGAAGAGGCCCAGCTCCTGCCCTGCATAAAGTGTGAATTCCTGGTGGCTCCACCCCGTTCTCCCAGTGCACATGTGGGCCCTTAGTCTGAGCCACTCTACATTGATTTATTTCCCTTACTGAGCATGTGTTAAGGGACAGAATTTTTCACCATGTGCATGTTTAGGCAAGCTGCCTGTGCACAATGACTTGGGCAACATTTGGCTGTCTCCTGCCTCTATCATTAGGACACAAAATATGCTCTTCTCTCATATAAAATGCTTCCACTCGCATGCCTTCAGAAACTTTTTTTTAGCCAGAGCACTAGCTTTGTGCAAAACCTTCAACACTATCCAGGCAATCTTAGACCCATACTAGTAATTTTACCAGGACAAAGATCCCTGCTGTAGTGAGGAAACCAAGTTAAAGCAATTGATCCATAGAGTCATTAGCACTCAGCTAAAATTGCCCAGATCATTATAGGACTCAGACTACAAAGGGAGTGGCCAGTGGGTGAAGAGGTGTGGAGTTCCCAAAATGGCAATTATCAGCATAGTGCTCTGACCCATTTTCAATATCTCGTTACCAACTTGATAGCAAGAGAGCCTGTGTGATCAGCATGGAATGTGAAGACATTAAGAAGCAAATGTTATTATCTACAAAGTTATAGAAGCAGAAGTAATTTAGGCACACTACTTAGAAAATGTAAAGTCCATAGGTCCAAAAATTTTAAAACATAAGTCTGGTTCAAAGACTGAAAATATTGACATTCTAAAAAATAAATAAATTTGACATTCAAAATAAAACAAACAAGTAAGAAACTATATAGTATTGTTTGTCAGATCATTTCAATTAACTAACACTTGATCACGGAAATAACATTTTTAGTTACGTATTGTTATGTAGCCTCATGTGTAGATGTAGAAAAAACAATAATTTGGTTGGATACTTTTAAGACCAATTAAGGAATGAGTTAAATTCATTACTTTCATTCTGAATTTAACGTGCAAATAAAAAAGTAGGCACTACCAAACTTACAACCATTTCAACTATTCAGCCACATCACTTTGATCAATACCTATAGAATAGTCTTTATACTCCTCAAAGTGATTTGCAAAGCAAAGACACTTTTTCGGAGAGGAGGGGTCAATATCCTTCTTGAAACTCATAAAAGTGATTTAAAGGAGTGTTTCAAGTCCAAGTTGTCTTTCCCTTTCATCACACTGGAGCACCTTGTTAAACAGCAAGTAATGGTAAAAGAGCATTTAACAATCTGCTTCACGTACACCTCTTTTCCAGCCAAATTGCACCTATAAAGCTAAAACAGAACCTCTCTGGATTCTCAACAAACATGAACTGAATATTTTATGGTTTGCGCAGTAGTTACAGTGTGTTGCCATTTCTTAATTAGCATGCATATGGATGCCTTTCTTTCATCTCACGTTATTATTGTTGTAGTAATTCAATAGAAGTATCCTAAGCATTTACATTGTGGAGCATTTTTATGATTCATACCAACAGAATGGCATACACAGTGTTGTACATCTGCTTTAAAAGTCATCACTTTATTTCATATTCTCATATCCCTTTTAAGAACAAGAAATATTGTAGTTTTCAGGACATGCTTTTACTTTTTATCATTTCTGTCTATCTGTGAATTTCATTCTTTCACATATTCCTTAACAATCCTCAAATCAATTCTGCTGAATGGTGGCAATGTTTTTCTGAAATCTCTCATGAGAGAGTAATGAATTGTCCTCTTAATTCACTCCATTAGATTTTTATTTTAAAAAATAAGCAACATTTTCCCCTGTCTGGTCACTAACTAGATTTACACTCAGCCTCTTCAAAATGACTCATGAATAGTCAAAAACACAAGTCTTCTATAGATAAATAAAATATATGTGTAAAGGAAAATTATTATAATATCTTTTTAGTGTTGATACAGGAGTGGGGCAGGGAAGTGCTGAGAAGGGAAGAATGTGGTCCCTGGCTAGGCTCCACCCCAGGCCTGTGCCCACGGACCTAGGTGAGGACAAGCACTCCTGCTTTGGCGTGGAAATGTTGCGTTTCCCAAGACCACTCTGGCCTGCCATGCCCCCATCCTGTGCCTATGAAAACCCCGAGACCCTAGCAGACAGAGACACAGCGGCTGGACATTGAGAGGAATGGGTCGGCAGAAGAAGACACAAGCAGCTGGGCGTCGTCCTGCTTCAGTATGACATTCTTCTAAACCATTTCTAACTTTAAGGGTCAAGGAAACAGGGTTCGGTTGAACAAAATCATCATGTAAAACATGGCCTTAGACCTTCAAGTTGTTTCCCTTTACACTGTTCTACCTATTTGTAACACAATAGAGTCCTAGTGATTTGCTTTGGCTTTGAGACTTCTTCATTTGCATGGCCCTGCTATACCCACTTGTCTGTCTTTGCCTTTATCCTGCAACCTCTCTACTTGGCCTCCTGTAAACATGTAATAGAAGCAGCAAGTAGCAACTTTAGAGAAATGATAAAGAGATTTTTTTGAAGTACTATTTGGTGTCTATAGCATCAAAATTAGAAATATCAAATAAGAGATTTGGGGATGATATTCAGTTAACTTTAAGGTGTCGTTTCAGTGATCAGCAAAGACGCCAGAAGTAGGAGACAGAGGCTGAGCTCTGGTTGGGGCCACTGGATGACTACTAGCAGAGTGAGAGGCATTTTAGAGTATAGCATTCTAAGCACCCACATTTATTGTTTCCCAACTAGTTCCTAGAAAAATCTCTTGTGAATACAAGAGAAAGGGAAGGACTATAAGTATTGTTTTAATATCAAGAAACAGAGAAAGCCAGACTTACCTTAAGAATGGAGAGGAACATCCTTTCTTTCCCTCTACTAGAAATTTCAGAGAGGAAGAATGACAAGGACCACACAGGGAAAGGGAAAACAATATCAGGGTTAGAACACAAGAGAACAGCGGTGTGGTTCAGGTCAGCATGACTGTCAGAGTAACACAGCAGATAACCCCAATGATCAGAGATATAAATGCAGAACCTCAGTTATAGAAAAGCAAGTTTTAAAGGCTACAAAAGAAAATGGACAAAACATTCAAGATTCCATAGAAGGAATAATTATTATAATAATGATTGCTGATACTTCACATTTGCCAAAAACTGTCTTAAATATTTTGCATATATTATTTCATTGATATCCAAGCCATTCCTATGGGATACGGACAATTATTATGCACTTTATACGGATGAGGAAATTGAAGGATAGTGAGCTTCAGTTTCTTACCTATAGGTGTAAGAAAAAAAAAGTAATATGCTGAACTTTGAAAGGTGGAATTTTAGATGCAGTCTGTGCTCTCAATCACTGCAGATTCCTGGCCACAGCAAAGAGGAGGCTTGGGTTTGCATGTCCAGGACCTCCACCCTAAGTATTCAGGCACTCTTTTTGACATCATTGCTGTTGTTACTTAGATGTATCTCCTTGGTTGTGTTTCCCTATTCTGCTATAAAAACTGAGAAAACGCAGGTGGGTAACAGAAAATACAACTTAAACATGGTGGTCAATAATAGTACTGGCTATTTTTAATTTTGTTATTCATTCACTTATCTATTTATTCATATATTGAACAAGATACCCCACCCTTTACTTCATTTACCCAGCATGTGTCCTAAGTGGTGAGTAAATAATCCATTAGCACTTTCAGGCCTATATGCCCACCTCCTTTCTCAGAGGAAGCCATGTACAGCCTGTAATACTACATGTCTTTATTATTTGCTTCCCAATCACTAATTCAGTAATACAGAAAGAAGGTCACAGTCCAGAATTCCTCTGCTACTACAATATAACTATGAATATATTTTTAGTAGTTCTTTGTGTTCACAGTGAAAATATTTCAATATCAAAATAAAAGGCACAGTTCTGTTGGAACTAATATGCTGATAATTAATATTTGATAAAATGGTTTTTCTGTAACATTACTGAAATACCAAGTTGAGTCACACAAGCACACATACTCAAAAAGGTTTCGAATTATCCAATATTTCCAATAAAGTGCAAGTGAATGAACATCAGCATGCAAAGAGGGAAAAGCATAATTCTCTAAGACAACTGAAAATTCTGCAAATGTTAAATGCCATTCAGACTTCGTTACATATGAAAAACATTCACGAAGAGATAAATACGCTTTTCAATCAGTTCATACATATTCCCACACAGGTACACCACCTAAAATGTACTGATCAGTGACCAAAATCAATATAGTTATATAAGTTCTATATATAAGCATGCAAAATTGTTATGCTGTTTTACCAGCAAGTGACTTAGTTGATCTGAAATGGAAATAAATCATCTACAATCTACTGCCTCATTTTTCTTCACACCGCCTGATTTTGAAGATGCAGAGTAAATTAAAGGTCACTCAGTGACTCATATCTAAACACCGCATGGTTAATCCTGAACATCTACTTCCTGAGAGATTCAACCAATTATGCGCTGAGCTCCACAATCAATAAAATGTACTGGAGTCTTGAATCCATTGAAGTGTTTTAAAATTCAGCCAGTATAACCCTTCCTGCAAGTGTTCCACTGCTGTTTCCCAGTGTGTGAGCTCTCCCAGGAGCTGACACAAAGTAGCTGTTCCACACTTTAAAAAGGGAGCACCAGTTGCCAGACTTGAAATTGCGGTGGGGATTACAACAAATTCCCAAACCACCCCACAGCAGAAACAAGCAGCTAGACTCATATGTTAGAATAGCAAAATAAGATGGAGGAGACCGAAACTTTTACACCATAGAATCTTTCGTAGCAACTATTAGGTAACATTGATAAGACTTGAAATTAAGGATATTTGGCTGTAATAGCAGCTGGGAAGAAAAGTAAACACTTGTAAGTAGGACAATGAATGTGCGCGCATGCACGCACACACACACACATACACATTCAGCCTTAAAGACTGACACACTGGTCATTTGCCACAACATGAATAGACCTAGAAGACATTAGGCTAAGTAAAATACGCCAGATACAGACAGAAAAATATTACATGATCTCACATGTGGAATCTAAAAAAAAAAAAAAAATCAAACGTATTGAGCTAGATAATAAAACAGTGTTACCAGGATCAAAGGAAAGAGGAAATGAGGAGATGAAGGTCAAAGGATGCAAAGTAGCAAATATGTAGCAGGAAGAAATCAAAAGATCCAGTGAGTACTGCAGTTAATAATAGCGAATTGTATTCAGGATTTTTGCTCAATGACTGCTCTTATCACAGTAAGGAGAAAGTGGGTAACTACGTGAGATGATAGATATGCAAATTTGTTCCAGTATAGTGACCATTTTAAATATACATGTAAATTTACACATACATATTTACGTATATAATGGTCACTACATATGTAAAGTTGTGTGTGTGTGCACACACACATATATATATTTGTCTTATAAAATAATGCAGTATACCAGCAGTCCTCAATCTCTTTGGCACCAGGAACCAGTTTCCTGGAAGACAGTTTTTCCGCATACCTGGGGTGGGGTCAGGAGTATAGTTTTGGGATGAAACTGTTCCACCTCAGAGCACCAGGCATTAGAAAACTTCTCAAAAGGAGCACACACACAACCTAGATCCCTCACTTGGGCAGTTCACAATAGGGTTTGTCTCCTGTGAGAATCTAATGCTGCTGCTGATCTGACAGGAGGTGGAGCTCAGGCAGTAATGCTCACTTGCTGCTCACCTCCTGCTGTGTGGCCCTGTTACTAACAGGCCACATATAGCTACTTGTCCACAGCTCAGGGGTTGGGGACCCCTGTTGTATACCTTAAATATACAGAATAAAATTTACATAAAAAAAGAAAGAGATGATTGATAATTTTAGTAAGTTTTGTAAAAAGATTTAATTAGTACATTATATAGAGCATGTATTGCCTTGTGGTTATTTATGCAGTATTGTGTTCAAAGTAGGCTGTAATCCACATTTTATTCATGTAACATACATGTTTTGTCATTTTTGTATCCTTACAGATCTTAATGATGCTGTGAACTTGATAAGCATTTAATTGAATTCTCCAAATATAAAATTTTAAGTGGTCATCTTAAACATAGCAAGGCTTGAACTTCAAATCAAACAGTGGCCAGATGGCGATTTTAAAAATTACAAACTCATATATTTCTTCCATTCTACAGAGACTAATCAGTCATTGAATATTATGGATGAGTCTTTGAAAGGCATTTTGCCCCATCTTCTGCCCAAGTAAGTGTTTAGCTGTACCATTCCAAACAAATGAAAATCTATTTGGCTACAGAACTGCAGGGAAATAAGGCACAGTTTTCCTCAGTAAACCCTGCCACTGATATTATTATCATGTATGAAACTATGAATGAATTTATTGACTAGTTGACAATATGTCAATGGGGGACTTTAATCTTGAGTGTACCGTTTTCACAATGCAGCAAACTTTGAAGTTACCATCAAAAGTTACTATCAAAAGTTTAGGGGGGGGGTATGTTAAAAATTCAGTCAAAATTTTAAAAATTTAGTAGGAATAGTACAAGCCTTGCTCTATAGATTGTTCAAAGGTTGCGATTACAACGCTTGAAAATCAAACATAGTGTAGAAAAATTAAAGTCTGGTTAAGGTCCATTAATTATAATGCAATGCTTCAGCCAAACAACAGCTTGGCTTTAAATCAATACCCAATTAAATACTTCCTGCAGTTCTAGTCATTAATTGCTCTGTAGCTTAAAAAATAACATTCTAACTACTTATAGAAAGGTAATCAAACTTGGCATGTGAAACTTAAATTTGGTCCTTCTGTGATTATCTTTCTTCAAAAAGGAAAATTAACTTTTTCAGTGACCTATGGTTCATACATTTCAAATCCACTCAAACCTGTTGAAAATGGAATAAAATCACAACTAATAAGTGTTTGGTTATAGGATAATAGTGTGTCCAGAATTGGTGGGTTCTTGGTCTCACTGACTTCAAGAATGAAGCCGTGGACCCTCGCGGTGAGTGTTACAGTTCTTAAAAGTGGTGTGTCTGGAGTTTGTTCCTTCTGATGTTCGGATGTGTTCATAGTTTCTTCCTTCTGGTTGGTTCGTGGTCTCGTTGGTTTTGGAGTGAAGCTGCAGACCTTCGTGGTGAGTGTTACAGCTCTTAAGGTGGCGTGTCTGGAGTTGTTCATTCCCCCCGGTGGGTTTGTGGTCTCACTGGCTTCAGGAGTGAAACTGCAGACCTTCACGGCAAGTATTACAACTCATAAAAGCAGCGTGGACCCAAAGAATGAGCAGCAGCAGGATTTATTGCAAAGAGCTAAAGAACAAAGCTTACACAGTGTGGAAGGGGACCCAGGCAGGTTGCCACTGCTGGCTCAGGCAGCCTGCTTTTATTCTCTTATCTGGCCCCACCCACATCCTGCTGATTGGTCCATTTTACAGAGAACCGATTGGTCCATTTTACAGAGAACTGATTGGTCTGTTTTGACAGGGTGCTGATTGGTGCCTTTACAATCCCTGAGCTAGACACAAAAGTTCTCCAAGTCCCCACTAGATTAGCTAGATACAGAGTGTCCACACAAAGGTTCTCCAAGTCCCCACCAAGTAGCTAGATACAGAATGTCGATTGGTGCATTCACAAACCCTGAGCTAGACACAGGTTGCCAATTGGTGTGTTTACAAACCTTGAGCTAGACACAGAGTGCCGATTGGTGTATTTACAATCCCTTAGCTAGACATAAAGGTTTTCCAAGTCCCCACCAGACTCAGAAGCCCAGCTGGCTTCACCCGGTGGATGCCTCACGGGGCTGCAGGTGGAGCTGCCTGCCAGTCCCTTGCCGTGCGCCTGCACTCCTCAGCCCTTGGGTGGTTGATGGCACTGGGCGCCGTGGAGCAGGGGGCGGCACTCCTCGGGGAGGCTCGAGCGGCACAGGAGCCCACAGCAAGGGGGAGGCACGGGCATGGCGAGCTGCAGGTCCTGAGCCCTGCCCCGCGGGGAAACAGCTAAGGCCCTGCCAGAAGTCGAGCACAGCAGCTGCTGGTCCAGGTGCTACGCCCCTCACTGCCTGGGGCCAGCGGGCCGGCTGGCTGCTCCCAGTGTGGGGCCTGCCAAGCCCACACCCACCCGGAACTCACACTGGCCCGCAAGCGCTGCGGGCAGCCCCAGTTCCCACCCGCACCTCTCCCTCCACACCTCCGTGCAAGCTGAGGGAGCCGGCTCCAGCCTTGGCCAGCCCAGAAAGCGGCTCCCACAGTGCAGCGGCAGACTGAAGGTCTCCTCAAGCGTGGCTAGAATGAGCACCAAGGCTGAGGAGGCGCCCAGAGCCAGCAAGGGCTGTGAGGGCTGCCAGCACGCTGTCACCTCTCAATAGTACACAAGAAAATGTCATTTCAATCTTCATGAAAGTATCATCATTGAAAAAAATAATTATTTCTTTAATATGTCCTTAGTTGGGGACATACAGAATTCTTGCTGCCTATACAATATTATTATAGATGGGAAATGTTTAAAAAGTAACATGTTCTAGCTGTTGCTGGCAAGGGAACATTTATGGTTAAAAACGAAATGCTGCCTTGCTCTGGAATGAGGAATCGCTCTTCAGCTCAACTCTAAGCACAAAGTGACTCATCCTGCCAGAGGTGATTTACAATGACCCTCCTACTGATGCATCACCCAGAATGCTGATTGCGCAGCAGGACAAATACAGAAGCAGAGGAGAAAAATGTTAAATTAAGGATGCCTACATGATAAAGAGAGATGCAGAACCTATGAGAATCACAGAAATCATCAGCATATCTAAAAAGCAAGGATAAGAGAACATAATTGAGATCAACAGCACAAATAGAAACATCATGCAGGCAGGAAGGCAGCACTGAGTTGCAAATGTGATAACTAGGAATTTAGAATGTTTTTGAAGTGAAGTTGTGTTTCATCCTTACACAGCTTGTGGAAAAAAACTGTGGAAACAAGAAGACAAACTGCATAGCAGAGACAATGCATATGAAAGAGGAGAAGCACCCCAGAAGAGGACCCCTTTCCTTTTCTGTCCTTCACATATACAAGTGTTAGTGTAGACGGCTAAGAAGTATGTGTTGTGCAATGTTTGTAAAACTTTTATTTATAGAAGGTTTGAAATTATCCATTATGAGTCAGATGTGCAAATACGCAATTTTCCATATTTCTCCCTACTGCATTCAACTTATTCTCTGAGCCTTCTTTTAAAAATGTAATGCAGGCTTCTCCAGGTAACTCAGCCACATCTGACTGGAAAAGATCTCAAGGTAATTATTTTTTTAATAGAGATACAAAACTCAGACAAGTCCTTTTTCAAACTCTGTAGCAGCAATACATACATTTCTTATATGCTTGCCTCTTGCCTTTCTCCTCCATGAGAAAGCTTTTGAGAGTAAAAAATTGCTAGCAGAGTATCACAACAGAGGTCACGCGGAATGTGTTTTACAAGGGCTCTCCTCAGGTTCCAATGGACTGTATTACTCTTCCCATGAGTCTTTTTATGGCCACCTTTGTTCTTTCTGTATCTACATCTAACGTAAAGTGGTCCCATCTTGCCTTTGCACACCTACAAGCATCCTTGCTGGTACCCAAAACCCGTAGCATAGCCTTGATATCTACACGTTGTATTTGCTCATCTCAACCCTAGGTCTCCTATGATTTACCAACCTTCTTTGCAAATCCACATGTTCCATTAAGGCATGAAGCAATTTCTTGATTTTCTTTACACCAGGTCTTTCATAATTCTGAGATGTAGTGAAAGACACTATCTCAAGCCCTCTTTCTGCCTGAAAAATCCAAAACCTTTGGATGAAACATTTTGGGCATCCCATTTGGAGAGCATAATGAAGCTTTGCCTCCTGGAAGGGAACAGAGAACATGCCCCTTCTCCTTGAAATTACCAAAGATGTGGGAGTGAGCTTCTCACTGAAGCCTGAATGTGTTTCTTTCTTTCTTGTTCCAACGCTTTCCTCTAGCCGAGGAAAGCTTTTATCTAATCCCTGTTTGGCAGGAAATTGTCCCGAAGCTATCCTTCCTATTTTATAGTTTATAGTAAAAATGTCATGTTCAATTCTCTATACTTTTGTTCTTGATGTTTAAAGGGAAAAATCTGGAATTTAGAAAACTGTTTTCAAGTGTTTGTCCTTTGCTACTGAAAGCCCATATTTTAGTAATATAATCTCAGAAATGGACTTCAAGAGCCTATTTTAAAGGGTGAGGGGTTGACTTTGACTCTTTTGTTCTCTTTGCATTTCAGCTATAACAATCCTAATATGGTAATGTGCTGCTTGGAAATAGTCTGCAACTGATGTAGACATCTTACTAAGTAGTTGTATGTATTATTCGTTTTATACTCACAACACTGAACAAATGAGGATACTGAGGTACAGAGAGATTAAGTAACTCATGCAGGACCACACAGTTAGTGATGAAACCAGGCAATGAAGCCAGGCAGCTTGCATCCAGAGCCTACACTCTGCTATGCTACACCACTTAAGGCAATCTGCGCTGATCCAGAAGGGGAGGAGTCACATATAAAGAAGCAAAAAACAGAAATTCCATTTCAAAATATCCAATTATGTATGTGTATATATATTTATTAGTGCCTAATTTAATGTGTAGTAAGATATTTAGTTCCAATTCTGATTAGAATCTCAACCTTTCACAACAAATCTTTTAGTCATACTTGGAAAATTCTGGATTAAAGACCTTTCTGATACCATCGTCTATCATTTCTGGGTGTGGGGAACTTAGCTACAAGAGCGCACGGAAATGCACGAAATTAGGGAGGCACATTCTCTTCCATAATGCTGTGTCCACCCAGTATATTTCTCTCTCGGTGTATTCCATTCTTTCACTGGAGCTAATATTCATAGAAGTTAAGCTTTTCTCCTATGCCTAAAATTGTGTTTTTATTTTCACGTGGATGGTTTCTCTTTGTAATTGTGTGAACAACTCATAAGCATGCTTAATGAACCACATCTTGGTTCCTTTCAACTCATTGGAGAAGTATGTTGTCATAGTTCAAACATAATCAGGAAATGTCATACCTATTAATGGGTTCATTGTGACAAGTCATGAAAATATTACAATGTGTAACTTGGAATCCAGTAAACAATATTAGAAGAGATTTTCTAAAGTATAATTACAATTTTTTCTCTATATGTGCCGAAAAAAGAGTTGTCAGGAGAAAGAAAATGTACTGGCTTATCACGTGATTCTTATCTTGATTTAAGTCATGTTATTACTTATACACCATCCATTAATTCCGAAGAAGACTTAGTGTACTTTAATATATCAAACTATGAAATACAAATTTATATTTCTTTCTTGATTTATATTCTTATTTTGATTTAAGATATCTTTTATCATGCAATTTTTTTGCATTTTATATCATGTATGAAATCAATGAAAGTATTCTACATATATGATATCAAAAATAAATAATACTAAATTATATTACATATAAGTCAGTGTGGAAACAAAGATAAAAGGAAAACTAGTTTGGTTTCTGAAGTACTGCCCTTCCATCATTTATCATTGTTTAGTTAAGGTAACAGAAACTTGAACTGGTGTTTCAATCGGAGGAAATTTAATACACGGTATAGTTACAAAAGGGTCAGAAAGCCTGGAATAGCCAAAAGAGAAAAGTAAACTTCCTTGATTGGTATCTGCAGGAAGCAACGACCATCCTAGGCTAGAGGAGCAAAAGGGATATAGTGTCACCTACAGCCACGGTCCCTGCCCACCTGGAGCTGCTGGAGCCCCACTGCTGCTACTCCTATTTGGAACCACTGCTGAAGCTGCCTTGCAGAAAACTCTGGCCAATTTTCCTGATAGTGTGGGAACCTTGGGGCCCAAAGCTACCTGCAGATGTCACAGAAGATGCATAGCTGGGACAGCTGGGACAGATAGAGGCAGGACACTGTGCTGCCAGGACTGCTGCTACTGCTGCTTTGCTATGACCCACAAAACCTGTGCTGCTGCTGGAAGCATGCTGCAGGAACCAAGTGCTCCACATCACTTTTTGTGACTGCTGCTAAAGGAGTCACAGTATTAGCACCCCTACCCCCCACCACCTAAAACTTTAAAAGGGTGCGAGTGATATGGTTTGGCTGTGTCCCCACCCAAATCTCATATTGAGTTGTAGCTCCCATAATTTCCACGTGTTGTGGGAGGGACCCGGTTGAAGATAATTGAATCATGAGGGCAGTTTCCCCCATTCTGTTCTGGTAGTGAGTAAGTCTCACGAGATTTGATGATTTTATAAGGGGTTTCCCCTTTCACTTGGCTCTCATTCTTTCCTGCCTGCCACCGTGTAAGATGTCCCGTGCTCTTCCGCCATGATTGTGAGGTCTCTCCAGCCACGTGGAACTGTGAGTCCATTTAACCTCTTTTTCTTTATAAATTACCCAGTCTTGGGTATGTCTTTATCAGCAGCATAAAAAACTGATGAATGCAAAGGGATTTTAGCTTTTTCCTTCCTTCTACCTTCCAATCACTTGCCAATGCCTCTCACTGTGAGAGTCTAACAGAAGCTAGCTGGCAAAGACATTTCTAGGCAAAACAGTTTTCAGATGTCCAGCCCCTCTGTTACACACAGTAAGGTACAGAAGATCAGATGAGGCCCTCACGAGACCCTGTCTCACTTCCTAAGTCAGCTAACTTGTAGTCTCCTTTTCCTCTCATCAGCCTTTGGTAATCTCCAGAGATTTTATTCTTCTTTTTTTTTTTTTCTTTTTTCTTTTTTTTTTTTTTTTGACACGGAGTCTCGCTCTGTCACCAGGCTGGAGTGCAGTGGTGCGATCTCAGCTCACTGCAACCTCCACCTGCCGGATTCAAGCAATTCTCCTGCCTCAGCCTCCTGAGTAGCTGGGACTACAGGTGCACACCACCACACCCAGCTAATTTTTGTATTTTTAGTAGAGATGGGATTTTGCCGTGTTGGCCAGGATGGTCTCAGTCTATCAACCTCGTGATCCACCTGCCTCAGCCTCCCAAAGCGCCGGGATTACAGCCAGAGATTTTTTTAAATGTTGTTTTCTGTTCTTCTTTCTCTTCTGCTCATTTTGAAACTAGACAATATATTTCTGTTCTTTTAGTAATTAACTGTAAAATTTGAACAAACATTCTTATATAAATATTTTCCGGCAATGCCAAAATTTGTTTAATATCCCTATCCTCCCTGAATAAGGAGCAAAACATTCTCACTCTTCAGTGTACTCTCTCCTCCTCCTTCCTCATTACTGCTGTCTTGAACTTTAGTTCCACATTTTAACTATCTTTTTACTATGGTAAAATATACATGAAATAAAATTTGCCATTTTAGCAATTTTTAGATACACAATTCAGTGATGTTATTGTATTCACAATGCTGTGCAATCATTACTTCTATCTATTTTCAAAACTTATTTATCACTCCAAGCAGAAACTCTACCCATTAAGAAATAACTCCCCATTATACCTATCCTCAGCCCCTGGTCACTTCTTATCTATTTTCTCTATGAATTTGACCATTTTAGATATTTCATACATGGAATCATAGAATATTTGTCCTTTTGTGTCTGGCTTATTTTGCTTAGAAAAATGTTATCAAAGTTTATCTGTGTTGTAGCCTGTAGAACTTCATTGCTCTTTATGGCTAATTACATTTCATTCCACATACATGCCACATTTGATTTATGCATTCATCTGTGGATGGCTATTTGGGTTGCTTGTGCCTTTGGGCTATTGTGAAGTGCTGCAATGAATACTGGTATTCATGGAGGTATAAAATGGTTCACATTTTGGTTTTGATTTGCATTTTTCTAGTAACTAATGATGTTGGGCATCTTTCATGGGATTATTGGACATTGATGTATCTTCTTTGGAGAAATGTCTATTCAACCCTGTCTGTTTTTAATTGGATTGTTTGCCTTTTTGTTGTAGAGTTGTAGTATTCTGGAATTTAAACACATATCAGATACATGATTTCTGTATTCTGGAATTTAGACATATCAGACATATGATTTGCAAACACTTTCTTCTATTTTGTAGGTTATCTTTTCCCTTTTTTTAACTTTTATTTTAGGTTTAGGGGTACATGTACAGTTTGTTATATGGGTAAACGGGATGTCACAGGGGTTTGGTGTACGGATTATTTCATCACCCAGCTAATAAGCATTGTGCTGGATAAGCAGTTTTTGATCTTCACTCTTGTCCCACCCTCAACCCTCAAGTAGGCCCCAGTGTCTGTTGTTCCCTTCTTTGTGTCCATATGTACTCAATGTTGAGTGCCCACTTATAAGTGAGAACATGTGGTATTTGGTTTAGTGCTCTTGTGTTAGTTTGCTTTGAATAATGGCCTCCAGCTCCATCCATGTTGCTGCAAAGGAAATGATCTCATTCTTTTTGCATAGTATCCTATGGGTATATGTACCACATTTTCTTGTCTAGTCTACTATTGATGGGAATTTAGGTTGAGTCCATGTCTTTGTTATTGTGGATAGTGTTGTGATGAGCATGTGCATGAACGTGAATTTTTTGTTGTTGTTTTTTTGAGACGAAGTCTCACTCTGTCACCCAGGCTGGAGTGCAGTGGCTCGATCACTGCAACCTCTGCCTCCCAGGTTCAAGCACTTATCCTGCCTCAGCCTCCCGAGAGTAGCTGGGACTACAGGCGCAAGCCGCCATGCCCAGCTAATTTTTTTTTTTTTGTATTTTAGTAGTGACAGGGTTTCCCCATATTGCCCAGGCTGGTCTCAAACTCCTAAGCCTGGGCAATCCACCCACGTCGGCCCCCTAAAGTGCTGAGATTACAAGCCTGAGCCACTGCCCTCAGCCCATGCATGTCAATTTATCGTAAAAGAATTTATATTCCTTTGGGTATATATCCAGTAATAGAATTTCTGGGTTAAATGGTGATTCTGTTTTAAGTTCTTTTTTTTTTTTTTTTGAGACAGAGTCTCTGTTGCCCAGGCTGGAGTGTAGTGGCGCGATCTCGGCTCACTGCAAGCTCCGCCTCCCAGGTTCATGCCATTCTCCTGCCTCAGCCTCCCGAGTAGCTGGGACTACAAGAGCTCACCATGCTTGGCTAATTTTTTGCATTTTTAGTAGAGACGGGGTTTTACCATATTAATCAGGATGGTCTTGATCTCCTGACCTCGTGATCCGCCCGCCTGGGCCTCCCAAAGTGCTGGGATTACAGGCATGAGCCACCGCGCCCGCCCTTGATTTGCATTTCTATAATGGTAAGTGATGTTGAGCATTTTTTCACATACTTATTAGCCGCGTGTATGTCTTCTTTTGAAAAATGTCTGTTCATGTTTTTGTCCATTTTTTAATGTGGTTGTTTGTTTTTCGCTTGTAAATCTGTTTAAGTTCCTTATAGATTTTTGATAGTTAGACCTTAGTCAGATGCATAGTTTGCATTTTTTTCTCATTCTGTGGATTGTATTTTTATTCTGTTGATAGTTTGTTTTGCTATGCAGAAGCTCTTTAGTTTAATTAGGTCCCTTTTTTTATTTTTATTTTTGTTGCAAGTACTTTTGGCATATTTATCAAGAAATCCTTGCTAGGTCCTCTGTCCAGAATGACCAGAATATTTTTTAGGTGACCTTCAATGGTTTTTATGCTTTTAAGTTTTACATTTAAGTCTTTAATCCATCTTGAGTTGATTTTTGTATATGGTGTGAGGAAGTGGTCCAGTTTCAATCTTCTGCATATGGCTAGCCAGTTATGCCAGCACCATTTACTGAATAGGAAGTCCTTTCCCCATTGCTTGTTTTTCTCAGCTTTGTGAAAGATCAGATGGTTGTAGGTGTGCAGCATTATTTCCAGGCTCTCTATTCTGTTCCATTGCTGTGATATATTCTGAATGAATTATTCAAAACAAGTATCCAACATCACTAATTATCTCTATGACTCTGTCCAGTCTAGAACTCTCATTTAGTAGATTTTTAAATTTCAATGACTACTTCTTCATTTCCAGTATTTCTCTTTGTAGCTCATATCTGTCTATTAATACATTGGTTGTTTCTTTTTAAATGTAATTTTTTGGCTGGGCACAGTGGCTCACACTTGTAATCCCAGCACTTTGGGAGGCCAAGGTGGGCGGATCACTTGAAGTCAGGAGTTCGAGACCAGCCTGGCCAACATGGTGAAACCCCATCTCTACTAAAAATACAAAAAATCAGCTGGGTAGCAAACCACCATGGCACATGTATACCTATGTAACAAACCTGCACGTTCTGCACATGTAACCCAGAACTTAAAGTAAAATAAAAGAAAAAAAAATTAGCTGGGCATGGTGATGCACTCCTATAGTCCCAGCTACTCAGGAGGCTGAGGCAGGAGAATCGCTTGAACCCAGGAGGTGTAGGTTGCAGCAATCTGAGATTGTGCCACTGCACTCCAACCTCGGCAACTGAGCGAGACTTTGTCCCAAATAATAATAATAATAAATAAATGTATTTTTTTATTTCTTCATGAGTATAAAAAGTATTTTGTGACTACTTATATTAGTTTCTTAGGTCTCCCATAATAAAATGTCACAAACTAGATAGCTGAAACAACAGAAACTTATTTTCTTAAACTTTGGAGGCTAGAAGTCCAAAACCAAAGTGTTGGCGAGTTTATTTTCTTCTGAGGCTGATGCCTCTCTTCTCAGCTTGAAAATGGCCGCTTTTCTCCTGTGTCACCCTGGGAACACAGTTATAGCAGTAATTTAGCAGGGCTCTCTTTGACCCTTTCCATGGTATCTCTGGTAAGGTGGCTGCTTCATTTGGTATTAGACCCTACCCATAATGCTTCCCTAATTACCAGCTCTACTAGTTTTGACAATGTCCTGAAACACAAATTGCTCAGCAGTCTGATCTTATTAAATTTGGTGTCTTATGCAGGATTATTTTGAAGCCTGTCTTTGAGTTTTTTTCAAAAACCCTAGCAGAGCTCTTCTTAGGTGTCCCTTTTCCTGGTTTTCTTTGTTGAACTAGCTGGCCTATGATTTATAGTGTTGCTGTCAATTAAGAGGAGCTACTATTTATAGGGATGCCCTCATCCTTAAGCTTCCCCATACTCTGTTTCAAATAAAATCAGTTATTTGGGGAGAGCACCAGAGCTCTCTTTTTTTTTGTCACTGCCTCTCCCTGTGGAAAAACTTTCTGAGCCACTATTCTGGGCACAGCATACCACAGTAGCCTCTACTCTTCTCGGTTTGCCTCTCATCATGGAACCTCTTTCTATGAGCAAGTTAAGATTAGAGCAATCTTGGTTCAAGTATTCCCAGCTTTCCCTGTGTGGGATACAGTTGCCATTCTACAAATAGGAGTGGGATGAAAGCAGGTAGTCCCTGAACTCCCATCCGTACTCACCAGGAATTTCACTTCATCTTGTAGTTGGAGGAAATGAGAAGTGCAGGAAGCTTTCTCTCATGGTGCAATAAGGTGAGCTTTTATTGAGAGCTGAGGGAAGAAGCAGCTTTATCTATTGGCCTCCTGCATCCTAAATGAAAATTCTGTCAAACTGAGCTGGAGTGGGCAAGAGAGACGAAACGGATTGTGATTCAAATGCGACATATTCATATCTTATTCTGTTGTAGTATATTTTATTGAATAAGTGTTTCCTCCTTTGCTATATACTTGTAGAACTATTCTCAGAGATTTTAGGTGGTTGGTTGTTTTCTTTTCCTCTTTTCAATAGTTTTCATCAGCTTTTCATGTTTCACTGGGGAGTGCATCCTGAGGTCGTCACACTGTCATCTTGGAAGTGGATCTCTTAAATTTCAGTTTTAAAGGTAAGATAATTTAGTGATGGAAGGAGGGGCTTCAAGATGGCTGACTAGAGGCATCTGATACTTGCCTCCTCTATGAAAAGGAAGCAAAAGAGTGAATAGATATTCACACTTCAAATAGATTCCCTAAGAGAAAACACAGGAATTCAACAGAGAAGTGACAGGAAACACGTAACACAAGGAAGGAGAGAGAAGTGAGTCAGCTTGCTCAGCTGGAACTGGCTAGAATCTCAGGGAGGCTGCCTAATGTGAGGAAAGGGTAAGTGAGCGACTCCTAGTGGTCCACATTCCCACTGCAGGCTGTTGTAATCCTAGCCATGAGAGAGCCCCTTCATCCACACAGGCCCTGAAACTAATATAGGGAGCTACCTGGAGATCTTGCAAGAGCATTGCTCCACAAAAGAACTCACACTGAGTCCTACACACTCTTCAAGTCCTAAGAAGCTACAGAAAGGCACCATTTTGAGAGTCCAACCACCAACAGACTGAATCTTGTCTTAAGGCTCAACACCCCTTTATCTTCTTATCCCTGGAGCCCTATTGACATCCCCCACTTGCAACCAGGTTCTACAGCTGGCTGCTACTGCCAGGTCCAAAGTGTGAGCCATTGGCAGCAATCCCACCATCTTCAGGAATGAAGTCACTTCATATTTGTAAGTCCCTTGTGCACAAGCTGCCCCGCCTACAGCCACCAACTGGAACCAAAGCAGATGCTCCCCAGTTAACTGTTTATGGCTGATATGACTGAAAGCAACCTTGCCTTCACCAGAAGAAAGTCCACAGCACAGCTGGTGCTACCCCCACACAAGCATTCTACCAAAGGCCTGGGAACCTTTGCCTACTACAGCCAGTGCCCAGACACACCACTAGGGATGCCTGAGGACAGGCACACCCAGCATGGCTCCTCCCAACATCCAGTGCCCAACCACACCATCTGAGAGCCTGGGTGGGGATGGCTCAGCCCCATCCACCACCACTAGCAACTGAGCATTCCTCCCGGGAATCTGACAGCAAGCCCACTCAACCTGCCACTCTCACCAGAGCTGGCACTCACCTGCACATACTACCTGTGGGCCTGAGGACTGGCCTGCCCAGCCTATTGCAGCCACCACCAACATTAGCATGGATCTTTTGGGAGTAAAAATGTTGTTCCACCACTGCTACTGTCATTGTCCATGCCACATCTGCTGCCCAGGGACCGACCCAAAGACCCACTCACCTGTCAGCCCACTGCTCTCACTGCCAGCACCTAAGCAAACTGTATGGAGGCCCAGGAATTGACCCACATGGACCTGCTAACAATGGTGCTGGCTTATGCTGCCCTGGCGCCCAAAGACAGGCATGGTCAGTCTGCCACTGCCACCACTGGGACCTCATTGTCAGGCCCACCTGACATTCTGCAGAAAAACTTCACCACAGTCTCCACTAACAACTGCACCCTAGGCCACTGAGGAAATCACAGAAATTACTGATGCTATTTATAGCCAAAGAACTCATATAGTTACTCCACTACTGCACACACCCAGAATCAAAGCCATAGCACCCTGTCCAACCAACACCGTGAATGTATCTTAGGGAAATTCTTCCCCTAGGAAGGCAAATTCAAAAAATTGGAAGAAGTGACTGTTACACCAGATGCACAGATATCAACATAAAGATACGAGAAACATGAAAAGTCAGGGAAAGATACCTCCAGGGGAACACAATTCACCAGCAGCAGATTCAAATCAAAGAGAAATGTATAAAACCCTAGGAAAATAATTCAAAATATTGTTATTTTAAAAGCTCAGTTAGGGCTGGGCGCAGTGGCGTACACCTGTAATCTCAGCACTTTGGGAGGCAGAGGTGGGCAGATCATGAGATCAGGAGTTCAAGGTCAGCTTGGCCAACATGGTGAAACTCTGTCTCTACTAAAAATACAAAAAATTAGCCAGGCATGGTGGTGCACGCCTGTAGTCTCAGCTACTCAGGAGGCTGAGGCAGAAGAATTGCTTGAACCCAGGAGGCAGAGGTTGCAGTGAGCCAAGATTGTGCCACTGTACACAGACTCCAGAGAGGATGTGGAGAAATAGGAACACTTTTACACAGTTGGTGGGACTGTAAACTAGTTCAACCATTGTGGAAGACAGTGTGGTGATTCCTCAAGGATCTAGAACTAGAAATACCATTTTACCCAGCCATCCCATTACTGGGTATATACCCAAAGGAGTATAAATCATGCTGCTATAAAGACACATGCACACGTATGTTTACTGCAGCACTATTCACAATAGCAAAGACTTGGAACCAACCCAAATGTCCATCAATGATAGACTGGATTAAGAAAATGTGGCACATATACACCATGGAATACTATGCAGCCATAAAAAATGATGAGTTCATGTCCTTTGTAGGGACATGGATGAAGCTGGAAGCCATCATTCTCAGTAAACTATCGCAAGGAGAAAAAAACAAACACCACGTGTTCTCACTCATAGGTGGGAATTGAACAATGAGAACACTTGGACACAGGAAGGGGAACATCACACACTGGGGCCTGTCATGGGGTGGGGGGTGGGCGGACAGCATTAGGAGATATACCTAATGTAAATGACGAGTTAATGGATGCAGCACACCAACATGGTGCATATATACATATGTAACAAACCTGCACGTTGTGCACATGTACCCTAGAACTTAAAGTATAATTAAAAAAAAAAAGCTCAGTTAGATACAAGAAGTATTGAAAGAAAACACAAAGAAATAACAAAAGCAATTTAGAATATGAATGATAAATTTACCAAAGAGATAAATATCATAAAAAAGAACCAACAGAAATTCTGGAACTGAAGAATTCATTGAATAAAATACAAAATACATTCAAAATTTCAATAATAAATTATAATTTTTCCCAAGCAGAAGAAAAATTTCATAACTTGAAAAAAAGTCATTTGAAAAAACCCAATCAGACACAAATAATTTAGAAAGAATTTAAAAGAATGAACGAAAACTACATGACATATGAGACTATACAATGACCAAATATTTGAATTTTCAGTGTCTCAGAAGGGAAATAAAATATAACAGGGATAGAAAACCTACTTAACTAAGTAATACATGAAAACATCCCAAGCTTAGCAAGAAATATAGACATCCAGATACAGGAAGCTGAGTGATTCTCAAATAGATACAATTCAAAAAGGTCTTCTCCCCAGCACATTATGATTAACTTGTCAAAGGTCAAAGAAAAAGAACGATTTCTAAACAAAGCAAAAGAAAAGTGTCTAGTCACTTACAGGGTAACGAATACCCAATCAGACTACTAGCAGATTTCTCAGCAGAACTCTTACAGGCCAGGAGAGAATAGAATAACATATTCAAATTCCTGAAAGAAAAAAAATGCTACCCAAGGATATTAGACTCAGCAAAGATATTCTTCATAAATGAAGGAAACATAAAGTCTTTCTCAGATAAGCAAAAGCAGAGGGAATTCATCATCATTAAAGTAGCCCTATAAGAAATGTTTAAGGCCCCCACATGAGGATGCAAAAGGACAATATGTACCTTCATGGAAATACATGAAAATATAAAATTCACTGGTGGAGCAAACACACAATGAGAAAGAGAATAGATGAATAGACTTATATGTTACCACTATAAACCACCACCAAATCACAATGATAAACAATAAAAAGAAAGGAACCGCAGATATACAAAAGAACCAGAAATCCAATAATAAAATGACAAAAATAAGCCCTCACATATCAATAATAACCAAGAATGTAATGAACTAAACATTCTAGTTAAAAGATATAAACTGGCTTAATAATAATAATTATAAACATGGCCCAACTATATGCTGCCTACAGGAACGCATCTCATCTGTAAAGACACATATAGACTGAAAATAAAGGGATAGAAAAATATATTCCATGCAAACGAAAATCTAAAGGAAGTACAAATAGCTATATATATATATCAGATAAGACAGACTTGGTCAGAAAAAGTAAAATATGACAAAGAAGTTTATTATATAATGATAAAGAAATTAATGCAGCAAGAGCATTTAATAATTATAAACATACGCACCCAACATTGGAGCAACCAGAAATTTGGGGCAAATATTATTAGATCTAAAAGAAAAGATAGACTCTAGTACAGTAATAGTAGGGGACTTTAGCACCTCATTCCCAGTATTAGGTAGATCATCTGGACGGAAAATTACCACAGAAACTTTGAATTTAAGTTACTTATTAGAACAAATGAACCTAACAGACATTTACAGAACATTTCATCCGATAGCTACAGAATGCACATTATTCTCATAATCACATGGAACATTTTCCAGGACAGATCATAAGTTAGAATGCAAAACAAGTCTCAAATTTTTAAAAATATAAATCTGTTAAGTATTTTCTCATACAACAATGAAAAATAACTAGAATCAGTAACAGGAGGAATGTTGGAAACTGTGCAAATAAATGGAAATTAGACAATGTGCTTCCTAAATGACCATTGGGTCAAGGAAGAAATTAAGAAGGAAATTAAAAAGTTTATTGAAAAAAATGAAAATTGAAACACAACATATCAAAATCTATGGTATATAACAAAAGCAATTTTAAGAGGGAAGTTTATACCAAAATGTGCCTACAACAAGAAGTAGAACATTTTCAGATAAACAATCTACAAATGCACCTCAGAGAACTACAAAAGCAGGATAAGCCCAGACCAAAACTAGTAGAAAAATTAATAAAAATTAGAGCAGAACTAAAGGATGTAGATATTTTTAAAAATTTTAAATATCAATGAAACAAAAATTTGGTTTTTTGAAAAGATAAGCAAAATCAATGAACTACTAGATAGTCTAACCAAAAAAAAAAAAGAAGAAGATTCAATTAAACAACATCAGTAGTGAAAAAAGTCGTAACAACTGACAGCACAGAAATACAAAAGATTATCAGAGATTATTATTGACAACTGTACACTAACAAACTGGAAATGGATAGATATCTGGACATATACAATCTACCAAGAGATTGAATCAAAAAGAAATAGAAAACATGAACAGACAATAACAAGTAATAAGACTGAATCAGTAATAAAAAGCCTCTTAACAAAGAAAAGTCTAAGACTAGATGGCTTTACTGCCAATTCTAACAAACTTTCAAAGAAGAACTTTCATCAATCCTCCTAAACTATGCCATAAAATTGAAGAGGAAGGGTTTCTCTCTAACTCATATTATGAGGTCAGCATTACTCTGATACCAACAGACAAGGATGCAACAAAAAAGAAAACTGGAGGCCAATATCCCTGATGAAGATAGATACAAATATCCTCAACCAAATACAACAGCAATCCAAAGATAATGTACCATGACCAAGTCGGATTTATGTCAGTAATGCAAAGACGGTTCAACATATGCAAATAAATAAATGCTGTACATCACATCAACAGAATGAAGGACAAAAACCATATGATTATCAATAGATGCAGAAAAAGTATTTTATGAAATTCAGCATCCTTTAATGGAAAAAAATTCTTAAAAAAGTAGGCATAGAACAAATATACTCAACATAATAAAGGCATATACGACTATCCCACAGCTAAAATCACGCTGAATTTGGAAAAGCTGAAAGCCTTTCCTCTAAGAATTGGAACAAGACAGGGAGGCCTACTTTCACCACTCATATTCAACATAGTATTGGAAATTCTAGCCAGAGAAATCAGGCAAGAGAAAGAAATAAAAGACATCCAAATTAGAAAAGAGGAAGTCAATTTGTCCCTTTTTGCAGACAATATGATCTTATATGTAGAAAAACCTGAAGACTCTACCAAAAGAACTATTAGAACTGATAAACAAATTCAGTGAAGTTGCAGGAAACAAAATCAACATGCAAAAATCAGTAGTGTTTCTATACACCACTAATGAACTAGCAGAGAAAGAAGTTAAGAAGACAATCCCATTTACAATAGCTATTTAAAAAAACTAGAAAGAAATTAAGAATTCAATCCTATTTACAATAGCTATTTAAAAATCTAGAAATAAATATTGAACCAAAGTAGTGAAAAACCTCTACAAGGAAAACTACAAAACACTGATGAAAGAAATTGAGGAGGACACAAACAAATGGAAAGGCATTCCATGTCCATGGATCAGAAGAATTAATATAATTAAAATTACCCTACTACCCAAACAACTATACGAATTCAATGCAATATTTATTAAGATATTAATATTATTTTACACAGAAATAGAAGAAATAACCCTAAAATTTGTATGGAAGAAAACAGTGCACAAATAGTCAATCCAATACCGAGCAAAAAGAGCAAAGCTGGGGGAATCACACTACCTGATTTCAAAATATAGTATAGTAACAAAAACAGCATGATATTGGTATAAAAACAAACAGATAAACCAATGGAACAGAATAGAGAATCCAGAAGCTCACCCACATATTTAGACAACTGATTTTTGACAAAGAAAACAAGAATATATGCTGGGGAAAGGACATCCTTTTAAACAAAGGGTGCTGAGAAAATGAAAACTCCACAGCCAGGTGCGGTGGCTTATGCATGTAATCCCAACACTTTGGGAGGCTGAGGCAGGCAGATCATGAGGTAGAGAGATTGAGACCATCCTGGCCAACATGGTGAAACCCCATCTCTACTAAAAATACAAAAATTTGCTGGGCGTGGTGGTGTGCACCTGTAGTCCCAGCTACTGGGGAGGCTGAGGCAGGAGAATCTCTTGAACCTGGGAGGTGGAGGTTGCAGTAAGCCAATATCGTGCCACTGCACTCCAGCCTGGAGACAGAGCCAGACTCTGTCTCAAAAAAAAATAAAAAATAAAAAATAAACTCCACATGCAGAAGAATAAAACTGGATTCCTATCTCTTACCATATATAGAAATCAACACAAGATGGATTTAAAATTTAAATGTAAGATCTGAAACTGTAAAACTACTAGAAGAAAACATAGAGGCCAGGTACATTGGCTCATGCCTGTAATCCCAGCACTTTGGGAGGCTGAGGTGGGCAGATCACTTGAGGTCTGGGGTTTGAGACTAGCCTAATCAACATGGTGAAACCCCATCTCTACTAAAAATACAAAATTAGCCGGACATGGTGGCACATGCCTGTAATCTCACCTACTTGGGAGGCTGAGGCAGGAGAATCACTTGAATCCAGGAGACAGAGGTTGCAGTGAGCCGAGATTGTGCCATTGCACTCCAGGCTGGGCAACAAAAGCAAAACTCCATCACAAAAAAAAAAAAGAAAAGAAAAGAAAACATAGAAGAAATACCTCAGGACATTAGTCTAAGCAAAGATTTTATGGTTAAGACCTCAAAAACACAGTCAACAAAACCAAAAATAAACAGGACTAGATTAATCTACAAAGCTTCTCCACAGCCAAGGAAACAATCAACAGAATGTAGAGACAACATGTTGAATGGGAGAAAATATTTGCAAACTCTTTATCAGACAAGGTACTAACATCCACAATATACAAGGAACTCAAACAACTCAGCAGTAAAGAAACAAATAATCTCATTAAAAAGTGGGCAAAGGACATGAATAGCTATTTCTCAAGAAAAGGCCCACAAAATGCCGACAGGTGTATAAAAAATCCTCAACATTAGTGATCATCAGGAAAATGCAAATCAGAACCACAAAGGCAAAAAGCAACAAATGTTGGCAAGGATGCAGAGCAAGGGGAACACTTATACAGCGTTGGAGGGAGTGTAAATTAGTACAGCCACTCTAAAAACAGCATAGTGATTTCTCAAAAAACTAAAAATAGAACTACCATATGATTCAACAATACCGCTATTGGGTACTTATCCAACGTAAATAAATCATTACATAAAAAGCAATACCTGTAGTCCCATGTTTATTGCAGCACTATTCACAATAGCAAAGATATGGAAACAAATGGAAACAACCTAAGTGTCTATCAATAGACAAATGGATAAAGAAAATGTGATATATGCACACATTGGAATGCTACTTGGCCATAAAAACAAGAATACAATCATGCAATTTGCAGCAACATGGATGGAACTGGAGGTCATTAGGTTAAGTAAAATAAATCAGGCACAGCAAGACCAATATTGCATGTTCTTACTCATATGTGGAAGTTAAAGTATTTGATCTCATGGAGTTAGGGAGTAGAATGATAGCTACTAGAGGCTGGGAAGGGTGTGTGGGTTGGGGGAAGGAGGATGAAGAGAAGTTGGTTAATGAGTTACAAACACACAGATAGAAGGAGTAAGTTCTAGTGTTTGATAGCAGAGTAGGGTGATTATAGTTAACAATGTATTATATATTTCAAAATAGCTAAAAGAGTGGACTTGAAATGTTCTCAACACATAGAAAATGATAAATGATACTACCCTAAATACTCTGACTTGATTATTATACATTCTATGCTTGTAACTAAATATCACATGAACCCCATAAATATGTCCAAATATTATGTAATAATTTAAGAAAAGATAATGTAATGATTATCCAAAACTAAAGTCCTTATATCAGTGACTTTAGTTTTTGTATCCCATTGATTTATTGTCATATTCCTATTATTTAAGGCATTATGATTAAGGGTATTGATTTATCTGCTACCCATTCCATTTAAAGAAAAGAAAAATTCCACAATATCTTTTTGCATCAGATCTAACCAAATATCTTTATTCCCACTTAGTCCTCTACCATTACATTTCCAACACAGGGCAGAATAGATTGGTATCTGAAATGAAAGAAAAAATTTATATTTCCATAAATGACCTATTAAAAGGTACATTTGTGCTAATAAGCAGCTGTGTGATCTCAGGTTTATGATAGGGATTACATGAGTCTAAAAAATAAGTTTAGATCTCCAAGACCAACTAATCATTTCCATTAATTACAATAATCCAGAAGAATCTTTAGACAGGCCAGGATCATATAATTCTACAGTTAGAAATGATCTCATTGGACATTTGGTTCAGCCATTTCATTTGCAGCAGCAAATACAGGGGGTCACTTTGTGTCACATGTGAGACCAAATTCACATCTTCTTGATCAAAGATTACCATAATTTTCTCTACTATTCTGCTTGTTTTAACTATCTGTTGTACTCAATTTATGGCTATGCTAATACAATGTGGTGGAAAAGTTCATTTTTATCTGGTTCTGTTGAGTGAACGAGGATACATCTGGGAAGTTCCCAGATATAACTTATTTTTAATGTATAATCTTAAAAGTCCAATTTTGTATCTGTGACTTCTAGCTTGATATCGCTTCCATTTCTTCATTGCTATTTTCTAAGACTATAATTTGCATGCTATATGTTATGACTCTTTTTCATATTGATTTTTATTTTGTAGTTTTACCATCTTTAATTCATTGTTATTATTGGTTTATCTTGAACAGTATTTGCAATGACAATTTGTTAAACTCCTCCAAATTTGTTGGCATGATTTTTCTATCCTTTTCCAACTAAATATTATTGAATAAGACATCTAATAACCTTTTCCCTGATTATATTTTTCTCAGTTGGTTATATAGCCCTCTATCATTACCTTTCAGTTTATAGCAATTCAGTCACATCCAAACTAAAGGACTGCCAAGTAAAATTATACAAATAAAATTTCACATAAAAATAAACTTAGTTGCATTTTATACATGTAAATAATATGTGTCTGTTACTAATATATTTTTCTATTTTTAAAGTAATTCCAGATTGTATGAGATCAGAGCATGGTGGCATCAATTAAAATGTTTTAATTCATTGCCTACTTAATCACTTTACAGTGTATGCATATATCAAAACATCACATTGTACTTCTTAAATATACCATTTTTATTTGTCAAGTATACTTCAATAAAGCTGGAGTAGCAGAATTTCAACCCATCCCTCCAAAACCCTTTTTCCTGCTATATATTTGTTCATGAATGTATCACCTTCTAAGATAGTATATTTGGTCTTATTTTTTTGTGACTGGCTTACTGATCTTCTTTCTTTTAATTTTTTGGCTTAAATGTAAGCTCCATAGGGGCAGGGCTCTTTATCTAAATTGTTGACTAATGTATTTTATGTGGCTAGGATAGGGATCGGCTTTGCTAAATGATTTGATTATGTTTATTGACCACTATGTTTAAGGGACTGGGCTTAGCTGATAAATGAAAAAGAAGGTGGAAGCCTGAATATATATAGTTTTAAAATGCATTTGATAAGCTTAGCCTCTATAGTAGCACTTCAGGAAAACATCAGCAACAGAATCAGGTGTGGATCCCTTTGTTTTCAAATGTGTTGAAGAGGATTTGTAATATAATCCGCATCAAGTAAAGAATCAACATTTCTTGATAATGAGAATAAAATTAACAGAGAAATAGGATTATCTTACAGAGAAAACAAACCCACAGTGTACAATATTAAATTTTTTTAATGCCCCTGTGGGGAAGAAGTGGTCTTCTCCAGTTGGATCACCTGGATGTCCCTTCCCTCTCCCCAGATAGGATCACTCCTCTCCCCAGATAGGTGCCAAAATCTGTCAGAGCTGGAAGCATTTTTAATCCATGGCTTATTCTGGAGCATGAATTCATTCATTCATCTATTCATTCATTTAACCAATTTTTATTAATTCTTATCTATGTGTTGGGAAATATTCTAGGCTTTGGAGATATAATAGTGAAGAAAACATACTAAAATTACTACTCTATAATATACAAGACACAAGAGCAAATATGTGACTTAATAATTTGCAAAACTGGGGAAAATTATTTTGGAAAGAGGGAGATGGGACTAGAGAAGACTGAAAAGCCCTGAAAAAAAAAGAAAATTTAGATAAAGAGAGAAGAGATAAAGTTAGGAAAGAGAAATTATCCCATGGTAAATCCCTGGAAGCTTAGGTGTCATTCATATGGGACTCCCTTTAAAGGTTTAGGCAGGAATATTAATATATGAGTTATCAAGTCAATAACTCATCTCCATTTTGCATAGTTCAAATTTATCCCTGGAAATCAAAACAGCTTTCAGAGATTGAAAAAGCCAATCCATTAAGTAGAAAATGAAACACAACATAGTCTGGAAAGTTTGTGGTAAACCCTTTTGTTCACCGTGATTATACCTTTAAAAGCATTAAAATTCAAGAAAGTCTAGGAACAGTATTAGCCACATTTAAAGCACGCTATGTTAATGCAAATGTGCATACTTCAAACTCTGTTTTAGTATTCTCAGATGTGAGCAAGCTTATGTTTCTGTATAATTAGCTGCCTACCTAATACTTAAAACAACAAAGTATAATAGAGCCTCCCTCATCCTATACCAATAGGCAATATCAGACACACTTTCATCTGGGATAGGAAAAAACAGCATAGGGAACTACTTTGTTATAAAAACAAAGCTAAACGAATAGTATAGTCATCAGATACTCATCCCGTAACTACCACTACCTTGTCACTTTATTTCATAAAATACCCAGAAATACCATCCTGCAGAACAAAAGAAAAGACTCTATCAAATTAGTTTAACTTAAATCTATCAAATTGGAACATCTTAACAGGCAAGTTGGTCAAGCTCCTAACCAAAGCAGGAAACTGTCTGTGATTATCCTTTACAGGTAGTTATGTGACAGTTCACAACTTTGGGCCTCACAAGTCAGACAAATCTAGCTTGAAAATTTTATATTGCTAACATCTTTCTCAGGTCGAGCTCCAATTTCTCAACCTGAAGCTTCCACACTTTGCTCCAAAATTCTTTCAGTTCCTTTGAAACTAAATCAAATAAATCTAACCTATCTCCTATAAGAAAGAGCTTCAAATAGGTCACATGTTATACTCTTTCTCCTAATCCCTTCCACATCTACAAGAATCATCTTCCCTAACTCAAATATTCTTCATTCTGTGGATGCTTACTCATCTGATTTTAACCTGTAAGTGTCCAATGTTCAACAAACAGATTTGGATTTGTTAGTTTCAGCTTCTGATCCCATATTATAGATTTGAGTTTCATTTTTTACATCTAAGTGCTAGATTTATTTATTCATATTGATTTTATTACATTTAGAATTAGAAATCCTCCCACATTTTTTAGTATTTCATTTTAAATACTGCTTTTATCATCAAGTAATTTAGCTACAGCAGCAGTTTTTGCAGCACCCATAGATTTTCATCTGTCTTTTTTGTATTTTTAAGCTGTTGATAACATGCTGAATAAGAAAAGGCAATAACTGAGGAAACAGACAAATCATACCACTAGAAATCTTTCATTCTGATTAGCAAAGACACATTGCTTTTTCTAAGTAAGCTGTTAAAACTTGGAAAGACAAAATCTCGTATTTATGTATTAGTCGATTCAACAAATATTTACTAAATGCTTTCTATGTTCTAGGTACTCTTCTAAGAATAAGGATGCTAAGATGAATAAGATACAAATAATAAGACAAGTTTTGTTTATGTTTTGTTTGTGTTGTTTGTTTGTTTTGAGATGGAGTCTTGCTCTGTCTCCCAGGCTGGAGTGCAGTGGTGTGATCTCGGCTCACTGCACCCTCCGCCCCGCAGGTGCCAGCAATTCTCCTGTCTCAGTCTCCCGAGTAGCTGGGACTACAGGCACCCACCACCATGCCTGGCTAATTTTTGTATTTTTAGCAGAGACAAGGTTTCACCATATTGGTCAGGCTAGTCTTGAACTCCTCACCTTGGCCTCCCAAAGTGCTGGGATGACAGATGTGAGCCATTGCACCCGGCCAAGCTTTGCAATATGAAGGAGTTCATTCATGCTGCCATTGGTTAAGCAGAAAATTAAATAAATAACTGCCTCTGTCACAGTCAGTGCTATCATCTAGAAATATATAAGACTGCATCTCATTTAGAATCTTATTAGGCCTCACATAATAAAAATTCAACTATAATGGTTAAGGTTAGTTTTTGTTCTGTTTTGTTTTACATATAGTAAGTATAGTGGAAGTCAGTTGCTAGATTCGTTCATCATATTAATGATAACAGAGACCAAATATTTATGATTAACTTGTAATTTCCATTATGCTCACAAGGCTACTCGAGCAGCCCTAGCCATTATGTCTGTGTTCAATGGTGGGAGAATGGATGAGAAAATGGAAGATTTCTGTTTCAAGACAACAAACGTTTTCCCCATATCAAAATTTGGTTTATGTCTCATTGGTGAGAACCCTGTCTTGTGGTCATGACTGCATAGAGGTATTAAGAAACAAAGGGGTTGAAGTAGGGGATGGCTGAGTTTGATAATAGTGCCTGCCAAATTATAGGAATATGAGGTGTGGGACCCAACTCCACCTGAATGACAAGTAGGGGTTAGAGAATACCTCATAGAGTTGCTGAACTGAAACATGAAAAAATAAATGGAAAATTTGCAGGTGCATTTTAGACAAGGATGAGATCAGTACCATTATTATAGCAGAAAAAGTAACAATATTTACCAATGCAGAAATATCTGAGAGGCAATGCTGTGTTCATATAAGCAAATATGACAGAGTGCAGGGTGGAAGCCTATGTTTTCCTCCTTTCTAATTTTGCATATGACATGTTTTTTTCAGATTTAATGTGAGTCATGGAGACTGAATTGCCTTTGGTCCCAGCCCTAGCACATCCTGTGTTATGGCTACATTCTCTGTCAGATCTTTTTCCAACTTCTGTCCAATGTTCATAATTTCCCATTCCTGGCATGCTCTCTTTTAATTACTGTATTAAAGCAGAATCTTTCTCAACCCCAATTGTATTATTGCCCAGAGCCCAAAATGATCCATTGAAATGGTCAGTTCTATGAGTAAGTAAAATAACTTGTTCATTTAAGATGGTTTGAATTGGTCTCTTATCACTTGCATTCTGTTGCTTGAAAAAGATTCTTGGCTGGGCGTGGTGGCTCATGCTCATAATCCCAGCATTTTGGGAGTCCGATCCGGGTAGATCACCTGAGGTCAGAAGTTCAAGACCAGCCTGTCCAACATGGTGAAACCCTCTCTCTGCTAAAAATACAAAAAAAAATTAGCCCGGCATGGTGGTGGATGCCTGTAATCCCTGAGGGTGAGGCAGAAGAACTGCTTGAACCCAGGAGGCAGAGGTTGCAGTGAGTCAAGATCACACCATTGCACTCCAGCCTGGGCAACAAGAGTGAAACTCCGTCTCAAAAAAAAAACAAAACAAAACAAAAAATAAATAAAAATAAGATTCTTGATGAAGACAGCTTTACTAACAAACCTATGAAAGTAATCTTCAATGAGACACACTTTGCCAAATATTGATTATGGTAGTCAGAATTCTAAGATGATCCTTATGATCTCCATCATTTAGTGCTACACTCTGCATAATCTCCTCCCCTTGAGTGTGGGAAGAACCTGTGACTTGCTTCTAGCTACTTGAATATAGCAAATATAATAATAGAATAATATCTATCCCTTAGTTAGGTTTTATTATAAAGTTAGTGAGATGTCACTTTCATGATCACATTATGTCATATAAAATTATTTTTAGCAGATTGGTAGGAAAGACTGATCTGCTGCCCTTGAAGAAGCAAACAGCAATATTGGAGTTACCAAGGGAGAGGACCATGTAGCAGAGAATTACAGACAGCCTCCAGGAGTTGACAGCAGCCTCCAACTGACAGTTGACAGAAAGCCAGGGCCCTTAATCATACAGCTACATGAAAATAAATTCTACCAATAACCTAAATGAGCACAGTAACGGATTTTTTTCCCCAGACAAGCCTCCAGATGAAAACACAGCCCGGTGATCCCTTGAGTACAATCTTGTGAATACAGATTATGAAGCCAAAGAATTATTCACATATATGAAAGTTAAAACATACATTTGGATTGTAGCTTCCTGGAAGGTAATGTAAGAAGAAAAAAAATGTTTATTTACCTCATTCTTATTGTATAAACACACTATTTCTTATTCACATAAATAACAGCAGCAAAATGTGATACGAAGTACCTCAGTACTCAATGCTGTGCAAGTTCCTGACCCTTATGTTCAGAACTCTTGTAAAGTTTGAGCTAAAGTACACAGTCTAAATGCTCCAAAAAGAGACACCTAATTCCATGAATCTGAAGTCTTGAGAACAGCACATTAATGCATGCCTGAGAAAGAATGACGAGGAGAGGGACAAAGAAAGAGAAGCAGAGCAGAACAAAGTACCATGTCCCAAGAAAACCCTTCACTCACTTGACCCATCCAGCTGCATGGATCCAAGAAGTGAAAGAGAGATAAGAAGCCTGCATAGATGTGCACAGTTTTATTGAACAGTAACTCCACCCACAAGTCAGTGTGGCCTTGTTAGCTGCTCTGCACACTGACTAATCAAAACTGGTACCTCTTGCTTCCTTGGAAGGGCTAAGAATCGTATTGGCAGAGGGAAGCATGGCCTGAAGGCAGCCTAACATTTTCTTCTCTCCCTTGTGCCTGCTCATTTCTTATTCTATTTTAATCTATATCCAGTGATAGGTAATTTAAGGTTCAGCCAGTGAACTGGTGTCTCTCTTAGGAGAAAATCTCTTTTTGTAGTCTCCTAAGCCCAGTGAGGTAGAAAATTAAGTTTTTGCCCACTAAGTCTCTGAAATAGGTCAGAACAGACATCCACCATTAAAACACATTTAATACGAGATTACGTTCTCTCCCTGTTCTACTTTGACTCTCCATTTATGCCCAGCTACATGATCCAACATGATTCACAAGAGAGGGGTATAGAGTGAGCACCACATGTTAGTCAGACTCTTTCTGTTATAAGTAACAGAACACCATCCCAAACTAGGTTTATGCAAAGAAAGGAATTTATTGTTTCACATAAATTAAAAAATCCAGATGTGGCAGCAGCTTCAGACATGTGCTTCAAAGTATGATATCAGGAGTTGGTTGTGTTCCATCTCTTCGTTCTGCTACCCTTTGTGTTGGCTTAATTCTCAGGCAGACTTTCCCATGCCAGTAAAAAGAGAATCAACATTGTTGTGATTTGTACTTCCTTCTATCTTACTAATCCCATCAGAGGGACGACCTGGAGGCTTATATCACATGCCTATCCCAGAAACAATAATCCCTGTGACCCTATAGGCTGGGTATCCTCTCAGCCCTGGAGTTACGAGGTAGAGTCAACTCCTCCCTATCACATGAGAATTGGAGAAAGATGTCTCAATAAAGCAAAACAGGAGTATTTTTATTAGTGAATGGATATCCAGCAGGCCAAAAATCACAGATGCCTTAGGCACACAAGAGGCCATCATATTCCAAATACTAGGATGGAACATTTTTCTCAAATTTGAACATAATGAACATTCTTCCATTATCATTTTACCACACAGAAATTAAAATACCAAATAAAAATACTGTCTCCTTGTAAAGTAGTAAAAATATTAAAGTCCAATATTCTCTGTCTCTCTCTCTCTCTCTCTATATATATATACACATACACATATACACACACACATGTATTTTAAGCTTAGTTCAGCTCCACAGATTTCATTCGGAACTCAGGGAAAATCAGTGCCTTTTATCTGTCATTACGAGGACTATAAATATACACAATATACTGAAATAAATGTTAACTCTTTAAACACTTCGAAAGTTGAATGAATCCAGTGCAAGTTTCTTGTATGTCAAGAGACATATTAGTATACAATAGTCCCTGATCCTTAATAATGTTTTGAAAACACAAATAATTCCTACCTTGCTAGGCAAATTGCTTCATTAAATAAAGTTTAAATTCTATTACTAAAGAGAAAAGAAGATTGCATATTGTTAGACAGTCACAATCTCTGCCACAGACCATCATATTTATTTTCTTACATAGTCAGTAGACAAAAAGAAAAACAAACCTAAGTTCTGAGTATTTTTCTGACTAGCAAGAAAATTCACACTTTTTATATTGGTAGAGTAAAAAATACAAAACTATGAGGTCATAGCCCATGAGTTAATTATCACAAGGTTACTGAAAAAATTCAATTACCAGTGACAAATATACTCTATAAATTTGTGACCAAATACAATTTTCTAACACATCTGTTTTATAAGTCTTGCAATCATTGCTTCTAGTTAAAAGGTTGTATTTTAGGAGGGAAAACCAGAATCACTGTGGCTTACAGCTGAACATGGGAGAAGAGTGTCTGCTCTTCTTGGTAAAAGCGATAAGAACACAAATCTATAAGGATAAATTTCAGAATCCATAGGAATTAAATCTGAAAGAAGGCCTTTGCTTTTTCTGGGAAATTCTCTAACAGATTTGTGGTCATTGACAATATTTACAAACCTACTTTTACTGTCCTTAAAATTTTTATCATCAACCATTATAGCATATATTTTGGTTTTAACCAGGCAGGAATTAAAGTTTCCTTAAATGTATGATTTTTATTTGTACTAGAGGTTAGCTGTGCTGCCGTTTGTTTTTTCATAAACCTTGAGAAAGCTTTATCTATGTGCTGTTCCCCTTGCATGTCCCAAACTGGGCTGGTAGGGGTCCAGTGAAAGGCAGCGACCCCAGCCGGATGCTCCACCCTGATCTTGCCTTTTCTCGGCATTAAATTCCCCATAGCTTGGATAGCTTTCACTATCCTGGTGTCAACATAAACATTTTCCTTCCCACCTTTTATGTTGTTGCTCCAGCGGGACCTGACTGTACCAGTCCCCCAGCCGAGGCTAAGAAACAGGATAAAATGTAAAAGACTAATGAGATAAAGATGCATAGAATCTTTAGCAGTTAATCTGGTGCTGTCTATCAAGGTTGAGTACTGATAATAAGCCAAAAGTCCAAATTTTCCCACAATAGAGATCTGTCGATATTTAGCCTGACCTTTGTGGTCTGCAGCGACAATTGAAAATAAAACTTGCTTTGTGATGAAATTGCTCTGATCTAGCTAGAGCTTGTCCTTGTCCATATGGAACTCTAGCTCTAGGAGCTGGCTTTGTAGTCACAGTCTACAAGGGTGCTGACTCTGACCCTCAAAGAGGGACTGTCCATCTTGGGCCTCATTATTCAGTTTGAAGTTATTGCTTGTCCTGTTCAACACAAGCTTCAGATGATTCTCTTGAGTAACACCACAGTTCAGGTATGGAAGAAGAAAAAGAAAACTAGCCACATAACCAAGTCTGTTAAATCCACGAGGGCAGCAACCATCTCCCTTCTTAGAACGTTGTCCCAAATGATTGTCTTTCTTCTTAGGCCCTCACAACACCCTCACATGGAGTACTCATGTCTTAGGGATGATTTGCATGTCTCTGTATTGCTTCCTTAAACTGAACTGTGAGACGCTATCATTACCTGGTAACATAAAACAGAAAATGAAAGACAGAGTCATCCCTTTGGGCTGAATAATTCCAACAATTAAATATACCTCTATAATAATGTTTCTATATTATTTACCTATAATGTTGATATTAATATATAATTGATATAAGTATATATAAGTACTGCTATATTCTGAATGTTTGTGTCCCTTCAAAATTCATATATTGAAACCCAATGTGATAGGATTAAGATGTGGGACCTCCAGGAGGTGATTAGGTCACAAGGGCAGATCTCTCATGAATGGGATTAGTGCTTTTACAAAAGAGACCCCAGAGAGTTTGTTCTCCTCTTCCACATATGAGGCAGAAGAGACCACACTGGTACCCAACCAAACTGGACCTTTGATCTTAGACTTCCCAGCCTCCAGAACTATAAGGAATAAATATCCGTTGCTTATAAATCACTCAATGTATGATACCTTTGTCATAATGCTGTAGGAAAATCCGGGCTCCTGTCACATGACCAGGAAAGATTAGGCTCACAGACACTTTGAAGGGTGAGGAGGGGGATTTACTGGGCAAAAAGGAAAAAAGAAAAACAACACAGCAAAGTGAGACAGGGGTTTCTGTTACAGGCCCTCATCTCACAGATTGAATCCCCAGTAACCATCCAGGAACAGGAGGGGCCAGGCTCCTTCCCTGCTGCAAATGGCATGAACTTCCCGAGGCCGCACCCTCCTCCCCATGCTCAGACCACCTGGAGATTCTCTGAGAAGCTCCTTTTACTTGGCTGTCTCAATAAGAGCCCAAATGGACTAAGATGAGCTCTTAACATAATTATACATTTACATTTGTTTATTACGTGACTATATACCTGTCTCCCCTACTAGACTCTATGTTCTTTGAAAGCAAGTAAAATGCCTAGTTTGCTCACATCTAAGTAACCAGGGCCTAGTTTTCCTGAAGGAAATGTAGTATTTGGGCTTGATATTAATATTTTTATAGCGTCTCTAAATAAAAGGGAACAATTTATAATTTTCTCAATTAAATGATTCTGTCAGAAGCCAAGGCACTATGATTTACATAATCAGATATTTAATAATCTGATTCAGTCTAAGCCAAAAACAAATGAGCAAATCAAATCTAAAGCAAAACCTGGAATACCTAGAAGACATCTAAAAGATATAATAATGTCTTCCATGTAAACTTTTGACAGAAGTAGGATTCCAAGTTTATATTCTCTAGCAAGGCGCTGGATTATCTACGGGATAAGAAATGGCAGATTAAATTACTAAATGATGATGTGGCCATCCTTTTGTAAAAACCCACAAGCCTAACCAAAATTCCATCCTGAATAGAGAAATATTTCACTTCAACAAAAGATTTCCTTCAGTGAGAAATGAATCTTTCTTAAATAAATTTTAACTTTGCTATAATATAAGAACAATCTGTTAATCAATTCTCCGAAGTTCTACCAGAGACAATAACCTCCATCAAAGCAATTCAAAATGTGGCCCGTGGACTGGTGGTGGTCTGCAAACTGCTACCAATCCACAGCAAGATACGTACAGAAATTGAGAATAAGCACCAAGAAATTTGTATGACAATTTGATATTGTCATGCCATCCAAGCACATGATAAATGCATTTTACAAAAATGTTGGTCTGTGACTGTGTGAAACTTAAGCAAATAATAATAATAAGACACAGTCCTTCATCACAGATAGTTTGAGAAGCTTTGTTCTAGTTTGTTTAGCTTGAAAATTTTCAAGAAAGGTTTACTATTGCTTAAAATAACCATGGAAAATTCTCATTCATGAAATTATATAAAACAAGAGGCTTACTGGAGTATCTGCTAGGATTAATTATCTACATAATGTGTCCCAAAGTAACCAAATGAGTTGACCTATTTTAGAGAACAGTATCAAATACAATAATGTTAATTCTTGATTGACTCACCTTAAGGCATTACTGCTGACAGTAGCTGAAGAGCATTAGGAATTGTCCATTCAAGTCAAATGAAACTGCAAATTAGCATAATATGATACATAAAATTTATTTGCAGTTGGAAAAACAATTATTTTTTCTTCTCACACAAAAGCTGCCTTCTCAAAAGGATGAGGGATATTTTGAGAAATAGAGGAAATAATTTGGAGAAAAAGGTCTAAGCACAATTTTATGAATAAAATTTGGGAACTTAATAAAACCTCCATTTTAGTTAAATCTATACCTCTCACTAGTGACTTACAGAGTGAAAAGAAAAGGATAGTAGTAGTTGGGAGTGAAAGTAACACTGAATCTTGCCTAGAGGTTAACCAATGCCAAAAAACACACAATAACAGAAAAAAGAAATTGTGGAAATGTAGCCAGTTACACCAAATTTTATACAAGGGGTGGTCTGTCAGTCTTCTCTCAAAAATGTGAGGAAGACCAAATGTGGTGGCTCACAACTGTAATCCCAGCACTTTGGGAGGCTGAGGCTGAGGTCAAGAGATCGAGACCATCCTGGCCAACATGGTGAAATCCCGTCTCTACCAAAAATACAAAAATTAGCTGGGCGTAGTGACACATGCTTGTAGCCTCAGCTACTCAGGAGGCTGAAGCAGAAGAATCTCTTGAACCCCGGGGGGCGGAGGTTGCAGTGACCCAAGATCGTGCCACTGCACTCCAGCCTGGCAACAGAGTGAGACTCCATCTCAAAAAACACACACACAAAAAAACCAACAAAAAAATGAGGTCAGAAGATCGATGTCTTAAATATAATTTAAAACAAAGTGAAGTCAAAAATCTCAAAAACGTTATCCAATTAGTCCTGAGAGAATTTCCACTGACCTAACTTTTTTAGTGATTCTTGTTAATGTGTAACCAGGAGTTCATATAGCGTTCTTGGGAAATAACCAACAAAACATTCTGACCCACAGAGTCCACTGCAAGCCAAATGGGGTCATAAAGTGTTCTTGTCTTAAGTTGATAAATAGAGTAATGCGAGTCGATATTGGAGCAGATTTGGTAGACTAAAACTAATACAATTAACATGCAGCATAACTGAGATGCCCATACTTATAATTTGTCAAAGAGAAAACACACAACACTTAGATGAAATGCTTGAAAATTTGAGTTCAGATTCAGAGATACTTGTATAAACCTGGGATAAAATATACTCTTTCTGAGGAGAGAAAAGAGGCTGATGAGGGGTTTATCTATCTTTATAAATCTCCAGTAAACAGATAACTAAAGGTCCAAGTCCTTCAGTTATTTAATTACAAATTTAAATCAACTGCTCTACATGAAGCAGTTGAAATGTTCCAACCAATGATAGGCTTAATATCTACAAAATTTTGATAATTTTTCTGTCATTATTGAGATGAAAAATTAACTGTCAGTTTAAAAATAGCCTCACTGTGGTTTGAAACTTCAAACCCAATATGTATTGCCTAAGCTTATCATAGTTTAATTATGTAGAAGCAATAAGCAATGCACAAAAGGTTAAACAGGGTGATATCCTGAGTAGCCCCTTTCATGATTCTATGTCTCTAGCTTCACTGATTTTGTCCCTTTTTATTTTCTCCTTTCCACACAGCTCTTGTCAACCCAGGAACTTTAAGTACAAGACACATATCACTCCAAACATGAAATAGATCACATTGTACCAATTACCTGTTGTTAAGAGAAAAATCCTCATTTCCACCTTCAATACAGCCAAAGCAGTTTTGAAATATTCTTAAAAAAAAGAAACCAAAAACAACTTGAACATAACAGAATAAAAATATTCCTTACACTTTCTTACCCTTTTCAAAATTGTCATCTCATTAGTCTACTTAAAGATATAAGTAGGCCCAAGAACACCTTCATCCATGTTAGATAAATCGAGATATTTAGTGTAAATCTGAAATGGTAAATAATGATCTAACTATAATATCATCAGTAACACTGTCTCAGGGGTTATAATATAAATGAATCTTTTTCTAAGGAAAAGTGATTTATTTCCCCAAGTTTTCCCCATCGGCTGCCATTTAATGATATGAAATTTTACTTATAAATACATCGGGAAATAAGTTTTCCATTAAATCAACACATCTTTATCAAGACATGTACCATGTTAAAACAGTTTTCCCCAGGAAAACTTTTTCTTGTACAGGCTTCCACAAAAGTCTCTACAATTATCTCCACCATATATTTAATAAATCAAGTTTAAAAGTTATTGCAATTTAAATAACTGGACAGACATCATATGTCTTTGTGGAAGAAACAGATGCATAAAATAAATCAGAAAAATCATAAAAATATTTATCGAAGTAAATCATAAAATAAATATGGAAAACCAAATTAGAAAGAAAAAGCAACTTTTTAGGGGAATATGGGTCAGACAGATTAATAGCTTTATCTTTGCGATTTTTTCCCATTTATAGTTGAAGAGACTATGGACATAAAACTTGGAACTTGGAGAAAGCTGTTTTTTTGCCTCTATAGTATTAAAATTGAAGTGAAACACACCCTATGTGTGAAGATTGTACATTAGTTTTCTTGCCAAGGCACAATTTCGGAGACAAATCTTTGAATTTGGAAGGCAATCTCCATAGTATCTGCCAGATATCAAAAAGCACATCATTTTCTTTACGAAGTTTCAAGTTAAATCTGTTGGTGCCAGTTGGACGATGTGATTCGCTCAAAACAAGGACTAAGGAATCTAGCAGGCATTCTGAGGAAAGAGGGTTTCCTGTCTTTCTATAGAAAGGGCTGTGTACACAGGTCCTGAGCTAGCTGGAATGGAAGCCAAACAAGTGTATCTCCAGCTATTACTGGGAATAGTAGAACAGAACGTTGACTGGGAACAGCCAGAGGGTTCAATTACCTATCATTCATTCTCATACTAATTAATTGGTGTTGTTCGGTTTGGTCTCAAGAAAAAAAAATTGTAAACTCCCAGAAGAATTTTAATTTATGCTCATTTTATTTTTTTAAATTGAATACTCTGCCTAGCATGGTACTGTTTATAGAATTCTCCCTGTTGAACTGTAGTTAAACTGAATTGTACACATGCTAATCCCTGAGAGAAAGATGAGGTATTTTTAATTAAAAACATCAATCATGTTAAAGACTATTAAATCTAGTAGATCACTTTACCTAATAGGAGTTTTAAATCAAACTTCTATTTTTGGAACTTTAAAAAATATTTTTCTACGGTCCCACTTCTACAAAGACATTCTTCAGTTTACACTGGAGACCAGTTTATGTAGTTTATATTGGAGCCTAGTCAAATTCTTCCACACTCTTCCTGCATTTCTTTGTATAATGACCCCCCTTTCCCCAAACTCTATTTCTGTTGTTAATTTCCTGAGGATTGTATAGAACGCTGCTTAAATGAGAAACATCAGTACTGAGGATGTAGGCAATGCCTTAATTGATCAGATAAACATGGTCCATTTAGTTTTGCTTTAACTCAAACTTCAAAGTACCAAGCTGTAGGTTTGCTTCATTTTGGCAGAAGCAAAAAGCCTGAAACTCTTCAGGAGGTAAGGAAGCTATGGAAATTAGGCATCTGCCCAAAATCTAGGATAAAGAATAAACACTTAAAACTCATTTTAACATCTACTTTCAACTGAAAAGAAAAGGGCTCATGAGAACATTTGAATATAGGAAAAGGACAATTTTCAAGACTGTGAACTTGAACCCATTTGACAGCAGAGAATGTGATCTCAGGGCCATGTGATACTGTTCTCTCTTCATTAAAGTCCCATCAGCCCTACCAAGATGAAACAAACTTTCTAAATTTTCCTTTACTTTTCCAACTGCCATATGTGAGCTCTAGGTATGGACTTGCCTCGGGAGGATTTATATAGGCCTTTTGAACTTCTAACAGAGTCTCTCTTTTGAGTAACCATTTAAAAGAAGATTAAATTTAATTAGACTGTATTTTTTCCTGTGACATGTGCCTTCAAAGTCCACTTTATTACATTCTTTTATCCTAGCAGCACACTAATGCCGTCGGGTGTAGGGCACCTTCAGATGCAGGAACACAGGAGGGAGATATTTATATACTCACTTAATCCCCTGGGAGTATTTTAGGACTGGCCAACAGCTGACATCCATGCCTGCCCAGCAACACTGCCTGAGCAAATGTTGCTCAGGAATCAACTCAGACACATGACAATTTGGATGAGTAATCTGAGCCCTCCATACACCTGTCCTAGATAGGGGTTCAAGGTGCCCTTGGGTTGTATCATCTATTTATACCCTAATTATTTCTCTTTTGATGTTTTTCTTATTCTCTGAATTTATTGATAATAACTACACTTCGATAGTGTGTCCGGAATTGGTGGGTTCTTGGTCTCACTGACTTCAAGAATGAAGCTGCAGACCCTCATAGTGAGTGTTAAAAGTTCTTAAAGGTGGCGTGTCCTGAGTTTGTTCCTTCTGATGTTCGGATGTGTTCGGAGTTTCTTCCTTCTGGTGGGTTCATGGGCTCGCTGCCTCAGGAGTGAAGCTTCAGACCTTTGCAGTCAGTGTTACAGCTCTTAAGGCGGCACTCTGGAGTTGTTCGTTCCTCCCCGATGGGTTCGTGGTCTGGCTGGCTTCAGGAGTGAAGCTGCAGACCTTCAAGTGAGTATTACAGCTCATAAAGGCAGTGTGGACCCAAAGAGTGAGCAGTAGCAAGATTTATTGCAAAGAGTGAAAGAACAAAGTTCCCACAGCATGGAAGGTGACCCAGTGGGGTTGCCACGGCTGGCTGGGGCAGCCTGCTTTTATTCATCCTGCTGATTGGTCCATTTTGCAGAGAGCCAATTGGTCTGTTTTACAGAGAGCTGATTGGTCCGTTTTGATAGGGTGCTGATTGGTGCGTTTACAATCCCTGAGCTAGGCACAAAAGTTTTCCACATCCACACTAGATTAGCTAGATACCGAGTCTCCACTGGTGTATTTACAAACCCTGAGCTAGACACAGAGTGCTGATTGGTGCATTTACAAACCTTGAGCTAGACACAGAGTGCTGATTGATGCATTCACAATCCCTTAGCTGGACATAAAGGCTCTCCAAGTCCCCACCAGATTCAGGAGCCCAGCTGGCTTCACGCAGTGGATCTCGCACAGGCCGCAGGTGGAGCTGCCTGCCAGTCCCGCGCCATTTGCCCCCACTCCGCAGCCCTTGGGTGGTCGTTGGGACCGGGCGCTGGGAGCAGGGGGTGGCGCTCCTTGGGGAGACTCAGGCGGCGCAGGAGCCCACGGCGGGGGAGCGGGGGAGCGGGGGAGCGTGGGGGAGACTCAAGCATGGCGGGCTGCAGGTCCCGAGCCCTGCCCCTCAGGGAGGCAGCTAAGGCCCTGCGAGAAATCGAGCACAGCAGCTGCTGGCTCAGTTGCTAAGCCCCTCACTGCCCGGGGCTTGCGAGCTGGCCGGCCGGCCGCTCCGAGTGCGGGGCCCGCCAAGCCCACGCCCACCCGGAACTCGTGCTGGCCTGCAAGCGCCGCGGGCAACCCCGCAAGCGCCGCGCGCAGCCCCATTCCCGCCCGCGCCGCGCCCACGCCCACCCGGAACTCATTCTGGCCCGCAGGCGCCGCGCGCAGCCCTGGTTGCCGCCCGCGTGTCTCCCTCCACACCTCCCCGCAAGCTGAGGGAGCCGGCTCTGGCCTTGGCCAGCCCAGAAAGGGGCTCCCACAGTGCACCGGTGGGCTAAAGTGCTCCTCAAGCGCGGCCAGAGTGGGCGCCAAGGCCGAGGAGGCGCCCAGAGCCAGCGAGGGCTGCCAGCAAGCTGTCACCTCTCAATAGGAATTGGTACCAACCTACTTATGAAGAAATATTTGTTTTAACCTGAACCTGGGGTAAGGTTTACTTAAAGATTATTTCAGAGTCTAACCTACTCTTAAAACCATGTTTATGTATTTACTAGAAATATAAATCGGTGTCAATGGCATTACAGGGATTGATGGAAAGCAAGTACCTCAATCCCTGTTCAACAATTAGGTCATGCAGAAAATCACTAGATGTAAGATTCAGTAATTTTTACTTTTATTGGTAGAATTTGGAGAGAAGGAGAAGAAATATGACAAAGAGTAGCAGACATTTAAAGAAAAGGTAAAAGTCAACATTTGCAGCCGGGTACTAAAGACTCATTCCTGTTAAAGGAGAGCAGATGTAACTGCTCAACTGCTTCACAATGCCTTTGGTAATAGCTCTTGCTGGGACATGTGGATGAATGCGGTTTTCTCTCTTCACAATTGCGTTGTTGCTTTAGCCAGAACGCTGTGGCATTTTACCAGCCTTTCCCTTCTTGATCACGTTTTTTACAAATATAAAGAAAAAAGAAAATGAACACATTGCAAGTAATTTCTTCTTCATTTTGGTATGCTATTAAACAACACCGGTATGCCCCTGTGGCCCTGGCTGCCGGCTTGCTGCTAACTTCCCCGGGCCTCTAAGGCTTGGGCATAGGGAGGCAGAAGATTGTTTGCGGTTTTTCGCTTTTTGCTTTTTCATTGGCATGACAGTGCCCAGCAGTCTAGTCTATTCTTTCCTTTTTCATTTTTTCACTAGTGTGAAGGAGCAGTCACTTAGCGAAAGAACGATCTGCGGCTAAAAGGAGCGAAGAAGAAAGGAGCACGCCAGCCTGGCCTTCTCTGTGGCCTGAAACTGCCTAAAGTTAATTGCTCACATAAGAAGAATAACTGGTGGTGCTGTAATTGAATTTTTATGGAAATAAACAGGTGGCAGATTTACTATAGCTGTGGGGATAGTAGGGGGTGAAATGCTGTAGCCACATTAACCTGTTTAATTTAATAGCTTCGGTACTCATAGGGAAAAAAAAAAAAAAGCAGTGTTGCTCTTTGAGTCAGTTGGATGCCAAATGTAAATAACTACAGTTACCCTAGCATGCCCAAGTGGTTGAGCAAAAAAGGGCTTTGTGCCAGCTTCAACTTGGTTTTCATGTTTATTAATTAAGCTCCTGGAAGTTTCAAAAACAGAAGTTTTAACTCACAAAGAACTCTGGGAAAAAAAGGAATAGGAAAGAATTTGGCAAAGGGAAAATAGATAGACAGACGGACGGACAGACGGACGCACGCTCTTCTTCCATTAATGGCACAGCACGAGTCTGTGATAGATACTAGGAGCACTCTATACTGGACACAGGAAGGAAAAACTAAAGGCTAGCTTTGCACGATGCTGCCCCCCAGTGGTAAGATTTTGGAAATGCATTTTTATATTAAGTAGAATAATCAGTGACTGGTGAGATATGCAGAGAACACCATTAGCTTCTTGACGTACCTGACGTTTACTTTTAAGCCAAATACCAGGAATAAAAGTTTGTGTTGAAATTTTTGTCTATTTGACTGCAGGGAAAAACAACATGAACTATTCGTCTGTCTATATCGTCATTATTTTTTACCTCATGGATTGAAACAAATTTTAAAGGAAAAAAGAATGTCAATAAGAAAGAGCAGCACTTACTATCAGGGAGGCACCTCACGAGCATTGTGAACACTCAGGTGAATAAAACACGTGCATCCTCTGCCAGCTTTTCCAGGCTTGAGTGGTGGGCAGATTCCTAGATGAAGAATTTAAGATAAAATAGAGTTTGCTAAGTATTAAAAAGCACACAAAGAAAAATTAGTGTGAGCGTGAAGTAGAGAGTATCCCAAAATTAATTTTATCAATAAGAAACACTTTATACACTATTTGAATTACCTCATCAAATACCTAATACCCAAGATTATCAGAACCAGAGAAATCCAGCCAAACGTTGCAATGGAGCTAAAGAGTAAAAACAAACCCAAGACTAAGCTGGCAAGAAGTCAGAGAGCCTGAAGGGTGCTCTTTCCTCATACCAGTTTTGTTTTTAGTCCTATAAACCTTTAGTAAGTCCTTGCTGAGTGCATCACAGTTTACTGACTGCACTTTAGGGTGTCAACTGAAGAGTGAGTAACTTCATAAATCTGAAAGGAGAGCTTAAAGGTTCTTCTCATGAAGGGTTGGAGCCTGTCGGCGACCATTCTCACAGACTGAGAAGTGTAGCCTCTGGCCAGAAGCTGGAAACAGGCATGTAGAGGGTAGGATAGGAAAAATAAGATGGATTTATGGCTAACAGGGTAGCTAAGTATACATATTCAGCAGGTCATAGAAGGAGATATGAATATTCACAAAGGGGAGGCACAGCATGTGTAACATGCATCCCATGTTCACTCTGGGATGAAGACTTAACATTTAAATATATTACAATTAGACCTTATACATCAAAAGGTGAACCAGGGGACACAAAGAACCTCTATGTGGCAGCCTCCAAAGACGGGCCTCAGGAGCACTTCATGGTCAATGGTCTCTTATCAGGAAGGAATGCTGGTCAGTTGCTGTGTCAAAACTGTGAAAAGGGCCAGGTGCAGTGGCTTACGCCTGTAATCCCAGCACTTTGGGAGGCCAAGGCAGGTGGATCACCTGAGGTCAGGAGTTCGAGACCAGCCTGAGGTCAGGAGTTCGAGACCAGCCTGAGCAACATGGCAAAACCCTGTCTCTACTAAAAATAAAAAATTAGCCAGGTATGGTAGCAGGCACCTGTAATACCAGCTACTCGGGAAGCTGAGGCAGAAGAATCACTTGAACCTGGGAGGTGGAGGTTGCAGTGAGCCGAGATCGTGCCATTGCTCTCCAGCCTGGTCAACGAGAGTGAAACTCCATCTCAAAAAATGAAAATAAAAAATAAATTTAAAGAAAAAACTGAAAGGGAGGGGCAGCATCAGGCAGTTGGTTCCTATCAGTGGCAGAAGGAATCTTTCAAAAGGGCTGGTTTCTGTTAAACACCTAGGGAAGAGAGCCTAGTGGCGGTTAGCAAGGGAGGAGGTATACGAGGCACATCTGACCTCCCATCGTGTCATGGCTGTGAACTCCATTTTTAAGGTTTCTCTGAGGTCCCCTTGGCCAAGAAGGGGTCTATTCAGTTGGTTTAGGGACTTAGGATTTTATTTTTGTTTCTCAAAGGGCACTTTTACCCCATGTGCTGATGTCTGTCCGTGCACAGCCTCGGGCTCTTCTCTCCTCCGTCTGCACTTTCTCCACATAATGGGCCTCATTTCCCATCTATGGACCAACGACTTCTGTATTTATTTCATCACCAAACCAGTTCCTTTTATTTATCCTCATATCTAATTTCTCACTCAACATCTTCATATAAATGTGTGTCAGGCCCCTCAAATATTATAGGTCTAAGATCATTGGCCCCAATCTTATTCTCATTCAGTATATACACGATGAATATATATACATATTTATGTATATCCTGCTATGCAAACCAGAAATATAAGAACAGTTTTACATTTTCTACTGTCTCACACCCAGTATTCAATCCATCACCAACAGTCAATCATGAGTCCTATTAATATTAATTCCTAAATGTCTCATAACTCTACCTATTTCTACATCCATACAACAAACTCTCACTGCAACAATTCAATAACATACCTTGCCACTCTCTGTTCATACCCATACTGCACCCAGAGAATTCTTTTACATGTCTAATCATGATATTATATCGTCCCTGCTTAAAGCTACACATTTGATTTCTCATTGCTATTCAGATCAGAGAAAATCCTGCAAGTTCAGGTCCCTGTCTACTTTTCAGGCTCCTCTTGGTCACTCTGAACCTCGTATTCCTCACTCCGGGTGTACTGTCTTCCATTCACTTCTCAAGCACACTTTTCTCTCCTGCTGTGGAATCACTGCACGGACGCCTTTGTCTGTGCTCTTTGACACCTACCTCTGCCTTAGAGCTCATCTGAAATATCACTTGCTGAAGTAAGACTTTTCCTGCCTTTCCCATTTTCTCCTCCAAAACTCCCTGCACACACAGACACACAGATACACACACACCCCAGGACAACAGAGGGTTCCCCTGTAACACAAGCTTATAGAATTATCTTGAGCAGTGACTGTCCAGTTTGTACCATTAAATTATTAGTGCTATAAAAGCAAAGAACATGTCAAGATTTGCTCATCATTGTATCCCTGACACCTAGCACAAAGCATGAATCTTGGTTGCTACTGAATAAATGTTTGTTAAATGACCATCCAGGGGTACAATTTGTGATTGCTCAGTATCACTACATCTTCTAAGCACAGGACAAAATAGAGACACAAAAAGAATCATCAACCCAACATCTTTCAGGTTTTTAATGATATTTTTAATTTCTGTAATTCATCTATGAATGCAATACTGCTTTGGATTTTAGTGCTTTAGGAGGTAAGGGCAATTCCAGAAGCTTGGCATTTTCTATCACAATGGCCCTACTCCATGGTGCAGAGACCCAGTTGGGGATTCTGCCAATTGCTTAAGAAACCTATTCCAGTCATATCCTCAGAAAAATAACCACAAGACTGGACTACCTAGAGGCCAACTGAGATCAAAACTCAATTTATAACCTGAAGTACAATTTGTCATTCTCATCAGTAGAGACAGTGTTATTCTCAGTCTCCGGGAATCAGGATAGCTCCGAGTTGGTGTTTAACAGTATCCCAAAGCTCTGGTTATTTCTGTTTTCCAGGGCATGTTTACTGTATGTATTTTTACTATATGGAATTTTATAGCTCCTTTGCATTCTATTCACATTCCATTGCATTCTATTCACATATAAATAATACCTGGCATGAAATGTCTGTGTAGCCAGATTCTAGGAAATATTTTATCAGCATGACCTAAAATGCAAGCAGTCTATTTTTGTCACAAAGTTAAAACAGTAACATTTGCTACCTGAAAATGTTTATGTGAATGTTGACCCCTAAAAGCACACATTACCCTTAGAATGTAATATCACTATTCATGCTGTTTGCTAGATCATTGGTGTAAAAGAGCAGTAGCTCTTTGGAATTTTTTTCTCCAAAAGGACAGCATTTTCTAGCCGTTCTGAATAAACCCCTGAACAAAGAATAGGCAAACCAGATTAAAAGCTATTTATCTGCAATATCTGCAATAGCCAAAGATCCTTTGCTGAAGGCTGGGGAGATTTATTGCACAAACAAGTGATATTATTGCTGAGTCCATCTTCAAAGAATTCTTGATTATGGCATTAACTCGGGTCTGAGAATTGGGAGAGAATGACCAACTTCCCATAATGATGACCCAGGTCAGACCTATACTTCCCAGGTGTGGGGTGCTTTCCATAACACAAATCAAGAAGGACTAAAGTACTATCATCTATTTCAGTCAAGAGACCCAGTGACTGGTGAACCACTACCAAAGATTTCTGTAATACATAACACTCTGCTGGTGAGCTTGCCCTGCTGCCTTTTATGACAACCACAATGATTTTGCGTCCTTCCTTTGAATGCTGCTACTTGGCCTCTGCTGCCCTAGAATAGTTTCCTTCTCATTTCAATCAGGGAAACCATGTCAACTAAGCATCTGCCATCAACATCCTCAGCTTAGGAAGAACAGTAGAACAAACTCTCCTCAAAACTCCCTTCACCAATACATTCCTCAAGATATTGGTAAAGAAATTATCTTCTAGACATCTTGGGTAATAAATTAGGATGAAGGTGATTTATGTATAATTCCAACCCAGAGTACTTGCTACCCTTCCCTGCATTATGTAAGAGATTTCTAGAATCTCAACTTCACTATCCCAAGCCTCCATGAAACCCAGATTATAACCAAGCAAATGAGCCAAGAATCAGACCCACTGTAGCCACTCTGGGTAACTCTTCCAATATAGAAGCTCTGAGTGATACATTTATTCTTTTGAAAAATTACACGTTACCTGTCCAAGGTCAATTATTAGTACACATAGTCCCAAGTTTTGTTGTCATAAGATAAAAGAAAGAAATCTTTTCACCCAGATTTTACAATGCATTTTACTTCTCTGGGACATGTTGGGATTTAACTACTAGTTCAAGTCTGGAGATAAATGGGGGTGGGGGTGGTGTTCACTGTTCTAAGTGGTAAATGGATTCTCTCTTGCAAAGTCAGCCTCTGAAAAAGAAAGGGAATACAGTCTCCAAGCAAGAATAACTGCCTCCATCTAAGAAGGGAGGATGCACTTCTGTGATGCCATTAACAGTACTGCACTGGCAAATGTTTAACAATCCATTCCCCAGCAAGGGGGTTAGGGACAGCCCTGATTGTGGCATTTCAAATACTTGTAACTGACTTCAAATTGCCAACATATCATGGACACAGAGTAGAGATGAGATAAATGCAGTTAATCTCAGGAGCTGGCAAGAGCTGGCTCCAGCACACAACTACAGAGGGGGAAAAGGCTATGAGTTCAAGGCTTTGGAATCACCCCACATTGTCTAATTCTTATGCTTAGGATCCTCCAGTCCTATAGTTTTCTGAGCATTGCTGTCTCTCACTTTCTCATACAAGGACTGGCAAGACTCTAAAATCAACTGATAGTACAATTTGGCGATCATAATATCAAACTTGGAGTTTGATTTTCACCTACATGAAAGTTGAAAGAATTAGAGAGAATTGAGACTCTGTTAGGATTGTGAGAGTTCCAGGAACTCAGTCTTTGCCATAATCAATAATTTAAGAAGATTAACTTATCATTTATCTTTTATTATTATTATTATTATTTATTATTATTTTTTTTTTGAGACGGAGTCTCACTTTGTCACCCAGGCTGGAGTGCAGTGGCGCATCTCGGCTCATTGCAAGGTCCGCCTCTTGGGTTCACGCCATTCTCCTGCCTCAGCCTCCTGAGTAGCTGGGACTACAGGCGCCCGCCACCACGCCCAGCTAATTTTGTGTATTTTTAGTAGAGACAGGGTTTCACCGTGTTAGCCAGGATGGTCTCCATCTCCTGACCTCGTGATCTGCCTGCCTCGGCCTCCCAAAGTGCTGGGATTACAGGAGTGAGCTACCGCGCCCAGCCTATCTTTTTTTTTTTTTTTTTTTAGCTTTTAGGTGCCCTGCAAACATCAGCTGCATCCCTACAGTCTTTCATCTTTTCAATGACAGTGTCAACTTGGTTTCCGCAAAACCTCGCCTTGAATAGGCATTTCATTCTAAGAGAGCCTTTCATTACAGGGACCAAAGGCACTGTTTAGTTAGCTCTTTCACCGTGGCATAGGATGGGCTACCAGGATCGTGTCTGTGATGACAAATGGAATTTTGCCCCTTTTGGCCCCAGTCTGAAAATCAATTCCACTTGCTGACTTTTCACTCCACTTTCCCTAAAACTCTATTACATTAAACTGATTCCAAAGTATGACTTTCTGTACTAATGAGGTCTTTAGTTCAAAGGAAGATAAACCAAATATGTTTCAATTAAGGCAAGCAAGTAATTTATGGCAAAGATATTAGTTAGCTCACAGAATTATATGAAACTTAGCCAGGAAGGCTCAGAAAGTCAGTGGAAACCAAGGGAGATTTGTCAACAAGAAACACTGCATAGGAAAAGGCTAGATTGGGACACCACAGAGTCTCCAGCTAGCACTATCACCTCTGTTCCAGTCTCTGCTGCTGCTGCTACTGTGGCACTGTGGATCGTTTTTCCTCTGTCCCCAGATGGGACCATCTGACTTGTCAAACCAAGGCTATGTGCCTTTGTCCTCTCTGCCTGAGTATAGAAAGACAAAGCATATTACCTCTTCATCCTTGGACATGAAGCCCTGCCTTCTGCCAAGACTTGAAAACTCAATGTAGAAAGAGTGTTCATATGCCTAATAGTCTGAAGTGATTACGACTGTTTGATAGATTAGGAATTAGATGCTATGATAGAATAGTTTCAAGTGACTGGGGAGCAGAAAGTGAGACTGCAATAAAGAGAGGAGCAAATTAGGTAAAGAAGAACAATTACAGGAACTAATGATGACAGACTAATCTTTTAAGAAATTTCATAGAAATAGAGGAGATAGTAGCTTGAAGGGCAATGCAGATTTGGAAGTAATGCTTTGTTTCTTTTCTTTATAAGAGGTAAATTCATCAAGTCAGAGAATGCACTTAAGAGAAAAAGACTGAATATTTCAGTAATCACGGGGATAATTGAAGAATGAATGGAAATGGGTAAAATTAAGAGCATATGTATGGATTAACTTTTTAAAAGAAGAGGATAATATTTTCCCTAAAATAGGAGAGAGGAAAAGGACTAATGATGACAATGATATCGTAAATCAAAGAGGGGCAGGTTACAGTTGTTCGTTAAAGGAGATCAGGCAGCCTTGATCTTTTCACTTCAACAGGACATAAGAGCAGCGTCCAAACCTGAAGGAGTGAGGCAGACTTAGAAATCCAGGATAAGTGAAAAACATTTAGAAAAGCTACTGTGAACAGTGGTAATGAACGGAGCATGAATCTACTAGTGGAATTGGGGATCACTTCCTATCTGACTGACTAAAAGCAGTTTAATAATAGCCACTGAAGTGGGGCTGATAGATTTTTCCATTAGGAATAACATATACTAAATCCAGCTTCCACAGCCCTAGTAACAGCCTTCAGTGTGGTTATACAAACAACAGAGGCAGAAGATTTTAGCCTCATACCCCTCAACACACATCAAATGCACAACTACTCACCTTCTTGTAGAAGTAGTAAGTAGAAAAAAATATTGCAAGAGGATGAAATGCTTATGACAAATGATAAATGAGTACCAAATATAGCTGTCTATGGCAGCTTTATCTGTGGTTTTGTGGTGTCTTTGATGCTTATTTAAAGGAACTAGAATTTAACCACCCATTAAGAGTCCAGATCAGGCCTTGGATTCACCTTGGTCTTCTGAGGTTTGTCTCTTTTCCACAGAATCTTCCAGGTGCATTTTTATAATGACACTCTATCAAACCACTGAGATCAACTGCCAGAGCTCAATCTGCTACAGGAATCTTGCTAGAAGAAAAGAATGTTTCATCAGAGACAGTTATTCATCCTGGCCCACACCTCTCCTGCTCTGATCTTCCACTGTTAAAAGCATAACACACTGGAGGAAGATTGTGCTATATTTCATGCGTGCTGTGCGCCACCACCAAGGGACAGTCCCATCTGTTATTTGCTCTCAGCTTTCCTTACTGATAAAACGGGAAGGACAGCTTGCTGATGGGCTCTTTGAAGCAAATGGATCCTCTCTTTCCTGCAATTAATGTTTATAAATTATTTCTACAGTAGACAGCATGTATGGTACCATGATTTCAAAATTAGTTTCAATAAATTAAGGGCCTGCATTCATTACAAGAGGAGCTTGATTACAATGCAACTCATGGAGTTTACTGTTGTGCTCTACCTTTTGTGAAAATTGCTGCATGAAATTAAACACTCTCATTAATTTTGTTGATTATCATCCCTTCATAAGATCTTACGATCATATGTTCAGTTATTGAAATTTCACTTTATGTATATAATCGAGTTTTAGTTGTTCACAGAAAACAGGATTCAGGACACTTCAAAATTTCAGAGACTAGGTTAATAGTCCTCTGGCTTCAGCAAATTGAAATGGCTTATAAGAACAAAGCACAAATATAACTGAAGTGATTTGGGTTTTTTTCCCCCCAGAATATTACGTTGTTTCAATCATGTACTATTTTTAGAGTAGAGAAATAATTATATACTTTATGGCTTCTGCACTATTTTCAAAAGGATTTTAGAAGATGAATCTCTTTTTCTAAATTGGAAAACATCCTTTTAACTCAGCTTTTCATGGTTCCTTTTTATTTCCTTGCCTCAATATCTTTGACCAAATTTGTCTATGTTTTCTTTGTAAACTAATTCTTCTTCCATGTTAGGTAATGGTATGTTTTCTTAAAAAAAAAAAAAAAAAAAGTCACCTTGAAATTTGTATTAGGCTAGCCACTTTTAAAGCTTTAGACTAGGAATTTTAATTTCCAAGCAACACATATCAGTTCCAAGTACAGTTGTCCCTCAATATCCATGGGCTTTGGGGCATTGATTCCAGAAGCTCTTGCAGATCCCAAAATCCACAGATGCTCAAGTCTCTGATATAAAATGGTGTGGTATTTGCATATAACCTACTCACATACTACCATACACTTTAAATTGTATCTAGATTACTTATAATACATAACAATATGAATGCTCTGTAAATAGTTGTTATACTGTTTTGCTTAAGGAATGAGAAGAAAAAGTCTGAACATGTTTGGTACAGATGCAAATTTTTTCCCAAATATTTTCAATCTGATTTGTTGACTCTACAGATGTGGAACCCCCAAAGACAAAGGGCTGATTGTACAAACAAGAAAAAAATTGAGTCACAGTTTCGAAAGACTCTAGATAGGAGAGAAAAGCCTCTAAACAATTTAGGATTCATTCAAAGACTCTTAAAAGCTCAAGGAGGCCACCACCTCTTTATCCTTGTATGAGGTAGTTAAGAAACAGCAGACATACAAGGAGAGAGGATCAAGGGGAGAACAGGAGATAGCAAGATTTCTAGCTGAAAAAAAAAACCACTCTATTTGAAAGAGCTACTCCTTAGTACACATTAATAATAGTACAATGAAAAAAAATACTGAAGCACAGAGAAAGAAAAATTGGTATGAAGCATCCTCATGCTATTAACAGGATGTATTTAGGAGAAGTAATTTTATAAAAATGCAGTCCAGCACTGTGGTTTATGCCTGTAATCCCAACACTTTGGGAGGCCGAGGTGGGCAGGGCACCTTAGGTCAGGAGTTCGAGACCAGCCTGACCAACATGGCAAAACCTCGTCTCTACTAAAAATACAAAATTAGCCCGGCATGTGGCAGGCACTGGTAATCCCAGCTACTTGAGAGGGTGAAGCAGAGAGAATTGCTTGAACCCGGGAGGCGGAGGTTGCAGTGAGCCAAGATCATGCCATTGCACTTCAGCCTGGGTGACAAGAGCAAGACTCCATCTTAAAAAAAAAAATGCATCCTAGTGGTATTGTATACTCTCTGGCCATTTCATGTATTTTATAATAACCCATAGTGGGCATGATCTATATTGCTTGTGCTGATTACACTATGAGAGTAAGCTAGAAAATATGGCAGAGATTTAGACTACAGTTAATTGTGCAATATACAATACTTTAATTGTTTTAAGATTAACTTTAGCAGAATTTGAATTACAACTTTCTTTATCAACTCCATCTTTCTATGAGAGATAAAACAAGACCCCTTTGAGATCACACCCACTAATAAAGAGTATAAAAAAAATTCAGTGAGGTTTTAGTTATGATTAAATTTGTTTTATTTATTTATTTTTTAATCTTTCAAGTACCCAGGCATTCTTAGTAGAATAAGAATAGAAAAGGTATTCAAAACAGCCCTGATTAAATGGAGAAGTGCTCAGAAACTAATAGAACACAGTTATGAAGAGATAGGTAGAGTATAATTCATTTTTTAAAATGCCTTCAGTGAAATTAACAGAAGTAATTACCAACAAAGTAATGCTATTATTAAAAAGAGAAAGAATATTACTGTCTTATGTGTGATGCATAAGACCAATGAAATAATTTTCCTACTGAATTTAGTCATTTCTCTGGGGAAATTTGGATAAGTCAGGTGCCATTAGAATGATTAGACATTCAGCAAAATGTCCATTCAGCAAAACTGGAATATAAGTCCAGTTTATATTCCTTAAGTCATTAAGGTGATAGAAATACAAATGTCAGAGGAGAAAATGGATTAAGACATAATATATTTTAAAAAGAAAAGAAAAATATCTTGGCATGAGCTCAGAGAATGTCTGCCATGTAACTTACTTCAGCCAGAAATGTTGACTGTCTAGTTTCTGAATTGCTAAGAACATACAATTTTTTAAAAATAAAAAATGTAATATGAGAGGTTGAAGTTAAATCCAGGGAAACATGCACAGAACCTGAAAGACACCAGCCTTTCTTCTAGTCTTTCTAAACACACGCACCATCATTTGTTTAAAATATTTTCATGCCATCCTTCTTACAGGCCTACTTATGATTATCAGTCCTATTATTACCCCATGATACAGTTTAGAAAACAAATTCGTGCACTAAGTAAATGGACCAAATCGTAAGTCACTGCCTTTTGCTCCAGAGTTGGCTGCTTTGATTACTCCTACACTTAACTAGTCAACTTTAAAGAAAAAGATTTTTTTTTCTATGAAGGAAATTAAGTGCCTGTTTTCAGAGAGCTAAAAGCAATCAAGGCATCTACTGTGTTATTTTCCTATCCATGTCGACTCATGTTTAAGGTTGACTAGGAAGACATAATCACTGGCTGCTAATAACAAATAGTTTTCTTTTGATAAAAAATTTAAGAGTTTCTAATGCTTTATTTTATAATTTTCCGTTTTCTATTGGAGTGACATAGTGAAAGTGAGTAGCATAGGGCTAGTATTCAGGAAAAGACCAAGTTCTTAAATAAAACAACATGGTGTGTGACTATAAAGGAATAAAATTGTTTATGCATTAAAACTACCTGCCATTCTAATGGATATTTTTCTTAAAAGGAGCCTCCCCAATAAGCTATTATTTCATTGATAGCTTTGTTCTAAGTATTTTGAAAACACCACTTTTGGAATTGACTTTGCATTTCTAGCCATACGATAAATCAGGCAGTTTAGCTTTGCTGTACCCTGTATAATAGCTCAAAGTCTGCTACCTCCCCTAATATGTCAAAATTAATATCTTTTTTTTTCTTTTAGGCAGAATATTACTCTGTTGCCCAGGCTGGATTACAGTGGCATGATTTCAGCTCACTGCAACCTCCTCCTCCCTGGTGCAAGCAATACTCATGCCTCAACCTCCTGAATAGCTGGAATTACAGGCACACACCACCACACCTGGCTAATTTTTGTATTTTTAATAGAGACAAAGTTTCACCATGTTGGCCAGTCTGGTCTCCAACTCCTGACATCAGGTGATCTGCCTGCCTCGGCCTCCCAAAGAGCTGGGATTACAGGTGTGAGCCATGGTCCCCAGCCCTAAAATTAATATTTTTAACTCAATTTTTACCCCTTCCCCATTTCATTGATAGAACCATATAATTAAACTAAAGAATTTAAAAAGAAAAAAAATTATGGTTAGAAGTACAAATGTATTTTTGTTGTTGTTATTATGAGACAGGGTCTCACTCTGTCATCCAGCCTCGAGTACAGTGGCACAGTCCTAGGATCCTAATTCACTGCAGCCCTAAACTCCTGGGCTCAGGTGATCCTTCTGCCTATACCTCCCAAAGTGTTGGGATTACAGGTGTGAGCTGCCATGCCTGGGCTAGAACTACCAATTTAAATACAGAAAATTTTAAATACTTAAAATTTTGCGTCTTGGCTGGGTGCAGTGGCATACACCTGTAATCCCAGTGCTTTGGGAGGCTGAAGTGGGAGGATCACTTGAGCCCAGGAGTTCAAGACCAAACTGAGTAACATAGTGACATCCCCTCTCTACAAGAAATTTTAAAATCAGTCGGACATGGTGGCACATGCCTGTGGTTCCAGCTACTCAGGAGGTTGAGGTGGGAGGATCACTTGAGCCCAGGACGTCAAGGCTGCAGTGAGCCATGATCATGCCACTGCACTCCAGTCTGGGTGACAGAACAAGACCTTGTCTAAAACACAAACAACAACAACAAATATATATATATATATATATATATATATATATATATATGGCATCTTACTGTGCTAAATAAACGATGTGAATAGTCATGAAGCAACCCACTAATCCACTCCTATTTTATTATTGATTTGATTATATGAGGATACATGATATCACCAGATAAATGTTTAGAAAGGAACGTTATCCACATAGTCCAGCTGAAATGCCACAAAGCTAGTTAACACATTTTGGTCCTCAACTGTCACATGAAGCCATCTCAATACTACTGCAAATTCCACAGCCAGCTTGGGACTATTCCTCATTCCTGGTGTAATTGTTTACAATTCAAAGAATGATAATGTTTCTTCGTTTAGGAAGACAAAAATTTGAAGATCAAAACTTGTTAAATTATAATCTCCAAGATAAAAATGCCTTTCATTTCTTAATATTATACATAAAGTTCTGTTATTTAAAAATTGTTAAAATATTGCTTGATAGTGTGGTATGTCAGTTTTTTAGAGCAAAACATAGCAAGTACCTACAATATGCAGTGAAGTATAAACACACAATTCCTTTCTTTTAAACATTTATAAAGTAAAATGGCAATGTTTGGTAAAATAATATCCCTCCAAAGGTATCATTGCATTACTGTAATTATTGTTTTTAATAAGATCTATTACCTTGGAAGGATTAGTGGCAAATATGAATAAAACAAATTTACAGGCTTATTGCATATTTTACATATCTACTGTGTTCTCTGTTTATTGCATAAAAATTGTCACCATTTATAAAGAATTTACTAAGATCCAGACACTATACTTAGAGGTTATATAATCGTTATTTCAGGCCTATAAAGGGAGCACTGTTGACCTTGTTTTAAAGATAAGTAGAGCAAAGTTCAGAGAGGTTAATAATTTGCTCTTGGTTTCATCTCTAAGAAGTGGTAGAGTCAAAATTTAAACCCAAGTCTAACTTCAAAGTTTGCATTCTTATTGACTATTTCTGAAAGCTTAGATTTCACTTATGCTAGCTGTTGAATTTTTAGTAGGAAAATTCTCAGTCTCTGGAAGTTGAAATGCATAAACTGTTGTATATGACAATATCTATCAGCAAAATAAACACAACTTAAACAATGTTTAAGCTGAAGTTAAACTGCATGTCCTATTTCTTATTTCAAAAATGATTAAATACATTTCTTTCCCTGCTGGATTATCACCAGAATGGCATATGATATGTCTGGAATCTACCATCCAGTCCCAAATGACCAGGGGACAAAAGCTGCTTTTATGTCATTTCTAAGCAAAAGCCGAAGGGCCAAACATCACTGGGGAAATTTGCTGGGGTGAGATTTTCAGTTCAATTTTATTCTCCCTTGAGGTTCAAACAAACTTCAGATAATCATCTTGAACTCGGTGATGAACCAAACACAGACTACGGTTTCTCGGAGGGTCAGCCCTTCCATTTAGAAAAAGGCACAGCTTAAAGTGATGAGCCAAATGGGGTCAGATGTTCAATACTTGGCAAAAGCCTCAGCTGTCGTATTGAAACAATGTTGACAACATGGCAGGCTTTAAAATAAATCCCCTTGGAGGCTATTGATATCATTCTCGCTTTCCCTTCTGTCTCCTATCCAGGCTCGCTGCTTTCTGAAGGACATGCCAATCATGCACAGCACTTACTAGAAACTGCAAGACTGCACAACATGATGGTATTTATTCCAGGAACAGGAGCCAGTCCTGGGCACACACATAAGGGGACTTCCTTCACTCCGCAGAAGAAGAGAAAGCATGCTGACACACATCTGCCCAAGCAATCAGAAGGCAGCTAAAGCCACCACAGTCTTCACTCACCAACAGTTAGAACTTTTCAATTGATTTTATTGAAGAAAGTGAGTGCTGAGCACCATGAGTTCTCATAAACAATCCATTTTGGCAAATGCTTTAAGAATGTTGGTTAATTGCAGTTAGGCAGCATCGACGTATTTTATTTTTTTGGAAAGCAAGAAGCTGGCTTACCAACATTCAGTTAAACACCATGTAAGGGTTAGAAATATGAATCAACAAACTATTAGGGTGGTACCATCTCTTTATAATAAACCAATGTAGATTGATTAAGTATAGCCTAAAAGTTTACCACAAATCATAACTACATTTAAGCTTTGAATTTCATGACTAGTGATTAATTTTGCATGTCAACTTGACTGAGCTTATAGGATGCCCAGATATCTGATTAAACGTTATTTCTGGAGGTGTCTGTGAGGGTGTTTCTATAGGAGATTAGCATCTGAAAGCCGGGTGTGGTGGCTCATGCCTGTAATCCTAGCACTTTGGGAGGCCGAGGTGGGCAGATTGCCTGAGCTCAGGAGTCTGAGACCAGCCTGGGCAACATGGCGAAACACCGTCTGTATTAAAAAATACAAAGCTTAGCCGGATGTGGTGGCCCACACCTGTAGTCCCAGCTACTAGGGAGGCTGAGGCGTGAGAATTGCCTGAACCTGGGAGGCAGAGGTTGCAGTAAGCCAAGATCGTACTCCAGCCTGGGCAATAAAGTAAGACCCTATCTCATAAAAAACAAAAAAACAAAAAACAAAAAAAAAAGAAGAAGAAGAAAGAGAGATAGATTAGCATTTGAATGGGTGGACTGAGTAAAGCAGATGGCCCCTCGTCAGTGTGGGTGGGAATTGTCCTATCCATTGAGGGCTTAAATGAAACAAAGACTGAGGAAGGTTGAATTCAATCTCTGCCTGACTGCTGGGGCTGAGACATCAATCTTCTCCTGCTCTCAGTGCTCTTCCAGACTCAGACTGGAATGTACACTATCAGCTCTCCAGTTCTCAGGCCTTCAAATTACACCTCTGGCTTTCCTGAGTCTCCAGCTTGCAGATGGCAGATCGTGGGACTTCATGGGACTTCTCAGACTCCATAACCAAGTAAGCCAATTTATTATAATAAATCTCACATATATATAATTATATATGTATATATAAATCTCATATATATGTGTGAATGTGTGTGTGTGTGTATAAGGTTGATGCAAATGTAATTGAGGTTTTTCCATTGAAAGTAATGTCCAAAACCCTTACTGCCAGTGAAAGTAATGTCCATAACAATTACTTTTGCACCAACCTAGGTATTTATATATATACTTACATATATAATAGGAAATAATATATATATCTCCTATTGACTCTGTTTCTCTGGAGAACCCTAACACACTAACACAATAACCTTTCACTGTGCATGTGACATAATGAAATATAGAGAACTATCTATGCTGTGAGGAAAATTAGCTTTTTGATACATTGCTCTCTGTTATAAAATAATTTATTTTCCTGTGCATATATTATAGGAGAATAATATAATGGCAATAAGCATAGTTTGATATTAAGTTGAGACTTTTAAACAGCTCGCATTGTATTTGCCTTTGAGGTTTATATAATATGTAACTGCCAACCCATGTATCTTTCAGTTATAAGATTCTGAGGTTGGTATATAAGTTTCTCAGTAAGGTTTTTGGGGTTCCTAGACCACCATGATGCCCAAGGAAATAGCTTTTTTATAATCCAAAGTTGAAATACTACTGAAATGATCAAAGAAGACATTGAGAAATGCTTTTTAGAATAATCTCATCCTTTGACTAATCACCTTTTCAGTGCTCTCAGAATACTAAAGCCATGGACAATTTTAAAAACTAGAGGCCGGGCACAGTGGCTCATGTCTGTAATTCCAGCACTTTGGGAGGCCGAGGTGGGCAGATCGCGAGGTCAGGAGTTCGAGACCAGCTTGGCCAACATAGTGAAACCTCGTATCTACTAAAAATACAAAAGAAAAAATAAAAAACTAGCCAGGTGTGGTGGCATGTGCCTGTAGTCCCAGCTACTCAGGAGGCTGAGGCAGAAGAACCACTTGAACCCGGGAGGCAGAGGTTGCAGTGAGCCAAGATCGCACCACTGCACTCCAGCCTGGTGACATGAGACTCTGTCTCAAAACAAAAACAAAAACAAAAAAAACCTAGAACTTGAATGGGCCATAAGATGGTCCAATTCCCTCATTTACTGGATTATGGTGCTTCATTCAGAGGCCATCTCAAAAGGCAGTGAGAAAAGAGGGCAGCTGGTTGCCCATACCTGCTCCAGCCAGAGCAGCTCCTACCACTGTTCTATCTACTGGTCTTTTAAGCACAGTTTACCTGAGAAAAATAAAATTGCACTTCTAAAAGAAAAATTTGAAACCACTGATCTTGTCATTTTAAAGGTAATCAAGCTGAAATTGAGAAAGGTGAGATGATCAGGCCGCTATCACACCCCTAGTTTATGATCAGGTCAGAACTGCAGACTCTTCCCATTCCCTGGGGCTAGAACAAGCCACACCCTTTCAGGAGACTAGAGTTGTGCTGCTATTCCTTCTGTCAACGTCATCCAGTCTCCTTTTATTTCCTGAATGTCCTGCTCCTTTTCCCAACATAAATTCATGAAGCTTTTTTTGGAATTCTGGCCAGTTTTATCCATTTAACCACACAGTTATGGAACATTCTGAAGAAAAAGCACGGGGAGGAACAGGCTTAAGCACAAAGGAAAACACAGAGCTAGGGTGAAATGTTCCCTTTGTCACAAGATTATCATTATGTTTGCATCGTCATTATTGTCTTCATCAGCATTCCTTCTATTCATACCATACTCCATGATGGTTTATTATTATATGTGTTACCTCATTTGATTACCACTCAGTAAGCCCTGTAATGTATCTTAACAAACTAAGTGCTATGAAAATCATAAATTTGTTTGTACTATTTTGCATTTTTAGGTATACTGAGTTCTAACTGTCCATAAGCTCTTTAGCTGATGCAATTTTTCTCACAAAATAGATTTAAAAATTTTTAAAGTCATCTGTTATATCTGTTACCTTTTTCATTATCCAAGTGCCTAACAAAGAAACACATTGATAGCAAAGAATCTGCAAATCACTGGTTAGCAAAACTAGAAACAAAACCAACACCTTTAACCACAGTGTCCAATGGCAAAAAGTCAAGAGCAGAAAGTGGAGATCAACTGCAGATAAGCTGCAGATAAACGGCGGGAGTGCTGCAGCCTTAAGTGACCTCCTGGCAGCTTTTGATGCTAATGATCATGCCCTCCTTCCTGGAGCTTTCCACTTCCTTTGTTTTATATATCACTGCTCTCTTTTTCGCTCTTTGAAGCTTCCTTCCAAGTGTCTTTTTATGGTTTTTCTGACCCTCCACATATTTTCATATTTCTGAGTATTTCCTCATGCCATTCATTTCTCTTTCCTCTATGCTTGAACTGCTCATCTTCCAAAATTCAGCTCAACTAACACTTCCTTTCTAAAGGCTTTCCTGACTGCCAAAATTGGAAGTATTTATTCCCTCCTCTTTTTCTTTTTTAAAAAAAAATTTCATTTTTTCAAACAGTGAAGCCACCTTTGAAAAATTGTGACAGTGAGAGAAATCTGACATAGTTGACTCCATCTTGCTTCTAACCTCCAAGCTGTACTTGGTCATTCCTGGGCATAGGCCAAGCTAACTTTGGGAAGAATTTATTTTATAGTTTAACCTTAAAGCAAGGATGATAATTGCCCTTCCCCAAAACTAAACTGCCTTTGTAAAACTAATGAAAGGCCATAAGGCTAGCATTATGAAGGGAGCCTAAATCTGCTAAAATATACCCAGCCATTGTTCAGGAGGTCACATAATTTATAATTTCCCCAGTTACTCCTGTAGATGACATCACTGTTATAGAACCTAAGATTGGTCTTTTGAGATGTTTTTTCAGATTTTTGCATTTCTGATGGCTGGCTGATTTCACCCAGATCTGTGATTCTTGATTCAACCAGTCATGTGGCTCCCACCCAGAGGCAGACTCAGCACAAGAGAACCATTTTCCATACCCTTATGATTTCATCCCCAACCAATCAGTAGCACCCATTCCCTAGCCCCATGCCCACCAAACTATACTTGAAACACCCTAACCTCCAAGCCTTTGGGGAGATTGGTTTGAGTAATAACCCCATCTTCAGCATAGCTCCTCTTGCATCAAAGAAACTCTTTCTTTAGTGCAATACTGTGGTCTCAGTGAATTGATTTTGTGTGTGCAGTTGGCAGAAAAAATCCTATCAGGCAATTAAAAAGATATTGCATTCACATAGTCCAAAATCCAAACATATTTAGAGGCAGGTGGTGAAAAGTCTCCTTTGCACTATTGTTTCATGCTGTTGCCTTTCACTTCTCATTGGCTGACTTTGTGTTTCCAAAAATATTTATGCATAAATTAGCAAAGACAAGTTTGCTCTGGTTTTACACAAATAGTACGGTGCTATGCAGTGTGTTCTGAACACTGCTTTTTTCCACTAAATGATTGTGTTTTGGAGAGAGGTGTTTTCATATTAGTATAGAGAGTATAGCATCATTCCCATATAGCTGTATAGTATTTTATGTCAGGGTTATAGCATAGTATATTTAATCACTCTCCTATTTATGAAACTCTAAATGATTTTTAACTTCTGTTATTATGAGCAATGATGGAATTAATAGTCCTGTACATATGTCAGAGGCATTTGAACCAGAGCGACTCCATTTTGAATGAGGGCTAGGAAAATGAGTCTGGGACTTGCTGGGCTGCATTTCCAGAAAATGAGGCATCCTTAGCCTCTAGAGGTTTATGGTTAAGGGAACAAATTAATAATGCTTACGAAACAGACCCAGACTTGGGAGTGTCCAGATATCCTGCTATCTGGAGAACAAAGGCATTCGTAATTTTGCTTTAAAGATAATAATATCAATTATTGCAAAATATAGTAATTGATAAACTCTTGTAGCAGAGCACATCTCCCCAAGATCTATTTTTATCATATATATATATATATACACACAAGCATTATACCTAGGGTGGAGGTGGACACGTTCCTCCTCTTACTTTCAGGAACGTCCTATTCTGTCTATGGAGTAGCTGTCCTTTCACCACTTTACTTTCATTTATTTAACTTAATTTTGTTTTGTTTTGTTTGTTTGTTTGTTTGTTTGTTTGAGACAGAGTCTAGCTCTGTTGCCCAGGCTGGAGTGCAGTGGCATGATCTCGGCTCACTGTAACCTTCGCCTCCTTGTTCAAGCAATTCTCCTGCCTCAGCCTTCTGAGTAGCTGGGATTACAGGTGCACACCACCATGCCTGGCTAATTTTTGTTTTTTTAGTAGACATGGGGTTTTCCATGCCAGGCTAGTTTCGAACTCCTGACTTCAAGTGATCTGTCACCTTGGCCTCCCAAAGTGCTAGGATTACAGGCGTGAGCCACCATGTCCAGCCAACTTTACTTTCTTAATAAACTTGCTTTTGCTTTGCACTGTGGACTTGTCCTGAATTCTTTCTTGCATGAGATCCAAGAACCTGCTCTTGGGGTCTGGACTGGGACCCCTTTCCTGTAACACATATGTCATTTTGCAAAAACATACTAGTATACTCACAGAATAAATTGGAATTGTTCCATCAGACAGTATAAAATTATGGTAAATATTTTCGGTTATTCTCCATATGTGTTGTACCAATTTATACTTTCTCAAGCAATATGTGAAGTTCACATTTCTCCCACATTCTTGATAAGACTGTGTATCAAACTTACATATCTTTATCCATCTTTATAGGTAAGAGATGTTATTGCAGTGTAATTTTATGTTTTATTTCTTTCATTATGATTCAAGTTCAGCACCTTTTCATATTTTAAGGGTTATGTGTATCTCTTTTTAATGAATTATCTGCTTATATAATTTTCACATTTTTCTAGTAGGTAATTAGTCTTATTTATGGAAACCTTTTACATATTAAGAAAATTAGATCTGTTTTGTTTTTATATGAGTCACAATTTTTTCTAGTGTATGCTTTCTTCTTTTTGACTCTGCTACTAATAACCCTCCTTACTTTCTAGTTGCTGTAGGGGAGAAAAAATAATTTTCCCTACCATTCGTATTTCTCATGTGGGACTCTCTCTAACAAAAGATACATTAATAGCAGGAAAATAAACAAGTTTATTAACATGTATATTTTTATATGAGACAGCTAGGAAATGAGTAATTCTCTAGAGTAGATCTCAAAGAAAAGCATTTAAACTTCAGGCTTACATACCATTGTTCTCTGAAACAAAGAAAGAAGGATGTGGGGATATGATATGACCTGGAAAAGCACCTTAAACAAAGATAAGGTTTGTTATGCAGATTTAAGTCAATATCTTCTCCAATTACTCATCTCTCTCTTCAGGGTGCAGAGAGGGAGACACCCTTACAAATAGAGATTTTCATTATAGATGTCAATTTCTCTTACAAAGGATCAACTTTTCAGAGCTGCTTCTATGTCTGCAGTTTCTCAAAATGATATGCCAAAGAGGCATATTTTAGGATTGTATATACTGGTCTCCTACAATCATATTTTGGGATGATATGAGCCCCATCACTGCCTGTGAACTATTCATTTTGTAACCACCCAACTGGTTCTTCTTGCCTGCTGCCCAGATAAAGCTGATTTATCAAGAGAAGGGAAATACAAGACAGAGTTTAATACACATAGAGCCAGCTAAACAAGAGACAAGAGTTTTATTATTACTCAAAGCAGCCTCCCGAAAATTTGGAGGCTAGGGTTTTTTAAAGCTAATTTATGAGGGTTGAAGCTGTTCTCTTGCACTGAGTAAGTTCTTGGGTGGGGACAAGACCAGATGAGCCAGTTCACCAGTCTAGGTGGCGCCAGCTGATCCGTCAGAATGTACTTCCTAAGAAATACCACAAACACCAAGCTTAGGTTTTACAATAGTAATGTTGTCTGTAGGAGCAACTGGGGAGGTTGGTGATCTTGTGGTCTCTGGCTGCATGACTCCTGAGCCGTAATTTCTAATCTTGTGGCTAATTTGTTAGTTTTTCAAAGGCAGTCTGGTTCCCAGGCCAGGAGGGATTTTGTGTCAGGAGAAACTGTTGTCATCTTTGTTTCAAAGTTAAAGTATAAATGAAATTCCTCCAAAAGTTAGCTTGGCCTACTCCCAGGAATGAACAAGGGCAGCTTAGAAGCTAAAAGCAAGATGAAGTTGGGTAGGTCAGATCTCTTTCACTGTCATAATTTTCTCACTGTTATAATTTTTGCAAAGGCAGGTGTAATTTATTATAGAACTCACCATACTACGTCATAATTCTTTCTACATTTGCTATCAGACTTTGAGGATCTCAAGAGCAGATATCTTATTCAACTTTTCATGCCTCTTGTACATTAGCTTACCAGGTACTGAACATCAATCACAAATTTTTTTAATGAATTATTGTGTGCTTATTTTTTCTTTTGGGCTTAAATGCATGTTAAATTTTAATAATTACGTTGGTATTAGCTACATTTAACAGCATTTACAGCATTGTTTTGTTGTGGCCCTACTTCTTTTTCCTATTCTACTGATATTTAGTTGAACAATTACGTAGGAGACCAGAATATGCCACCCTGAAATATGGCTGCCTAGCATAAGGATTATTTTGAGCTGGTTATTTGAAGGTACTACAGATACATGAGAAGCCCTAAAAATAGAATAGAGGTTACCCTTTTGTAAAGGGAAATGTACAGTTATAAAGAAAATCTCCAGTGGTAAGGTTGTCTTCCTCTCTGTACCAGGAGCGAGTGACTTTAAATCATTAGAGATTCTTATCAATAGACAAGGCACTGACTTAAATCTGCATAACAAACCTTACCCTTGTTTTCCTTGTTTTCCATGTTTTCCCTGGTTACCGCCACATTACTGGTCCTCCAACTATCTTTTTTCTTTTTTTCAGTAGAGGACGATATTTAAGCCTGAACTAAGCCCACATCTTTGAGATTGACTAATTTCTCTGAATATCTAGAATGAATGTCTATCTAAGGAATAAATGTTAATAAACTTCTATTTGTTTTTCTCCTCTTAATCTATCTTTTGTTACTGGAGGGACTAGTTAAGAACTCAGAAAAAGTAGAGAAAAAATTATTTTCTACCTTTACAACAAGCAGAATTTATTCAGCAGATTGGTGTTACGTGCGTACGGGTGAAGAGACCACCAAACAGGCTTTGTGTGTGCAATAAAGCTTTTTAATCACCTGGGTGCAGGCGGGCTGTGTCCAAAAAAAGGAGTCAGCAAAGGCAGATAGGGGTGGGGCAGTTTTATAGGATGTGGGTAGGTAGTGAAAAATTACAGTTAAAGAAGGTTGTTCACTTGCGGGCAGGGGCGGGAGTCACAAGGTGCTTGGTGGGGAGCTTCTGAGACTCATTTTCCAGGAGAAGGAATGTCACAAGGTCAATTGATCAGTTAGGGTGGGGCAGGAACAAATCACAATGGTGGAATGTCATCAGTTAAGGCAGGAACTGACTATTTTTACTTCTTCTGTGGTTCTTCAGTTGTTTCAGGCCATCTGGCTGTATACGTGCAGGCTTGGGCTCAGAGGCCTGACAATTGGTTTTTATTTGGCATACAATTTAAAAATATCAGCAGGAAAAGATTGTGTGTGTGTGTGTGTGTGTGTGTGTGTGTGCCTGTGTGTGTGTGTTCATGTGTATGGGGTGGAGGTGGAAGAGGCAAGATTACATAACCAACCATTTAAGGCTCTAAGTTTCTTTTTAATCTATAAGATAAATAAGTGCCAGAATAAAGTATCCTAGAACATACTGAAGATTTCATGCCAAGATCCCTAGTCCCAGAAAGCTATTTAGAAATGATACTTTGAAGTAAATCAATGGAAAATTCAAGGAAATGAAAGGCCTGCCCTTCAAAAAATCCAACATCAATCAGTACTACTGCTAGGTATTCTTTATTTTCCTCCTTACATATTGTACATACAAGTTGTAGGATATCTTTTTACAGGAAAAGAGTAAAAATTATTTAATTTTCTATAACTTCAGCCACTTATTCTCATGCTATTGCTTTTCAAATGTTTACATATTTGAATGAAAACACAGTAACTCCTCCACCTGTCTTTAAAACAAAGGTGGTTATACACCTGGTCTGCAGGGGCAGAGGGAAAGTGTGGAACTTAATATTAAATGTTCATCCATAATTTTCACTTTGCTTCAGACCTTGATGAGGATTCAAGATGGCCTCTTGCTTTGTTTGGTTTTGAGGTCTTCATGCTAGCGTGCAATTGTGTAAGAGCAATTTACCGTGACTCACCTTTCTTTTTTTTTTTGGCACAAAAAATAAACAGTTTTTCTGTGGTGCTCAATAGCACTCAAATGTGCCAGGGAAAAGACCTCTTTTTTAAAAAAATGAAATAAAACATATGGAAGGAAACTAAGAACTCTTGTCAAAATTATTCCACTGTGAAATTAGTTACATTCCACAAGAAAATATAATCATGCCAAGGGTTCTTTTCTTCAGTGACTCTCACATAAACTACAGCAGGAAAAAAAAATCTGGTGTTCAGCTTCATAAGCTGTCGGTGCCATTGGCTACCTAAACCCATTCGTATTTGATTATTTTCAGTCCACTGCCATTTCTATACAGCCCTGGTGGATATTTCCTTGGTTCATTAAATAAAACATTCCTATCAGCCTATTATTGTGTTGCTACTGTCCTTGCTATAATTAACACAGCAACAGATTTAAAAAATAATACTTAAAATAACTGGTGTAGAATTCACTTCTAAACAAAATACACATAAAAAAGATCATCCAACAGGGAGCTGCCAAATGTACTGTAGACTGGAAGAGTTTCAGCATCCTTTAAACACTCGGCAAGAAGCTAACTGAACCACATCTCTGCTGTCAGCAGAGCATGAAACTCTGAGATTTGTTTCAGTTTCCATCTAGTCTCTGCCAGTTAAAACTAAAGACTTCCACAGGGTAAATACCTATTCCATTTTTACTGGCATTGCCTACTTTCTCTTTGATAATCTTTATGTTTCCCTCTCAGGAATGCTTGAGCCCTTTATGAATGTGACATTTTGCAAAGCACTGTGGTCTAATAAACTTTCCCAAATTTCCTCATCATCCTCATCTCCACAAAGCCTTTCTTATATGCACACAGTTGTGAGTGGCTCTATGCAAAGAAAATCTAATAGACCCTATTCTTTTTCCTATAAGAATATATCATGGAGAACACACACACTCATACACATACCCAGTACTTAGAGAGAGAGAGAGCTAAATGCAAACAGTAAGCTCTGCTCAAAATCCTCCATTGGATTCTCGTTTCTTATCAAATCAAATACAATTTTCTCAGCTTGTCACTCAAAGACTTCTACAATATGAGCCTAATATGAGACTTCTACAATATGAGATAATATGGAAATTATCTTTCCAGCCGACAATTTACCAATCTCCTGAGTGTATCTCCTGTTCCTAGTAAACTAGATTACTCACAGTTCCTGTGTTATATGGTGCTTTCCTATTATCTTATCCTGACCCCAGACAGGCAGAAAATCAGGGCTCTGGGGTCAACTAGTCTGGAGTGTGGGATGTTATATGCCTGGTTCAGGGGGAAAGGAGGGAGAGGAATAGAGAAGAGGTATCCCTTGTAATATTATCAATAGGCAGCTGCTGGGGCACTAGGAAGTGATTTGAGTCAGAGCAACTCTCAGAGTTGCTGATGAGAAAAGTCATGCAGACCATCCAAATAAGTTGTCAATTTAATGAGTGCTACAAAAATGAGGATTCCTTAATGAAGCCAGGAACACCGAGAGAGGACAGGACACATGCTTCAAACTGGAGAGTGTGAGATGCAGGCTAAAGCTCTGTAAATAAGAGTAGAAATGAAATGACTTTTCCTATTGTGACTGCTTCTTTGGGGTCTGGGGACAGAGAGTTATGGATGTGAACAGAACTGAATGCCACCTGGGCTCTTAGAATGATGGCATTCTTTCTGCATGGAACACCTTTATCCTCTGGTTCAAATCATATCAATTCTTTCAGACCCATTTCAAATATCACCTCTTCCATGAAACCTTTTTTTCTGTCCCTCAAAAGAAGCCATCCTTCCCTCATCTGCACTGTATCAGACATTGTTGATACTTCTTGACAGCCTTCCTTACTAGATTGTGTATTACATTCTTAAGTTTGTCTTATACCTTTACTGTATTATATGCACCTTAAGTTATGGATTTACTCTTTCTTAATATCAACTGTAGCAACTACATACTGTGACACATAACTGTTACTCAATAAATATTGTTAACATTTTTTAATTAACATCTGAGAACAGAGAATATTTGCATGACTTATGGAAAAAGAAAAGGGGCATCAGTATCCAAATATACCTCTGGATGTTCTCCCAATTGGCCAGTATCATTGGCATTACCATATGTTTTATAGAGATAACTAGATACATTCAGCTTATATTGAATATTTACTTATAATTCGTCATGAACCTAGTCAATCAATCTGAAAAATTTATCGTAATAAAAGTATTTACTATAATCTCAGGGCATACGAGGGATGCTGAATAAATATTACCACAAAAATATACAAATGTCCACTTTAATATTCTCTTCATTTGTTCTTCATACAACCAGGAGACATATCATACCACCTAAAAGTTGGACCCCAAAACTAATTTAGGTTATGCTTTGATTAAAATTTAGTTTGCTTTCATACTTGATTTAACAATCTTTTCTCACTATTCTGTTCTTTTGTTAAATATACCATGTTGGAAATATATATTTCTTATAAGCTCATAGTAAGATGTGTAGGAAAAATCTTACAGTATAAGGAATAAAATCCTTCTTAAATGTTTTCTGTATTAACAGGAAAATTGAGGTCAGATTCTCAATCAAGTATATTGGATATTATGTGATGCATTTTATGTTTTAATATTTATCTCAGTTTTCCTACTTATTTTCTTTTAATTTCTTGCTTAAAAAAATGGTGTCTTAATCTTATAAGTCAGCCCCTTTATACATTTTTAATAATGCAGAATATAAATAATAACACATAAAATTAAAGTTATCTAATCTTATTTATACTTTAGTATCCTAAAGTCAAAATGTTACATAGAAGTATAGTATATTATTAAATGAAAAGGAAATGACTATTATAGTTGCATTTTTTTTGAAAATACAAAGATTTCAAAAGTAGATGGAGGTTTTAGGAAAAATCTGTCTAATTTGCTCCTAACACTAAGACAAATCTCCTAATTTGTTCCTAACACTAAGACAAGCCATTTATTCATTTTTCTCATTATTTAGAATTGTAAATTCACAATTTATAATTGTAGAAAATTTTGGAGTACAATATGATGTTATGATTCATGAATACAATGTGGAATAATTAAATCAAACTAGTTAAATCATCCATTTCCTCAAATACTTAACATTTTTTGGTAGTGAGAATGTTTGACATTTACTCTCAGCAATTTTGAAATGTAGAATACTCCATTATCAACTATTAATATATCCACCACACTGTGCAATAGATATTTAAAAAAACCCATATTGATCATCATTTCCCCATCCCTCAACCTCCATAACCACTTTCTAGTCTCTTCTATGTGTTCAACTCTTTTAAGATACCATATATAGTCGAGAACACGCAGTATTTGTCTTTCTGGGCCTGTCATATTTCAATTAGCGTAATGTTCTCCAATTGCATACATGCACATAACAACATTTCCTTCTTTCATAAGGCTGAAGAATATTCCATTGTGTATATAAACCACATTTTCCTTATCCATTTATCTGTTGATGGACAATTAGATTGATTCTATGACTTGGCTGCTTCAGTGAACATAGGAGTGCACACACCTCCTCAACAAACTTATTTCAAATCTTTGGGTAAATACCTAGAAATATGATTTTTGCCTCATATAATTCTCTTTTTAGTTTTTTTAAGGAATTTCCATATAGTTTTTCAAAATGGTTATACCAGTTTACGTTCCCAACAACAGTGTACAAGGGTTTCCTTTTCTCCACATTCTTACTTACCCTTGTTATTATTTATCTTTTTGATAATAGCCATTCTGACAGATGTGAGATGATATTTCATTCTGATTTTAATTTGCGCTTCCCTGATGATTAGTGATGTTGAGTATTTTTTCATATATCTGTTGGCCATTTGTATGTCTTCCTTTAAGAAGTGCTTATTTAGGCCCCTTGCCCATTTTTAAATTGGGCTTTTTGTCTTCTTGCTATTGAGTTGTTTGATCTCCTTATATATTTTGAATATTGACATTTTATCAGATATGGCTTGCAATTATTTTCTTCCAATCCATAGGTTGTTTCCCTATATTGTTTCCTTTGCTGTGCAGAAGCTTCTTAGTTTGATATAACTCCATTTGTCTATTTTGCTTTTGTTGCATGTTCTTTTGGTGTCAAATCCAAAAAATCATTGCTAAGACAAATGTTGTATAGTTTTCCCCCTGTGTTTTGTCTAGTAGTTTTACAGTTTCTGGTCTTCAGTTTAAGTTTTTAATCCATTTTTAGTTCATTTATGCTGTGAGATAAGGGTCCAATATTGTTCATGTGGATATCTAGTTTTTTCACCACCATATGTTGAAGAGACTATCCTTTTTCCACCATGTATTATTGGCAGGTTTGTTGAAAATCAATCAACTGTGCATGCATTGGTTTATTTCTGGGCTCTCTTCAACCAGTCTGCTGGTTGATACGTCTTTTTTTTTCCTAGCATCATGCTGTTTTAATTACTAGAGAACTCCCTAGTATTGTTTAAAATCAGCTAGTGTGACACCTCCAGCTTTGTTCTTTTTGCTCATGATTGCCTTTGCTATTCAAGGTTTGTTGTCATTCTGTATGAATTTTAGCATTGTTTTTTTCTATTTCTATGAAAAATAAAATAGAAATTTTTACAGTAATTACATTGAATCTGTAAATCACTTTGGGTAGAATGAATATTTTAACAATATTAATTACTTCAATCCACAAACGTAGGATATCTTTCCATCTATTTGGGTCTTCTTCAATTTCTTTCATCAATGTTTTAAACTTTTCAGTGTACACATCTTTTACTTCCTTGATTAAATTTATTCCTAAGTATATTAATTTTTGTCACTATTATAAATGGGATTGTTTTCTTTCTTTTTCAGATAGTTTGTTATTAGCATTCAAAAATTTGACTAGTTTTTGCATGTTGATTTTTATATTTTACCACTTTAATGTATTTGTTCATTAATTCCAACAGGTGTTTTTTTTTTAATTTAGTCTGTAGGGTTTCCTATATATACGATTATGTCATCAGCAAACAGTGACTATTTTACTTCTTACTTTCCTAATTATATGTATTTTATTTTCGTCTCTTGTCTAATTGCTCTGGCAAGGACTTCCAATACTATGTTGGACGTAGTGCCAAGAATGAGCATCCTTGTCTTGTTCCAGATCTTAGAGGCAAGACTTTCACTTTTTCTCCATTAAGTATGATGTTAACTGTGGGCTTCTCCTACATGGCCTTTATTGTGTTGCGGTACTTTCCTTTTGTACCTAATTTGATGAGTGTTTTTATCATAAAAAAGATGTTGAATTTTATCAGATGCCTTTTCTATATCTAATGAGATGATTACATGGTGTTTTGGCCTTCATTCTGTTAATGTAATATATCATATTCATTGGCTTGAGTGTGTTGAGCCATTCTTGTATATCAGGGTTAAATCCCATTTGATCATAATGGATGGTCCTTTAAATATATTGTTCAATTTGGTTTGCTAACATTTTATTGAGGGTTTTTGCAATGATGTTCATCAAGGATACTGGCCTGCAATTTTCTTTTCTTGTAATGTCCTTGTCTGGCTCTGGTATCAGGGTAATGCTGACTTCATGAAGAGCTTGGAAATGTTCCCTTCTCTTCAGTTTTTTGGAAGAGTTTCAGAAGGATTGGTATTAGTTCTTCATTAAACATTTGGTAGAATTCAGCCATGTGGCCATCAGATCTTGTGATTTTCTTTGATGGAAGACTTTCTTATTACTGACACAATCTCCATACTTGTTATTTTCTGCTCAGATTTTCTATTTCTTTATGAATCAGTCTTGGTAGGTTATATGTGTCTAGGGATTTGTTTGTTTCTTCTAAATTATCAAATTTGTTGCATATAATTGTTTGTAATAGTCTCTGTTGATCCTTTGTATTTCTGTGGTATCAGCTGTAGTGTTTTCTTTTTCATATCTGATTTAATTTATTTGAGGCTTCTCTCATTTTTTTCTTAGTCTAGCCAAAGTTTTGTCAATTTCGTTTATTTAAAAGAAAAAAAAATTCTGGCTGGGCGCGGTGGCTCATGCCTGTAATCCCAGCACTTTGGGAGGCCAAGGCGGGAGGATCATGAGGTCGGGAGATTGAGACCATCCTGGCCAACATGGTGAAACCCCGTCTCTACTAAAAATACAAAGATTAGCTGGGCATGGTGGCTACTCGGGAGGCTGAGGCAGGAGAATTTCTTGAACCCGGGAAGCAGAGGTTGCAGTGAGCTGAGATCATGCCACTGCATTCCAGCCTGGTGAGATAGCAAGACTCTGTCAAAAAAAAAAAAACTTAGAAAAACTGGGTCAAAATTCATATGGAACCAAAAAGAGCCCAAATAGCCAAGGCAATCCTAAGCAAAAAGAACAAAGCTGGAGACATCATGTTAACTGACTTCAAACTGTATGACAAGGCAACAGTAACCAAAACAGCATGGTACTGGTACAAAAACAGGCACATAGACCAGAAGAACATATTAGAGATTCTAGAAAGAATGCCACACACATGCATCCATCCACAAAGCTGACCAAAACAAGCAGTGGAGAAAGGACTCCCTATTCAATAAATGCTGCTGGGATAACTGGCTAGTTATATGTGGAAGATTGAAAATGGACACCTTCCTTACACTATATACAAAAATCAACTCAAGATGGATTAAAGACTTAAATGTAATACTAAAACTATAAAACTTCTAGAAGATAACCTAGAAAATTTCATTCTGGGGCAAGGACCTGGCAATGATTTAATGATAAGGACACCAAAAGAAGTTGCAACAAAAATAAAAATTTGACAAATGAGACCTAATCAAATTAAAGAGCTTCTGCATAACAAAAGAAACTTATCAACAGAATAATTAGACAACCTATAAAATGGGAAAAAAATTTTGCAAACTATATTTCTGACACGGGTTTGATATCTAGAATCTATAAGGAACTTAAAGAAATTTACAAGCAGAAAAGAAACAACCTCATTAAAAAGTAGTCAAAAGACATAAACGGACACTTTTCAAAAGAAGACATACACGTGGCCAACAAGCATGTTAAAAAATTCTCAACATCAAAATTAGAGAAATGCAAATCCAAATCACAATGAGATACCATCTCACATCTGTCAGAATGTCTATTATAAAAAAGAAAAAAAATGACTGGGCATGGTGGCTCATGCCTGTAATCCCAGCACTTTGGGAGGCCGAGGTGGGCGGATCACGAGGTCAGGAGATCGAGACTGTCCTGGCTAATACTGTGAAACCCCGTCTCTACTAAAAATACAAAAAATTAGCTGGGCATGGTGGTGGGCACCTGTAGCCCCAGCTACCAGGAGGCTGAGGAAGGAGAATGGTGTGAACCCAGGAGGCAGAGCTTGCAGTGAGCCGAGATCGCACCACTGCCCTCCAGCCTGGGTGACAGAGCAAGACTCCATCTCAAAAAAAAAAGAAAAAATATAAGAGATGGTGGCGAGGGCGAGGTTGTGGAGAAAAGTGAACACTTATACACTGCTAGTAGGAGTGTAAACTAGCTCAGTCATTGTGGAAAGCAGTGTGGCCATTTCTCAAAGAACTTAAACCAGATTTACCATTTGACCCAGGAATCTCATTATTGGTTATATACCCAAAGGAATATAATTACTTCTGCTATAAAGGCACATGCATGCATATGTTCATCAGGGCAGTATTTACAATAGCAAAGACATGGAATCAATCTAAATTCCCATCAATGGTAGATTGGATAAAGAAAATCTCACACATATAAACTGTGGAATACTATGCAGCCATATAAAAGAAGGAGATCATTTTCTTTGCAGCAACATGGATGGAGCTGGACACCATTATTCTGAACAAACTAACACAGGAACAGAAAACCAAATACCGTATGTTCTAACTTATCAAGTGGGAACTAAAAAATTAGGACACACAGGTACAAATAGGGAAACAGCAGACACTGGGGCCTACTTGAGGTTGGAGGATAGGAAGAAAGAGAGGATTTTAAAAATACCTATCAGGTACTATACTTATTACCTGTGTGACTAAATAATCTGCACACTAAACTCCTGCGACATGCAGTTTACCTGTATAACAATCTGCACATGTACTCCTAAACCTAAAAGTTAAAAAAGTTTAGTTTCATGGATGTATTGTTTTACTAGTCTCCATGTTATTTATTTCTTCTCTCCATGTTATTTATTTATTACAGCCTTCCTCATGCTAATTTTGAGCTTTGTTCTTCTTTTTCTAGTTTCTTGAGGTATAATATTCGGTTGTTTATTTGAGATCTTTCTGTTTTGCTTTAGTTTGTTTTGTTTTTTATCTAGATATTTATTGCTATAAACTTTCCTCTTATAACTGCTTTTCCTGTATCCCATAAATTTGGTTTTGTTTCCATTTTTGTTTATCTCAAGATATTTAAAATTTTTCTTTTAATTTTTTTGTTGACCCATTGATTGTTCTGGAGTATTTTGTTTAACTTCCACGTATTTTTAGTTTTTCCAAAATTCCTCTTACTGATTTTTAGTTTTAGGCTATTGTGGTCAAAAACGATACTCAATATAATTTCAGTCTTCTTGAATTTGTTGAGGCTGTTTTCGTGCCCTCACATGTGTTCTTTTCTGGAGAATGTTCTGTTTGTTCTTGAGAATAATACCTATTCTGTTGTTACCGCATGGACTGTTTCATATAGGTCTATTACATCCATTTAATTTAAAGTTTAATAATTTAACTAATATTTAGTTAACATTTTTCTGTTCAGATCGTCTTTTCATTGTTGAAAAAGAGGTATTGAAGTCTCTTTCTATTATTGTATTGCAATCTGTCTCTTTATTCAGATTTTTTACTATTTGTTTTATATATTTATGTGTGCTAATGTTGAATGAAGGTATTTTTACAATTGCTATATTCTCTAAGGATTTGGCTTATTTATCATTATATAATGCCCTTCTTTTGATGGTTTTTGACGTAAAGTCTGTTTTATTTGGTTGCTACCCTTGCTTTCTTGTGGTTTCTATTTACATGGAATATCTTTTGCCATCCCTTCACTTTTACTCTATGTGTGTCCTTGAAATTGAGGTGAGTCTCTTGTAGTCAGCATATAACTGGGTCCTGTTTCTTATTCATTCTGTCTCTCTTTCTTTGTATTGGAGAATTTAACTTATTTACATTTAAGATAATTATTGATAGGTAAGAACTTATTACTGCCATTTTCTTGTTTTCTGGTTGTTTTATTAAGAATTTGTTTCTTCCCAGCACTTTGGGAGGCCGGGGCAGGCGGATCACGAGGTCAGGAGATCAAGACCATCCTGGCTAACACAGTGAAACCCTGTCTCTACTAAAAATACAAAAAATTAGCCCAGTGTAGTGGCGGGCGCCTCTAGTCCCAGCTACTCGGGAGGCTGAGGCAGGAGAATGGCGTGAACCCGGGAGGCGGAGCTTGCAGTGAGCCGAGATTGTGCTGCTGCACTCCAGCCTGGGCGACAGAGCCAGACTCCATCTCAAAAAAAAAAAAAAAAAAAAAAAGAATTTGTTTCTTTCTCTCTTTCTGTCTTTCTTTGTGATTTGATGGTTTTCAATAGTAGTATGCTTTGAATATTTTCTAGTTTTGTTTTGTGCTTCTATTGAAGATTTTTGCTTTGTAATTACCATGAGGCCTACATGGAACATCTCATATGTATGACAGCCTATCTCAAGCTGGTAACAACTTAACTTTGATGGCTTAACTAACTTTGATACAACAATAGTACATTTTACTCCCTGTTTTCATTTAAACTCTTTGAATTTCTTTAATAACTCATTGGTAGCTACTGTTTTCAGCAGCCACCAGAGGCCCATACAGGAGAGCACCAGCAGGGGATCCACCTGCATGAGTCTCCTCTAGGTGGTCTCACTGTTAGGGATTGGATTGCAGGTGCAGTTTAATGACACAATCAGAATGCAATAGTTTAAAAGTTTTTCATACTCACATATCCTGGGGGGTACATAGCATGCTGTCTCTACTTAAACACACACAGGTCAGGGGCTGCAAGAAGAGAGAGACAGAAGGGACTTTTGGGTCAATTCCTTTATTGGACCTACAGAATTATCCAAATTTCCTGTGGAGAGCTTTAATCAGTAGGTTTAAAACAAATAGGCACTAATTTCAGGAGGTCATATTGTGAATAAGAGGTGATCACTTTAAGTTCCTGAGCAAATGTCTAAATGGTCCATTTAAAGGAAGTGGGAGAAAAGCAGGGAGCCTAGCCTGCTAGATGGGAGAGATGCTTCTATGTTTTTATATCTTGTCATTGACTAGAGCCATTCAAGTGGGATACAGTATTGGAAACAGGGTCAAGGTGGCCTAAACCCTGCTTCTAGTATTAATAAATTTATATTTTAAAAGCAATACTGAAGCAATATAAAATTATTAACATTCAATGCAATTTATCTCATGATGTCTTAGAATCATACTCAAAAGTAAGGCAATTGGAGTTGAGTGGTGGAGATCTATTGACTGTAAGGGAAGAGAGTAGTTGTGGTGGTTGTGTGTGGAGACACAAGGCAAGAGATTAGAGTGAAAAGTTGGAGATAGGTGGTAGAAAAAGACATCAGAGAGTGGGTAAGTCCTCTCCTCAGGGAGTTAAAGGGTTTAATGACATAAAATTGGTGCCTCTTGGGGAAAGCAATAATCTCCATTAATTTTAGTAACCTGTACCAGAATTCTCTTTAGGTATATAAGTGTGAGGGTATATATTTGACCAGAGAAGAAGTAGTATACCAGGATCACAGGATAAGCAGATAGTGAATTTAGAAGGATATGTAAAAATGTGCTGGGTCCATTTTCTGCCTTAGGAAAGGCAGTCTGTGAGCATCCCTTGGTGGAGGTTTAGTGTAAAGAGTGAAGTCATCTACAACATCGAGGTTTTGGGTTAGGATGATGTCATCTGAGGTAATGTCATCTCAGTGCAGAGATTTTGGGTCAGGTCAATGACATCTGGAATGTTTGACTGGGTATCCTTTTCAAGTGGGTACCCATTTGTGTTAATGTAGGACATAGTATTTAGCATAATTGGTTGAAACAATCATTTGCTGAAGGATTTGGATGTCTGATTGTAAACCAATAAAAGTACCCAAACCAGTAATAGTAATAAGACCAATAATCAATAGAATAATGTGCAGCTGCCCCTGACATGGTTTTGTTCAGGGTGAAAGTTTAGGTTTAAATGGGTTCCTGGTTATATGAATAGATACCTGGTCTGTGGGACAATCTATTGTAATGAATTCTAGGAGAATATGAGTCCTTCATCTGGCTTCCAGTGTTAGTGGGATGGGGGCAAGATTAAAAATGTATATAAAAGTAGTTAAGGCCTGGGACAAACTGGAGAACCTTAGTTTATTTGTTGTCTTGGAATTTGAAAAGTTTTTTGAGGGCATCATTGTGTCTCTCAATTAAAGCAGTTATTTGGGAGCTATCAAGGATGTGAAAGTTCTATTGAATGTCTTTTTCAAGAACCTAGCAAGATATATTTTAATAAGTGAAATTTGTGCTTTTTTTAAGTAGTAGTAATGCTTGTAACTTTGAAGGGAATAAGAAATATCCCAGCAAAGCCTTAGACTGTGGCCTCAGAACATACGGAGATTCGTAATTTTGATTTATTCTTTGGGTGTCTATAAATCAAGAAATTCCCAGAGGTTTTGTTTGGTTTGTCTTTGTTTTTTGCCTTAAAGGGTACAATTTTTAAGCAATGGCCTAACAGCTTATAATAAATATAAAGATGAAACCATTTGTTGACCAGGGCATGTAGTGCAAACACAATGGCCTGAAGTTTGGCTGAGTGCGTTGTTTCTTGGTCTCCATCATTTATTAGGGACTGATATGGTTTGAATGCTTGTCCCCTCCAAATCTCATGTTGAAATGTGATTCCCAATGTTGGAGGTGGGGCCTGGTGGAAGATGATTGTATCATGGGAGCAGATCCCTCATGAATAGCTTAGCATAATCCCCTTGGTAATGACTGAGTTCTCCCCCTAGTTAGTTCACATGAAATCTGGTTGTTTAAAAGAGTTTGGGACCTCCCCCTTGTCTCTCTTGCTCCTGCTCTCTCCATGTGACATTTTGGCTCCCCATCACCTCTGCCATTATTGTAAGCTTCCTGATGCCTCACCAGAGTAGATGCCAGCACCATGCTTAATGTACAGCCTCCAAAACCATGAACTAAAATAAAACCTCCTTTCTTTGTAAATTACCTAGCATCAGGTATTCCTTTATAGCAATGCAAAAATAGCCTAACACGGAAAATTGGTACCAGAAGCGGGATGTTACTATAAAGACAAGGAAAGATGTGTAAGTGGCTTTGGAATTGGGTAAGAGGCAGAGGTTACAAGAGTTTGGAGGGCTCAGAAGAAGACAGAAAGACGAATTAAAATGTGGAACTTTGGTTGTGACCAAAATGCTGATAGAAATATGGACAGTGAAGACCAGGCTGACAAGGTCTCAGATGGAAATGAGGAATTTATTGGGCATGTTATGCCCAACCCATGTTATGCCCTAACAAAGAGCTTGGCTACATTGTGTTCACATCCTAGGGATCTGTGGAAGGCTGAACTTAAGAGTGATAACCTAGCATATCTGGTGGAAGAAATGTGTAAGCAACAAAGTGTTTAAGATGTGGCCTAGCTGTTTCTAACAGCCTACAATCAGATATAGTAATAAAGAAATGACTTAAAGTTGAAACATATTTAAAAGGGAAGCAGAGTGTAAAAGTCTGAAAAATTTGCAGCCTGGTCCTATGGTAACAAAAGAATGCAAGCAGGCTGTGGAGCAACCACTGGCTAGAGAGATTACCATGAGTAAAAAGGAGCCAAGTGCTAATATTCAAGATAATGGTAAAAAGGCCTCAAAGGCATTTCAGAAGTCTTCAGGATGGCTTCTGCCACCACAGATTCAGATGCCTAGGAGAATAACGGTTTCAGGGGCTAGGGCCAGGGCACTGCTGCCCTGCTTAGCCCCAGGACACAGCTCGCCTCATCCTGGCCACTCCAGCTCCAGCCTTGGCTCAAGGGAGCCCAAGTGTAGCTCAGAATGAAGCTCCAGAGGGTGCAAGCCATAAGCCTTGGCTGTTTCCACATGGTATTAAGTCTGCGGGTGCTCAGAATGCCCATGTGAAAGAGGTGCAGCAACTTCCCTCTAGGTTTCAAAGGATGTTTTGGAATGCCTGGGTGTCCAGGCAGAAGCATGCTGCAGGGGCATTCTCCACAGAGAATCCCTACTGTGGCAGTTCCCAGAGGGAAATGTGAGGTTAGAGTCCCCGCACAGAGTCCCCACCAGGCCACTGCTTAGTGGACCTGTGGTAAGAGGGCCACCATCCTGCAGACCTCAGAATAATAGAGCCACTTGCAGCTTGCATCCTGAGCCTGGAAAAACTATAGGTCATTAATTCCAACCTGTGAGAGCAGCCACAGAGGCTGCACCCTGCAACACAGAGTTGCCCAAGGATTTGCGAGCCCACCTGTTGTACCAGTGTGCCCTGGATGTGGGACATGGAGTCCAAGTTGATTATTTTGAAACTGTAAGATTCAATGACTGCCCTGCTGGGTTTTGGAATTACTTGGAGCCTGCTGCCACCCGTTCCTTTTTTTTTTGGCTGGTTTTTCCCTTTCGAAACAGGTATGTATAACCAACACCTGTACCACAATTGCATTTGGGAAGTAAATAACTTATTTTTTGATTTAATAGGCTCAGAGGTGGAAAGAGCTTGGCCTTGAGTCTTAGATAAAACTTTGGACCTTTGATTGAGTTAATGTTGGAATAAGTAAGGCCTTGGGAGACTGTTGAAAAGGGATGATTGTATTTTGCAGTGTAAGAAGGGCATGAGATCTGGGGGGCCAGGGTCATAATGACTTGGCTTGGATGCATGTCCCCTCCAAATTTCATGTTGAAATGTGGTTTCCAGTGTTGGAGGTGGGATCTGGTGGAAGGTGGCTGGATCATGGGAGTGGATCCCTCATGAGTAGCTTAGCATCATCCCATTGGTGATAACTGAGTTCTCCCTCAGTTAGTTCATGCAAGATCTGGTTCTTAAAAGAGTCTGGGACCTCCCCCTTCTCTCTCTTGCCATGTGACATGCTTGTTCCCCATTGCTTTCTGCCATGAGTGTAAGCTTCCTGAGCTTCAGCAGAAGCAGGTGCTAACACCATGCTTCGTGTACAGCCTGCAGAACTATAGGCCAAAATAAAATCTCTTTTCTTTATAAATTACCCAGTCTTTATAGCAATTAAAAAAAATGGCCTAACACAGGGACATTGTGGCTAAGGGATGGAAAGAAGCAACATTCCACTAAGTACCATGATGTATGATGGTTAGCAGTGCTGTCTACATAGTTTGCCAACTCATTATCATTTACTCAGTTATTCCCAAAGGGCTTCCCAGGCCTAGAGAAGGGGTATAGGGTAAGGATGACCTCCTCCAGCACCCTGGCATCTTTTAAGGGACTGAGGACCAGGGAAGCCACCCCTCCTTCAGGTAGCATACACCAGAAGGCCCAGGTTTGGCTTTTCTTAGAGAGGCCTTTGTAGCTATGCCAAGCTTGTAGGGTGCCGTTTCTATTACTTAAAGCATAGTGAGTGGTTGGGTATGGAGAATCACAGATTTAGGGTTTGTGAAAGTCTTTATTTTCAAGAGATCCCTGTTGGTAGCCAGGCACTTGTTGTTTTAATGGTGTATAGCATAAAGCCAAGAGGGGCAATATCTTGCATAAGAAGCCCTGGGGCAACCAATGGCATTTATCAGTGGTCCAAGGACTCCTGGAAGCAGGTTTTCATTTTTTTTTTCTTTTTCTTTTTTGAGACGGATTTTCGCCCTGTCACCCAGGCTGGAGTGCAGTGGCGTGATCTTGGCTCACTGCAGCCTCTGTCTCCCAGGTTCAAGCAATTCTCCTGCCTCAGCCTCCCAAGTAGCTGGGACTACTGGTGCATGCCACCACACCTGGCTAATTTTTGTGCTTTTCGTAGAGATCGGGTTTCGCCATGTTGGCCAGGCTGGTCTCAAACTCCTGACCTCAAATGATCCCCCCGCCTCAGCTTCCCAAAGTGCTGGGGTTACAGACATGAGCCACTGTGCCAGGCCAAAAGGTTTTCAAAGCCTCTACAGTGAAGGAGTTTTCTGAGGGCACTCACAGGAGTGCCTATTGATTTTAATTTAGAAGTAAAATTTGTAAATGAGGAATATGTTGCCACCAGAACTCAGAAGTACTAAGAAATATTGGACTTAACTGACCTTAATGGTTGTAAACACTGAATCTCCTTGGAAGAGGATATTAATGTAGTATCATACCTGTGTTCCTGGAGAAAGTGGATGCCATTAAGATCTTGTTTGCGAATATTGTATGTGATGACAAAGCCGTTGGGAAGTATCCCATGGGTAACCCAGAAAGGTATATTGTGCTTCTTCAGAGGTGGAGGCAAACTACAGCTGTGAAAGGATGTAGAAATAGAAACTGAATGGAACAGGTTAGCCAAATCTATAAGAGCAAACTATGTACCAGATGTTAATTGGGTTGAATCAACAATGTTAATAATATTAGTTATTGAGTATAGGGGTCCTGATGAATAGGATCACAGTATTAAGGTTGTAGTAGTCTGTAGTATGGCACCTTTTATATGTGTACATATATATATATATTTTTTCTTTTTTTTCAGATTTTGGAACAGAGAAAGATTGGCTGCTAAATGGAAAAGCAGGAGGGAGAATTATCCCTTTAATAATTAGGTTTTATATACTTAGTTTTAATCCTTGAGGAGCCCGTTTCAACTTATACTGGGCCATATTAACTATTAACTGGGGGGGTTATGGGGTCCCATTTTATCAATCCAATTTGTAAGTACCAAAAACTTACTTTAATTTAAATTTATTACTTACTGTGTCAGAGAATCTAAGTCCAACATAGAATATTTTATAGCAATGGGGTATATGATTACGGGAAGTGTAGGCATGGCCATAGTTAAATTGAGGAATACTCATTTTTGTATCTTATACAGGCAAAATATAGAAGTAGAATATTTAAATTTAGTGGGACCCCAGATGTAACTATAGTTTGAGTCCCGGTATTAATTAAGCCCATGCATTTTGGTCAATTAGTGCATTTTAGCAAATGTTAAAAGTTAAGTTAGAATCTCTGTTGTGGAGATGCAAAAGCCAATCAGTGCCCTTTATCGTTTTTGTTATTAACAAAAATTCTTTAGTATATGAATTTTGACTTTCCAATGAAATCAAATTATGGAAAATATATATACAATTTATTATATATTTATATTGAAATATTGTGTTTGCATATATATGTATTAATGTTCTATATATAAAGGTAATTAAATTAATTACCTTTTATTTTCCTCACCTCTTCTTCACCAACACAGTGAAGCTCAGTGTCATATCACACTTTCCAACTATTACTGAGGGGTCATTGCTGCTTTCCTGAAACCTGGTGGCCCCTGTCTATAACCTGTGAAATGGTGGTAGAGCTCCGCCATCCTGGCCAGCTCACTCTAGCAAGATACTAGGACTTCACCATTTATAATCAATACAGTACTGACCACTACAGAGATCCCAGGGCATTGGAACCGTATACCTGCCACAAGGAGCAACACACATTCAAATAGTGGCCTGCTGCACAGGGTCCTTTGAGATCCCAAGAAAAGCTGATGATGTCACAAAGGAAAACACACCCTGATTATATTGAGACTTGCTCTCTGACAGCTTCAAAAGAACTTTAAGGGCTCATCAATCTGTCTACAGCCACCACAATTTCAAGCAAATCCCCAAGGCAACACCTGAGAGCAGAAGTAGGCACCAGTGCAAAATAGCTTGATTGACTACTGGCAAGTAGTAGTGCCATCAGATACCAACTGGACCATCTGATATGGAAAATAAGTCATCCATTCCCAGTGGGCAGACAATGATATTGTATCCAAGCTTTGGCTATAATCATACCTTCTACATCAATTGTTTTGGATAAAACTCTTTGAGTTGATGGCTATTGTTTTCAGCAGCTACCAGATGTCCAGACAGAAGAGCATCACTCAGGGATTCACCTGCATGAGTCTCCTTTCGGTGGCTTCACAGTCAGGGGTCAGATTGCAAGTGTGGCTTCAGTGACACAACCACCATATAATAGTTTAAGAGATTTTAGTACCCACATAGAGGTCAGGGGGTTCTGGTAGAGAGAAAGAGAAGGGACCCATGTGTCAATGCCTTTATTGGGTCCAGGGCATTATCCAAACAGTTTTCCTGTAGGGAAACCACCAGCTATAACTGGTGGTTTTAAAGCAAGCAGTCATTATTTCCAAGAGGTTACGCTGTGACTGGAAGGTAGACACTTAGAATTCACAGGCAAATGTCTGAATGGTCTATTCAAAATAAGTGAGAGAAAAGCTGGGAGCCCAGCCTACTACATGGGAGAGATGCCTCTAAGTTTTTATCTCTGGTCACTGTCTGGAACCATTTAGGTGAGTATAGCATAGGAAACTGTGCCAAGTGTGACTGGGCCCTATTTCTGGTAATAAAAAGTTAAACTTACATTTAAAAATGGATGCTAAGGCAACAGAAAGTTATACGCACTCTACACTCTCCACCCTCCACACACATATTTTATGTTTTTGATGTCAAAATTTACATCATTTTATAATGTATATCTCTTGGCAATTTATCTTACCTACAATTTTTATTAATAGTTTTACACACCATCATTACAGAACTATAGTATTTTGAATATGGCTCTGCTCTACGTATACCATTGAGTTTTGTGATTTACTATGCTTCATGTTATTAATTAGCAGCCTTTTGCTTCAGTTTAAAGAACTCCATTTAGCAATTCCTATAAGGCAAGTATAGTGATGATGAACTCTCTAAGGTTGGGTGTTTGTGTAAGAAAATTTTTATTACTGTCTGAATATGGAAAAATAGTTTTACTGGATAAAGTATTTTTGGTTAGCAGTTTCCCCCACCCCCTTCAAAACTTTGGCTATATCATTCCATTCTCTCCTGACCTTCAGGATTTCTGCTGAGAAATCCACCGATCTACTGATAGTCATATTGACACTTTTATATTTGATGCATCTCTTACATCTTGCTGCTCCCACAATTCTTATATGTGTTTAATTTTTGATAGTTTGATTATTATGTGTTTTAATATACTCAATTTGAGATGAATTTAATTGGAGCTCCCTCTGCTTCCTGTACCTGGGTGTTGGCATCTATCCCCATATTAGGAAAGTCATTATTTATTTAAATATGATTTCTGGCCTTTTTTCTCTTTCTTCTCCTCCTTATGCAAAGGTTTGGTCTCTTGATCGTCCAATAATTCCTGTAGGCTTTCTCCATTCTTTTTTATTCTTTTGTCTGTTTGCTCTTCTAAATGAATAATTTCAGATGTTCTTTCTTTCAGCTGATTTTTTTCTTCTGCTTGTTTGAATCTGCTATTGAAGTTTTCTCTTAATTTTTTTGTTGTTGTTCAGTCATTGCATTCTTCATCTCTACAATTTCTATCTGGTTCTTTTTTATTGTCTCTATTTCTTTGTCAATCTTATTGCTGTTTCCATGAAATGTTTTCTAAATTTCGTTAAATTTCCTCTTCATATATTCTTGTAGTTCACTGAACTTATTTATGAGTATTGTTCTGAATTATTTGCAAATCATTTCATAGATCTCCATTTTGTTGCAGTCCTTTATTTATTTATTTATAGACGGAGTCTTGCTCTGTCACCCAGGCAGGAGTGCAGTGGTGCGATCTCGACTCACTGCAACCTCTGCCTCCCAGATTCAAGCAATTCTCCTGCTTCAGTCTCCCAAGTAGCTAGGACTACAGGATCCCACCACCACACCTGGCTAATTTTTGTATTTTTAGTAGAGACAGGGTTTCACCATGTTGGCCAGGCTGGTCTCAATCTCCCAACCTCAAGTGATCCATCTGCCTCAGCCTCCCAAGTGCTGGGATTACAGGCACGAGCCACCGTGCTCGGCCATTACTGAAGCTTTACTAGTTTCTTTTGAAAGTGTCATGATTACATGATTCTTGGTAATTCTTGCATTCTTGTGCTGTTGTCCATGCATTTGAGGAGACAGCTTCCCCTCTGGCCCTTTCAGGTGTTCTTTGGCAGGAATAGACCTTCACTATTTAGTCTAGTCTCTGATTCTGCAAGGACCAACTGTAACAATCCCAGGCAGGCAGAGCTTGTTTTGAGTTCTTTAGTTGACTAGGATGCTGCCTTCACTCTAATGTTGGATGGGGCTGCTGCTATCTGGTGAGACCACTACCTGGGCTCTGCTATGAGGCAAAGCTACTGGCTGGGTACTACAATGGCTTTTGGTCAGGTAAGTTACAAGATATATTCCCTGGACAGGCAATTCAGTTATTTGGGATCTATATTTGAGTGGGTCTGTAGGATGGGCTTCAAGGTTAGGTGTCAGTGCTACTCAGGACAGGTAGGACCAGAGGCTACCCTCCTTACAGATGTGTGACTAAGGATTGCCTCCTTGTCTGGGTGGAGCCATGGGGTGGGCTTTTCTATGAGCTGAGTAGCTGACCACTCCCAAGTCAAGCCCATTAAGCTCCTTTGCTTTTCTTAAATCCATGGAGGTGGGAGTCTCCCTGCTTGGGAAAGGTCATTGTGTAGATTTCTTTTTGGTTAAATGGAGCTCTGCTTAACTTCCTAGGCCAAGCAGAACTAGTCTCTGTGTTTCTCTAAAATACGTGAAAATGGGAGTCTTCCTGCCTGGGTAAGGTCATTGAGTGAAATTGCTGCTGAGTGGAGTTGATGCTTGACTTCCAAGGTCAAGCCAGTCTAGCCCCTTCACTTCTCTGAAATCCACTGAGGCCGAAGTCTTTTTCCCTATGCAGGGTCGCTGGGTGGTTTTTATGGCTAGATGGAGCTGCTGCTTGACTTTCTGGATCAAGACAGTCTAGTCTCTTTGCTTCTCTAAAATGGGAGGAGGCAAGCATCTCCCTGACTGGGTGGGACCACTGGAGTAGGCTCTGAGGCAGGCAAGGAGAATAAAAGTCTAGAAACTCAAACTAGCTTGAACTTCCCACCATGCTTCTCAAGGCAACCAGCTCAGCTTTGTGGATGGGCTATAAGGTTGACTGATGTCTCTGATCAGGCTCCATAGCTGGCAACAGCACAGAGGCATTACCAAGATCCATGTGCTGGTAACTATGACTTATGCCTCCTTTCTTTATTTCTACCTGACACCAGGCATTCTAGCCATGTCATTTTCCCCAGTGTTCCCTGTGAGACTAGAGTGGGCTTGTAGGAAACAACTCAGAATGCTAGGAAAGCTGGATAACTACCTCTAGTTCTCTTTTCCCCCTGTAGAAACTGTGAGCCCAGGGAAATCCTCTCCCTCTGGCATTGTGCTAACTTGGGGGAGGAAAAGGGGCAGCACAGTCAGAGTGAGACCATTCTTCTTATCCTTCTAATTCAGATTTCATTGAGTTCTATGGACCACATAGGTGTCAAAGGCTTGTTTCTAAGTGTTGGGGTTTTCAAAAGGATGTTCTAATCTGTGAATAGTTGTTTGCTGAACTTTCTGTGATGGGGGATTGAAGCCCAAGACTTTCACCATCTTGCTGATGTCTCCTACCTTTTGTTTATTTTTATCTCTTACTTTCTACTCTAAATGGTAAAGTAAATAAAACTCTTACCTGTCCACCTGCCTCACTTTTATAATTCTATCATAAAGTATAAAGGTGAGAAATCTTGGCTTTCAAAATACCTTCTAATATTTACAGAGCTGGAAGATTGTAAAAAATTCAGAGTGGCCATATTCATTAAGAACTTTGCTCTCCAAGGCTACAGGAATGCATCAAGAAAATAAACCATAAATATGATACATTGTTGATCATTCAGCACTCAAAAGACTGTCTTCGAGGACTATACTTTAAAAATATACAGTTTTTCTACTAAAATAAAATGAACTTAGAATTTGAAGCTGATGAACAGGAAAATCAATGTCAATTAATGAAATTTTGTCATATTATTTCTTTCCTGGTTCCACAGCTTTAATACTCTTAGTTATTTATATATATTATATATATTAATATATAACATATATGTTAACATATATATAACATATATATTTACTTTTAATCGTATATTTTATTTTTGTATTGTCATTTCCAATGAGAATGTTCCAGAAATTAATATTTTAACTAAAAACAAGTATTGAAAGCCTTGTACTAAAAGTGAAGTTTTACAAACACAAACTCCATTTTCTTTTGTATAATGTGTGTAAACAAACGCTCTATGATGCTTTTTGTGAACTGGTTATTTAAATATGTGGAAGTGAGCAAATGTTATTGCTGATTCAAAAGAAGGCAAAGGCACTTGCTGTGTGAGCAGAAAATGTTGAAGATATTTCTGAAGGAAAGAGTATGTCACCTAAATTAATGTGGTACACTCGCCTCATAAGTCATCTCCACCACTCTGCTCTACCACACTGCTGGAAAGAGTAGAGGTCAATATTCTACTCATTTAGAACACACAGGGCCTATTTATCCACTGTGGGACTCATATTTCTTCATGTAGTCAGGACACAATAAGACTCAGGTTAAAAACTTCTTTAAGAAATCAATTATTCAAGATACTATATCAGCCATTAAACTTAAACAAATATTTCAAAATCCTGCTTGCTGTCGTCAGTTAGGGAATGCCATGACTAGACTACATATACATCTACAGACTTAAGTTTCAGCACTGTCACGGCTCCTCACTCCCACTCAATAAATTGTTTCCTTCCTCGTGTTTATTGAATCCTGCTTTCTTTTCTTTTATTTTTTTCCAAAATCCTTTTAAAAGGTACATGACATTTCTCTGCTCAATTAGACTTAATAACTAAAATTTTTTTACTCAGAAGGGGTGCCATATTAAGCATGGTGGCCATGCTCACAAAAAGAAAAAAAAAAGTGAGGGCAGTAAGTGAAGAATATCAGACGTAAGGAGGCACTGGCAGTGTCTAAAGCAAACTTCAAGTGGTCAACATTTTGTTTCTGATTCTCTTTTTGTGGAAGGTAATAAAATACTACATGTACTTATGGTAATGTTTAAAGAGCTAGTTCTGAAGATTTAGATTAATGATTGCTACTTATAGAAATTATGATTGGTCATAACAATTAAATGAATATTGAACAAATGGACTTTTCCTATCCTTGTGGGCCAATTTCCAACAGTATACATATTCTTGGTACTGTTTTGTTCCCACAGTTGCACAGAGTTATACTTTGGTTTTGTTGTTCAGGAAATAAGCTCATTCAGTGTACCCATATGGTGCCCTAGATTCTATTGAAAAGTCAACGAATTATGTTGGTGAATGACAGTGGACCACTTGATGCCCTCATTTTCTTTTCTATTATTTGGTTTGAGTTCATTTTGATTGCTGAATATTAAGTATCTGTATCTGCTTAGAATGGATGAGAATTATAGGAGCTGAGAATATGGTGGAAAAAGGCAGGAAGCTGACTCAAACCGCACAGCTGGCGTGACGAGATTTGACCACCTGGGTTGCCCATTTTCTAATGCTCCACAGAGATCTATGTACATTCGACCTTTTCTGCCAGTCTTTGTTTCAAATCAAACTACTTCTTTAACAACTTTCTTTCAGATTAATTTTTTTAAATACTCATTGAGTACCAGTTATCTATGAAGCACTCTGATAGGTTTTTTTAATAAAAAATATTGAAAGAATGTAATTAATGTTTTCAAGGAGTTAGGATCCTTGGGAAAATCACCATTAAATCAATACACTTAAATAAAAGCTACTGTAACTGGTGGCATGTTATATGTGGAAAAGATAAACGTGTCTAAGGAGGTTTGGGACAGAAGGGTTAAATAGCAAGAAAAACAAAATACTTTCTAAAAGAAGTGACATGGGAGGGGAGCCTTAAAAATTGTGATTGTACCCTCTTCTTAGTATGTATCTAAAGGAATAGATGTTGGTATGCAAAAGAGATACCTGCACTCCCATGTTCATTATTCAAAATAGCCAAGGTATAGAAGCAACCCAAGAGTCCATCAATAGATTAATGGATAAAGAAAAACGTGATATATATATACACACACAGACAAAATAAAAGGAAATTCTGTCATTTACAACAACACAGATGAAATTGGAGAGCATTCTGCTAAGTAAAATAAACCAGGTACATAATGACAGATATTATATACCATCTCACTTACACTGGAGTGTAAGAAAGTCAACCTTTGAGAAACAAGGTAAAAAGGTGGTTACCATAGGTAGAGAAGGGATAGGTACAGGGGAGATGTTGATCAACAAGTGCAAAATTTTAGTTAGACTGGAGGAATAAGTTTTAGTGATCTATTACACTCCATGGTGACCACAGTTAATAAAAATTTGTTGTATATTTCAAAATTGCTAGAAGAGTAGATTTTTCATCTTTTCACCACAAACAAAAAACCGTTGATGAAGAGATGGACATGTTAATCAACTTGACTTAATCTTCCTGAAATGTTTATGTACATCAAAGTATCACATTGTATCTTTCAAATATACATAATTGCCATTTGTCAATTAAAATATAATTTCAAAAAATTGTGATTGCAAAATATAATGTGAATTTGACAGGTGAGATCTAGCAGTCACTGCCTTTGCCTCACCAACTAAAGGTACAATAATAAGGGTCAGAGTTTATCCTTCCATCCCATGCACTTTCAGTTGATATATGTTTCCATTCCATGCATTGCTAGCAGGCTGGTTAGAATTTTTGTTGCCATGAATCCATCATCCCTGCCCTTCTTTCATTTCTTTGTGACAAAAGACTCAATTTCTATAAACATCTTTTCACATATGTCTCTTTTTCTATCATTTTGTCATATTTTAGTCCCTTCCTTGACAATTTGTAAGTTCTCTAAATTCAGTGAAATGGTGCTCTCCAAAGCAAAACAACAAAGATATCAGACCTGGAGCAAATCAAAATTGGTTTCTCTTTTCCTCTATGATATAACATTAAAAAAAAAAAATCCAGCAGGGCACGGTGGCTCATGCCTGTAATCCCAGCACTTTGGGAGGCCGAAGCGGGGAGATCAGAAGGTCAGGAGTTCGAGACCAGCCTGGCCAATATGGTGAAACCCTGTGTCTACTAAAAATACAAAAATTAGCCAGGCATGGTGGCGTGTACCTGTAGTCTCAGCTACTTGGGAGGTTGAGGTGGAAGAATCGCTTAAACCCGGGATGTTGAGGTTACAGTCAGCTGAGATCCTGCCACTGCACTCCAGCCTGGTTGACAGAGCGAGATTCTGTCTCAAAAAACAAAACAAAACAAAACAAAAACAAAACTATGAGAAAGTCAACAAAAGGAGACCTCACAAAACCGCCTAAAATGACTTGAAGTGTAGGCCCTGTTTCTTCAGATTGTTGAGGGAATACTATCATAGAAGAAAAAGCAGGAACTCTGAATACTGGGCATCTCTCCCACTATTTGTCCCTTGTGTTTTCATGTTCTATAATGTGGCCAAACCTTTGGCATCACCTGTATTCAAGTTACATTCATGCACTTGACAATGTCCTCCCTTCAGGTAGAACAAAGGAGGCTAATTTAGTTGTCATGTGGAAACAAGGATGTGTAGAAGTGGAGGTACAGAATAGACAAGGAAGCATGAGTGTTTATGGAGAGCTTTCAGCAAACAGGAAGCAGAAGGAATCTAGCAGAGCACAAATGTGACAATCTGGAAGAGAATTGCCTCTGTATGTTCAGCAAACATTCATCACCCTCTCCCTCTCAGCTCACTCATTCTTCAATAACCACACCCTAGAAATTGACACTGTATCACTTTCATTAGTTATACTTTCATTTGTCTAATTGTTCTCAACCCTCTCTTGGCATAAGAAACAGGATTGTAGAATGACTAGTATCCCCAGGAAAAGTAGATTCCATCTTCAGTAGCTTATGGAAAGGCTGATAATAATTTATTCTTACTGATCTCTTCCAGAAAGTCATAGAAGGAACAGCCCACCACCTAGAAGAAGAAAGAGAGGCAATTTTTCTGTGATTTTAAATGTATAAAAAGAAAAAAATATCAATTGCAGCATTAACTGTAAGCTGCACAGACAATAAATTGAAGATTGATTAAGCTCCCAAGTGTTGCTATGATTATTAACCAATAGCATCAGCAACTTACTACTCTACTTTACATGTCATAAACAGAGTAATAGTGAAAGATCAACAGGCACAACTACATGTGGTTATAATTTGTTCGGGTGATCTTAGAAATCTCATGAAAATGGAAGACAAAGCAGGTATTAGATAGTACAGAAATCTAGGTATTCCCATTTTAATTGTTCCTGTACCATCAGAGTTTAATTTCAGATTGTAACATTGTAGGATAGAGTTTGGTTCATTGTGTGTTCCAGTTTTAAAAGACAGAATTTTCTTATGTGGAAACCTGCCTGCAATTGCTGTAATATTTTTCTATCTTTTATTGTAACTTTGAAAAAAAACACTTAATTTCACCACTTTTCACACCCTTTATTTTTCTGTCTACTAGGATAAATTTGAGCTGAATATTTAATCTACCCACTTTACCAAGCATTTTCAATCATCAAAAAGCTGATGTGAAGGTAGCTGAATGTGATATGGAAAAACAGAATGAATCAGTAGAATTACCTAAAATTTATGTCATTCTAAAGCAGAGAGGTCAGTTCCTATCTTTTTTACACTTCTTCTTATTGCCTAATTCAGTACATGGAATATAACAGGTTCTCAGAATTTCTTGGTAAAATTGGATAAATATGAATATTCTTGTGTTATACAGAAACAGTAAATTATATTTGTCACCCACTTCTTACAACATAGTCTCTAGGGAAGCAAGAGGCCATCCAGCCTCTCAGAATTAAGGCTTGAAAAGTAGATTTGCTAAGGTAAGTGTCAATAAGGCCAGTTACAGGATCAAAGTGTTTTAGAGTATGAGACCTGGCCAGCAGTTTAAGTGAAATTGTCTCTTCAAAGGGGAACAAAGCATAGTAGAAAAAACACTACAGTGGGAGTTGACTAACAAGAATTCTGTCTTATGTCACACAGTGTCACGTAATTGTACACTGGATAAATCTCTTAAGCTTACTAGATCTCAATTTACTCATCTGTAAAGTAAAGCAAATTGAACCTAGAAATCTTCTATGTATGTCAAGGTGAATTTCCTTTTTACTAGCCTATTGCCTTTTATTTTGTAAACCAACATATATGAGAAATATAACAGAAGTCTTTAAAATGAACCTTTAATAATTATTTAATAATAATAATTGAAATAAAATCATGGCAGAAATGGGTCATCATATTTGGCTCCTTGACTAGGGCCTTGTCTTTCTTCATTATTCTTTTTTCTCTGCTTTGATGCTGTTAGAACGTGTGTGTATGTGCACGCCTGTGTGTGGTCCCACTTCGGCTGACAGGCGTGCTTGGCTTCTTGGATTTCTTCACAAGATCCAATGTGTTTGCTTGCACCAGTGCTTTTGTTATTTCTTAGTGACGATTTCTTCTAATCTTCCAACGTCTTCCTTCCAGAGCTTGATTTCCCCAGTAAGCTCCTACATGTATCTGTAGTGTAATTTCTTTCATAAATTCTGAAAAATCCCTTACTCCATGGCTCTCTTCTCTTTGCTGAAAACTGGAGGATACAATGGCAATAGGTAACATGTTAACCAGCAATTACAGTCTTTAACTTTTTTTGCATTGTCTTTAGTCTCTAACTTCAATCTCTTTATTGCTATTTGACTTTGAACTTCCTTGATATACTGAATAAATGCAGAATAAATGCAGGATGACTGCAGATCCATATACCTATTCTTTACCAGGCAGAACACAGAGTCTTGACAACTGCTTCCTGCTGAAAAGAGTTCTTTGTCCATTCTACAAATAAGAAAATAGAATTAGGGGAGAAATAGAAATGTTTCTGGGCTGATCTCATTCTAAGACCATTTCCAAAACTGTCCCTAAGGAGAGGAAAGAGGCAGAAAAAAAAATGGCTATGAGGTGCAACTCCAGCAATTGTCTTTGAGATCTCTACACATTTTTACATTGATCCTTTCTTTTCTAAGGAAAATTAAGATGAAATGCAGAAAATAATTTTAAAAAAACTAAAAAGTAGGCATGAAGGGAATATTTTGCTACTGAAAATCAGTACAAATATATATAAAACACATTTAAGAATAAAACTAAATCTATATTTTGATTTTTGATTGAAAATAGATTTCAAATTGTTGAATGACACAGAAGACATAATCACTGGTAACTGTGAGGGACGATCTGACTGTTAACTGCTTTGAAAGGCACTCTTTGACCCCTGTGTCCTACTGGTTTTTTTTAGCCCATTTCTAAATGGCAATGCCCTATCAAATGCTCGGATGCAAAATCTAGAGTTCAAATAATTGTCAGCACTCATCCGGACTCTTTTTTATTCCATCTTACATTTCTAAATCACATTTATTTCATAACGTTAAACTCAAGCCAGATGAAATCCCTTGACAAAGGAATCGAACAAGTCCAAATTGATCTCTTAAGTGGATCAATAGAAACTTAACTGAAATGGATTGGGGATTTTATCAAACTTGATGTAGTAGTACACTAATAAGATCACTTCCAATTCACACATATAGAACTAAATTTTCAGCACAAATTGATCTGATTACTAAGGATGAATGGTCACCTTTAATAATGGATTAAGGAGGTAAAGAATTCTTTTTTTTAATACAAAAGTGCTTTTTTTTTTAAACTCTTGGAGATTGCTTTAACTTTTATTCTTATACCGAATTGTATTTGCTTCTTACATGGTTTGACTTACAGGCTTGACTTTAGAAACGTTTTAATTTTTGTAATTTTATCTTCTTTTTTAAGTCAGAAATATCTTCTGAAGTGTTTCCAAAAGAACAGTTTGTTAATAGCCAGAAAAGCCATTATAATACAATGTACTGCTCCAATAAACCATAACATCTCTAAAAGCTGTTTGTAAAATAATGCAAATAATAGTTAGTAAATCTGTCAATGTGACAGAGAATTGCCTGTTTGAAATGTTTGCTTTGTCCATTCTGTGACTATTAATTTGATAATTTAGATACATGATACTTAGGAGATCTGTCACATGTTAGAATTTATTAAAATTCCTCATAAAATTTATGCATAAAAGTTTGCTGATAAATCTTCCACTGGATTGGTTTAGAAACTTAACACAGTGATGAATAAAGACTGAAGATTATATTTCTCTAAGAAACAAAAGCCCTTATCTACCTTCCAATCCACTTGAACTATTAGAAGACTCGTTTATCCTAACATCCATCTCTTCATTTCAACATGGAGTGACTAGCTTCTGCATTTCTCTCCAGTGTTGGCTACAGAATGCTCAGAACAAGTTTCACTTTTCTCCAACAAAGAGATTGTTTCTATAAAATGTTTTGATCCTAGGATATCTTATTAACATTTTGCTAGTGAATGCATACTTTTTCTGGACCTTTCCTTCCTAAGATCATGCAATCTCTCTCTCTATGTGTGTCTCTCTCTCTTTCTCTATCCTGTATCTCCCTCTTGAAGTCCTTTACTCTGCTGAGTCAATCTCTCTCTTCATTTTCCTTCCGTTAGATAAACAGACCCAAAAGCAAATATCTTCTCTGTGCCTAAGAAAATGTTCAAAATAAGCAGCCAAGGCTTGGAGAAAAGGCATCTTGTTTTGCACTCTCCTTTCATAACTGGTTGGTGTACTCTCAATTAGAAATCCTCAAACATATTCATACTTCAGTAAGGGAATAACAACGTAGGACACATAGGCAGACTTGTTTGCTTCCAGTTTCTTAGGTGTGCTGAGTCCAGATTTCTGGACTCCATCTAAAATGGTCTCCATCTTTATGTTTCAGGATAACTCATAAGAGTTATGCATTGGAGTATTCCTAAAGACCTAGAAATTCCTGTAGTATCTTTTCCCTTGTGTTACCTTTTCTGTTCATTTTTACCAAGAACTACAAAAATAGCTGATTTGTCTGGTGTAGATTTTGGATTTTTGTGGATCACTAGGACCATACCATTTTGGATATTTGTGGATCACTAGGACCATACCACCATAAGGTCAAATTAACATCTTTCAACATGAGAACTATACTAAATATATAAGTAAACAAGGTATTATATAGACACTCAAAGGACTTGGAATTATCCCTGTCTTCCCCGATGTCATTCTCCCATAGTTTTTCTCTTTACTCTTTACTTTTTCTTATGTTGTTTTCCAAAATAATTTTATTCTATTATTATTACTATAAAAGTAATTATGTTGTTATTGTGAAATAAATATTTGGAAGATCTGAAAAACTACAAAAATAAAATTTAAAACTCATGTATAATCTCATAAGCCAAAAACAATCATTATTTATGTTTTAGAAAGAACCTACTGTATATTCAAGTCCAAAAGTTCAGGAACTAAATAGTTAAATAGGAAATCTCTTTCTACTTCTAGACCAAAGGCCAAATAATAGTCACATGTTCTGTCTATTCAAACCAAGATAAGGCCACCTTTTCCAAAAGGAGCAGACAAAAGATTCAAGAGATTTAACAGAATAGTTATCTCCAATTTTATTAAGCTATAACTGATCTTACCCTCCTTTCATTCACCTATCCTACCTGGCTATGTGGGAAGGAATCCAAAAGGGAGAGAGAAAGTAAATATAAATGGCCCTAGCATCTCTAAGAAAGAGCATGATCCAGGCCACCAATAGTACCAGAACACTCTAGCTCAGCACAGAGAAAGCCCTGCCCATTTACAGGTGGATGACAATGCGTTTTTGCCTTTGAACAATATACATCTCCTACAGTCTCATTTAAGTGAAATATTTCCATCACTCCTTGAGTAAGGATTCAAGAGGTTGTGTGAGGAGACAGAATTTCAACTCTCTTAAGGGGCTAACACCATAATATATAAGATATGACATGAGTATAGATGGTTCAAATGGAGTAGTGGTGGAACTTACTTAATCTGAGATAGCTGAGGGAATGAGAGATGAGTGTTGTTATTTACTGTAAGGTCTTGTAATGTCCCTCTGAGAGTGATGTTTCCACATCCTCACGCTGTTGAACTTGGGAGTAGGTATGCTACCTGTTTGGGCCCATGAAATGTTCATGAAGTGATGTGAATTGATGAGAGGCAAAAGTTTTAAGAGCCTATGTGTGGTCTTTCATGTCTCTTTTCTCTCTTCAGTGACACAGTTCCAGAGAGAGAAGGCTCCATTACCCTGAATTCTACAGGGAAAGCAACAAGGAGTAGAGTCAGAGCTGATAAGTAAGGACATTAGCATGAGAGAAATAAATAGTTATCATTATAAATCAATAGAATTTTTGAGTCATTTGTTGTTGTAGTGTGACATAGCCTATTCTGATGGATATAAGCCAGATGCCAAAGCTTTCACAAACTGATGGAGGACATAACAGATGACACCAGCAAGTAGTGGCGAGCATACTACAGCTATAAAGACTGAGCCACAAAAGAGATTTGTTTTTATGAAAGGGTGAAAGGTAAACTTCTTAAAGCTGCATAAATTCAGATTTTTTTTACTATGTGTATGATTTTGATTTATACATTCTTTATTTTTACTTAACATAATACTGTGAACATTTTTCATGTTTTAAATATTTTTGGAAAGTATCATTTTCAGTGTCTATATGCTATCCCGTTTATTTACTTATCGTATCATTGGCAGTTAGCTTGTCTCCTATTTGTCATTGTCAATGAAACTGTAAAAATTATCTTCATTCTAATATTCAAATTTTGAGTACAAAATTTTACAACCTTAGTTGGCTATTCATGTTTTTAAAATCTTTTTTGTATTCTCCTTTGCATTACTATATAGCTCCTTTTATGCACATATCATGTTTATTATTTCCCCTTAATATCCCTTGATATTTACTCCAGTAAATTACACAAAGCTAATACATAATAATTATAACTAGTCAACAAACCAAAGTGTGCTATGAACAAACTTTAACTCTTATAAAGAAAACTGAAAGAATTGTGGAATGATTTCTGGACTGTACTTGCAGCACAGGTGATCTAACTATCAGCATTACTTTGTATTTAGAGGAGGGCTAATTCTAGCATGCGAACTGAGTTTTATGGTACATTTGATATAGATGGCTAGGCTGTCATCAGAGTTTAGAAGACAATTTAAGGAAAAGGGCAAAAGTCAATATTTTAATATATCCAGATTCCTATTTTCTTCCTTATTGAAGAAGTAAAAGCTATTAAATACAATAGGATTTTGTAAAATCAAAATTGTGACTGATTTAGTTATAAAACAGGACATTACTGGGAATGAAAGAAAAACTAAAGTCTTTCTAATTAGTCATCCATAGATGATACACAATCTAGATAATTCTGAAAGGAGGTGAAGAGAGAGAACTCAGTTTCACTCAAATTATCTTGTATGCAATACAGTTAGAAAATTTATCAAATATAATGGATGTACAGGATATAGTGGGGGGAGTTGAAACTGATAACCACATCTCTGACTTGAGCCATAAGTAAAATGGTAATGCCAATCCCTCAGACAGAGAAAACCAAGGTAGGTACTGAGTCAAGAGGAAAGCCTCTTGTAGACATGGACATGTGAAAAAAATGTGAGGCCGGAGTATTTAGAGTGTTTAATATGTGTTTCTCCATTTGCTAATGTGGTGGTAACTTGCTACACTTAACAGCCTGGTTGGTGCAGTATCTAATCCTACTCATTAGCTAGTTATATCCTGTGACATAAACTTACAAAAGAACAGAAAAGCAGTGGAGAAGTAGGAAAATGTTTATCAAGGCAGTAAAGTAGTCAAAATAAATGCTTACACAATAACATGCTTTAACTCATTTGGAGTAAGTGCTGGCTATTAAATATAGTCAAAACAGATACCATGCTGTGAATTACAGGGTCTTAAACATCTCCTTCACTGATATTTGACTTGTTAGAGTGTAATGGTGGGCGGAGAGAGGAGTATCACAATAAATAATAGAAGATAAATTCTAGGCCTGTCAGCAATGATTTCTTATGTGTTATTTTCACTTAAACACTGAAGGAAATGACAAAGGCATAAATAGAATGAAAGCCAACTTAATGAAGTCTTTTTTATACAGTTCAGCAACACTGAATCTAAACCAGACAAGAAAATTTCAGCACTTAAGTCAGACCCCAGGACTGGTTTGCCAGAATCAAAACTGAGATGCGCTTCTGGAATTGTTGTAGAGTGAGTTAAAAAGGTTAATGTGTTCATGTCATCTAATTTTTGCATTTTTTCAACTTGGTGGTGCCTGCAAAATCTCTGTAGAATTATAAGGTTTACTCTGTAATTGAAGATGTACTGTAGATTAGTGACTACTTAGTCACTGCAGAGTATTGAGCACAGCAATAAATCTAAAATTAAAAAAAAAACTATGAACCTTCAAAGGTTAAGAGGCCTCCAGTACAAGCTAGTCTACCTTTTAGCTTCTAAAGATACTTATATCTGAACTGCAGTTGACCAAAATTTACATTGTCATTGCAAAATCAAAACAAGTCAAAGATTGTGCTGTGTTAATCTTCCACACACTGATAGCTGTCTGTGAACAAAAGTTGCTTCAAGAAAGCCAATTGGTATTGGATTAATCCATTCATTTAACCATTTTATTGACAATATATTTCATGTCAGACACCACGTCATGTACTACTATAATCCAAATATGAAGTGCATCTTCCTTCCCTCTCTGTCTTAGGGACCTAGGTATATGGCTTGAATCATAAATTCTAAAATAGTAGAAAAGCCAAAGCCTTCTTGTATAGCCTTACTTTTTCTTGGTGCCATCTACTTCCAGACCTATTAATAAAGAAAGTTTAGTTCCTTTAATAGTAACACACACACATACACACATACTCCTGCCTGTTCTCAAGTTCAGTAATGCCATTAAAAATGTAGTACTCACAAATATAGAATTATATGGCAAAATGCATAACCTTCTCCCATTTCTCTAGGTCTCCGCTTATACCTCTTTCCTCTTCTCCAATCTCTCTCATGTCTCAAAGCCAAAACAAATTTTTTCCTACTTTTATACCAAATTATTTCCTACTTTTAGACATCTGTGTAATATTTCATTGGAATGTTCTAACTCAAAACTAAGTCCTCTTTCTGGTTCATGGTACCCAATAATATCTCCAGTTGCTAGAAAAGGATTGTTCAACAGAATTTTCTGTAATAACGGAAGCATTCTATATTCATATTGTCCATAGACTAGCCACTGATCATTTGTGGCTACTGAGCATTTGAAATGTGGCTAGTGTACCTGAGGACTGACTTTTTAAGTTTCTAAAATTTTAATTAATTTAAATTTAAACAGCTGCATGTGGCCAGTGGTTACTATTTAGGACAACACCACTTCATACAAAGTAATTTCTACTAGACCTACAAGTACTTCCTTAATAATCAGAGCTTATTTGCAATCATGTCACCAAGCGTATCTTCATAGACCTCATTTTCTTCATATTAAATATTTCAATCTTTTAACAAATACCACAAAGAACTGAATTATCAAACCAAACTCACGTGAATCAGAGATTTTACCCAGTATCAGGCTTTCCTAATAATTTTGAGTTTAAAGTAATCCATGGCACAGGCAAAGCAAAGAGAAGTCCAGATCCCCTAGTTTAGCTGTCCTGGTGTCTTCTCACCAGATCAGAATACTTCCTGGCCCTGATTAACTTAGGTAATCTCTAATAACATAGGCAACAACACTACTTACATAGAAGACATATCTTTTATCATGCATTGTCTCCATTTTATACTGAAATAGCTTTCATAAAATTTCCTAGAAAGTCTTGGCCACACATCCATAGATTTCATTCCTAACAGTTGACAGTTTGCCGTAAGCAATCGTTGACAGACCAGGTGCATCTGCTCAAAGCATTCCCTAAATAAAGACTTTCCCATTACTAAATAGAGTTAGTATGTTTTTCAATAGATCTGTAATTTGAATGTGTATAAGAAGACTCAACTTGGTGGCTTTTGTTCTTTCTTGGGGTCATTTTCCAGGCAAAGAAAGAAAATAGATTATACTGCTGCTTAACCATTTTTTTCCTGCTCAAGAAAGTGTGTGTTCATTTATGCTAAGTTATATATCTAATAGTTAGGCAGCTGTGGTGAGAATGTATTCCTGGTTAAGTGTCATTCAAAATGCAACTCCATGTTTGTGCTAAGGTCATCAATTCCAGAGAAACACTAAAAATAAAATATTAATATTAAATGCAGGTTACCTACATTATGCGCATCTAGATTTTTGATGTTGCAGAGCAAGGCCTCTGGTGGCCTTACAACCCAGCTCTTCCTCCCTTTCTCACTTTAGAATAACTATAGAATGTCCTGGGAATATAACATCTTGGAATAAGGAGGAATTGACTAGAATAGCTTGGACTCTGTTCTCACCCTCCTAGAACAGGATGGATGCTTGCAATGCTTTAGCTCAGCTAGTCAAATTACCCCTGGGTATAAAACCCAGGGTAGAGTGCTTTACAGGATCCCTCAGCTGTGGTGTGACATAGGGCCCATGCATATGAGGCTCCGTCCACCCTAGGCAGTGTTCCTGAGCCTTAGGAGACTGGCTCACCATGGATTTTAGGCTGCTATTGTCCCTTGCTGCCCATCTCTGAGTAATAAAATTCACTTGTGTGAGTGTTTCACTGGAATCATGTGGATTGATACCAGTGCATGTTATTAACAAAGTGTTTAGAGCCCTCCCCTAAGATTGATGCCAGTACACAGTGAACCTGCTTCACAGGTGTCCAGTATGGTAGCCAGTAGCCACATGTGTCTATTAAGCACCCGAAATGTGGCTAATTCAAAATAAGATGTGCTGTAACTATAAAATGTAAACCAGTACAACAAAAGAAAAGTAGAATATTTTGTTAATAATTTCTATGTTGATTACTAAGAAAACAGTATTTTGGATATATTGTGTTAAATAAAATATGCTATCAAAATAATTTTACCTATTTATTTTTACTTCTTGAGACCAAGTTTCACTCTTGTTACCCAGGCTAGAGTGCAATGGCATGATCTCTGCTCACTGCAACCTCTGCCTCCTGGGTTCATGTGATTCTCCAGCCTCAGCCTCCCTAGTAGCTGGGATTATAGGCATGCCACCACCACTCCCGGCTCATTTTTTTTTTTTTTTTTTGGTAGAGCTGGGGTTTCACCATGTTGGCCAGGAGCTCTCGAACTCCTGACCTCAGGTGATCTGCCTGCCTCAGCCTCCCAAAGTGCTGGGATTACAGGTGTGAGCCACTGCACCCAGCCTACTTTACTTTTTAAATGTGACATGTAGAAGTTGAGGTGCTTGTGGAAGCTCAAGCCAACAGGATATATCTAGCAGGTATGCTGCTATTGGAACCTGAAGCCCACGTGAGAATGCTGTTGGCAGTTTAAATTTGGATGAACGTAGCCTTTAAGGAGCAGAGTTGAAACCACGTTGGATAAAAACACACAAGGAAGATTGAGAGGGAGGAGAGCAACAGGAAACCAGCATTTTAGAGATATTTGGAAGTTGAGAAGCCTTCTACATTCACTGAAGAAGACTTATCAGAAATGAAAAATTGGGAGAGTTAGAGGAGTGTCTCAAGGGCCAGGAAAACAGAACAATGTTTTTTACACTATGCTCCCCAAAGTCCCACTGGGGGTTACTACGATTTGTTACAGCAGAGAGGAGTGAATAGGTGAATAGATGTGGCTCCACATCTCTTACCAAAATCAGAGTAAGGGTGCTTTTATTGATCAGTTTCCACTTTTCCATAGAATTTTATTTAAATAAGCAGTTTTGTGATAAAATTACATTTAAATTTTGAGTAGAAAATTGGATGTAGAGTGAATGATGAATGTCACCTGGTCACTTGGCTGGAGCATACTGTGAATGTAGCCAAGAAGATGCAGCTACTAGGCTGGGCACGGCGGCTCACGCCTGTAATCTCAGCACTTTGGGAGGCCAAGGCAAGCAGATTGCTTGAGGTCAGGAGCTCAAGACCAGCCTGGCCAAAATAGTGAAACCCCATCTCTACAAAAAATATTAAAAATTAGCCAGGTATGATGGCATGCACCTGTAATCCCAGCTATTCAGGAGGCTGAGGCAGGATAATCGCTTGAACCTGGGAGGTGGAGGTTGCAGAGAGCCGAGATTGCACCACTGCACTCCAGCCTGGGCGACAGAGTGAGAATCTGTCTCAAAAAAAAAAAAAAAAAAAAGATTCAGCTACTAATTACGTTCATCAATTCACATAATTAATGATATGCATTTTTGTTCTCTGTGGTCCCATAGCCTCTATACATTGCTATGTGGTGGTGCTTCGCATATCTATCTTCATTTTTATTTACCTTCCCTGTATCCCCCTCTAGACTGTGAATACACAAAAAATCTCTCCAGTGACTTTCATCTTTGTATTGCAAGTGTAAAAAGATGAAGAAAACTTTATTCACTAGACCTGATCTTAAGGAGAAAACTGCCTGATTTCAGGAAGAGAGACAAATCTCAAAAGCATGCTCAAACAGAATAAGACGCTTACTGAACTACTTAGCAGGAGAAAAAGAGATAGTTTGCTTTGTTTCTCAGAAGAAAGAAGAAAAGGAAGAATGAATAAAGAATTAAGGGAGAAAATGGGTGGTGAAAGAGAAGGCAGGGCTTATGATGTGATTCTGTGACTCATACATTGTCAATAATGTTTCTACACATACAAATCCTTTTCTTTAAATAACTGATAAAGCTTCTAAATTTTATATTGTGCTAATGTAGAGCAAAACACAGACAATGTGTATAGGGCAGATATTTGGAGGAAGTCCCATGAAAATGGACTATCTGGGAATTCGAAGAGATCATGAAGAGGCTTTGAACTTTCGTAGGCCAAAGGTATTTGGAATAGGACTTTTTAGACTACCACTGGCTAGTAAAAAACTAATGTGAACCACAAAATGCAAGCCACATATGTAATTTTAAATGTTGTAGTTGTCACATATAGTTGTCTACATGACTCAGCGTTATAGTCTTCACACTTGAATGAGTTTCTTTCTAATATGCTTTGTCTTAGTGGATAAACACCACTATTTTTTTTCTTGTTTGTTTACTTTTTTATTTTTATTTTATTTTATTTTTCTTTAAGTTCTGGGATACATGTGCTGAACATGCAGGTTTGTTACATAGGTATACATGTGCCATGGTGGTTTGCTGCACCTATCAACCCGTCATCTAGGTTTTAAGCCCTGCATGCATTAGGTATTTTTCCTAATGCTCTCCCTCCCTTTGCCCCCTAACCCCCGACAGGCCGCAGCATGTGACGTTCCCCTCCCTGTGTCTATGGAACACCTCTATTCTTAAAATTAAGTAAATTAAATACCTGGGAATATTTTACTGTCTCCCTCCCTCATCCCACACCATCTTCATAAATTAATAAATTCTCCCAAATACTTTTTGCATTTACTCCCTGTGATAGACACAATAATGGCCCACCAAAGATGTCCACATCCTAATACCTCAAGCCTGTGAAAGTGTTTTCTTAGGTGACAAAAAACACTTTGCAGATGTGATTAAATTGAAGCTCTTGGGATAAGAAGATTATTCTGGATTATCTCAATGAGCCAAACCCAATATAATCACAAGGATCTTCGTAAAAGGAAGGTAGAAGGATTACAGTCAGAGAAGGGGATGTGACAACAGAGAAAGAAGCCAGAGGGACTCAAGGAAGAGGCCTTAAGCCAAGGAATGCAGGAAAACCAGAAAAGGCAAAGAAACAATTCCCTTCCCCAGAGTAATAAGAAGAAACACAGCTCTGCTGATCCTTGATTTTAGCCCCATAGATCCATTTCAGACTTCTGACTTCCAGAACTGTAAGATATAAGTTTATGCTGTTTAAAGCCACTAAGTGTGTGGTAATTTATTTTAGTAGCTATAGGCAACCAATATGTCCCCTCATTACAGTCTCTGTGTCCACAGACTGGGTTTGGTGCTTATCATGTTGTAACCACCCAATGGGTTCACCTTGCCCACTGCCTATGGAGAACCGATTTATCAAGACAGTAGAATTACAATACAGAAAGAGTAATTCACTCAGAGCTGGCTGTACAGGAGACTGGAGTTTCATTATTATTACTCAAATTAGTTTATCTGAGCATTAGGGGATCAGAGTTTTTAAAAATAATTTGGTGGGTAGAGGAAGGCCAGTGAGTTGAGGGTGCTGATTGTTTGGGTAGGAGATGAAATCATAGGGAATTGAAGCTGTCCTCTTGCACTGAGTCAGTTCCTGAGTGGGGGCCACAGATCAGATGAGCCAGTTTATCAATCTGGGTGGTGCCACCTTATCCATGAAGTGCAGAGTCTGCAAAATATCTCAAACGCTGATTTCAGGAGCAGTTTAGGGAGAGTCAGAGTCTTGTAGCCTCTAGCTGCATGACTTCTAAACTATAATTTTTAATCTTGTGGCTAATTTGTTAGTACTACAAAGGCAGTCTAGTCTGCAGGCAAGAAGGAGGTTTTGGGTAAGGCCTGTTATTTTCTTTGTTTTAAACTATAAACTAAGTTCCTCCCAAAGTTAGTTCAACCTACACCCAGGAATGAACAAGGACAGTTTGGATGTTAGAAGCAAGATGGAGTAGGTTAGGTCCGCTCTCTTTCACTGTCTCGGTTATAATTTTGCAATGCTAGTTTCAATGTCTTGCCTAGAACAATTGCCACAAACCTCTTTATTGTCGCCCTTCTTATGTGTTGATTCTCTATAATCTACTCTGTTCAAATACTCAGGGTTTTTGTAGAGATTTTCCTTGCTTGTCACCCAAAGGAATCATACACAGCTTCCTCACCAAGTCTTATATGGCGCCATCTGACCTGGTCTTCGCCTACATCTGCAGCATGTGTCTCTCTCCTCTGCCTCAAACACTGCTTAAGATCCCTGTGCACTTTGTATGATATTTTCATTCTAAATTTGCACGTGTTGTGCCCAGCACGTACAACAGCTGGAATACTTTTCACAATCCCAACCCTCCTATACCCCTTTGCCTGGTTAGCTTTTAATGCCTTGTTTATAAATCATCCCTCTAGAATCTCATCTCTGTGCTCCCTAGGTAGGATTAGGTATTACTATCATGCTGCCGCAATGCCCCATTCATGCCGCTATCAGGCCCTTAAAGCACTGTCTTATATCTGTTTACTGGTCTCTTTCATCAGGCTGTTAATTACTTGAGAAAAACTGCTTTATGTTTGAATGCGTAACACTCAATCTGGGACACAGTAGTTGTTTTTTGTTTGTTGAACGAGTTAAATTATTGAATTAAAGTATGTAATATAGTACATCTATAAAAAAGTTCAGTTTCTAGGAAAAAGAAGGAAATTCTTTAACAGTAAATTATAATGTTAAGAAACAGTGAGAAAAACATGTCATCAGTAAAAGAAAAGTTAATGCATGTTATAAAACATCACAACTTATTTAGCTATTGATAATCTGGAAAATCCATTTATAACAGGAAATGTTGTATAAAGCAAATCAGGGTTTCAATGGTAAATTTCCAGTTTAAAAATACAAATTATCGTTGCGTTTGTATAATGCAGATAAGAATCAGTTTTGATAAATGAGGGAAAACAATTTTATAGGATAAACCAATGATTTAAAATCTATATTCATATTGAGATTAAATGAACATCCCTGGAAGGGTCTTTCATTGCCACATTCGTTTTGTTATATAGCTAAAAAGCTAATAGGCTCATCTCAAGGCTTCTTGTTGTAGCTCTATTTACTAAAGGGTTAAAGGTGGCCGGGCGCAGTGGCTCATGCCTGTAATAAAGGTGGCCAGGCGCAGTGGCTCATGCCTGTAATAAAGGTGGCCGGGTGCAGTGGCTCACGCTTGTAATCCCAGCAGTTTGGGAGGCCGAGGCAGGCGGATCAGGAAGTCAAGAGATGGAGATCAGCCTGACCAACATGGTGAAACCCCATCTCTACTAAAAATACAAAAATTAGCTGGGCGTGGTGGCATGTGCCTGTAGTCCCAGCTACTCAGGAGGCTGAGGCAGGAAAATCACTTGAACCTGGGAGGCGGAGGTTGCAGTGAGCCGAGATCACACCACTCCACTCAAGTCTGGACGACAGAGTGAGACTCTGTCTCCAAAAAAAGAAAAAAAAAAAAAAAAGAGTTAAAGGTAAATTGTGGAGAGTATCTTATTTGAAAATTACACTGCCTGGACACTGCAGATTATTAGGTTATAGATTCTGCTAGAAAAGCTCAGAAGTGAGAGAATCTGTTTTATACTTGTTTTTTCTCAGACCTAAAAAATAGTAGTAAATTCTCTGGACAGTGAAGCAGGGAATTGCAGTACTGTATAGGTGAGACAGATTTTTCTTGCTAACATGGAAAACTAACCATCCTTCTTCTTTTTCTTCATTTTTTCCTCTCTCTCGTTTAGACCTCAGATGTATAAATAACTGAAGAAGCTGTGCTATTTTAAAACATCCACTGATGATTTTTCATTGGTACGTACATTTCTATCACAGCCATTTAGTATCATTGTAATTTGCTGTTTAATAACTCCCCTTTCTAAAAACTGATATTAATGGAATACATTATTGCATTTAATTTGTTCAAAATTATTATTTTTTAATACTATTAAGCATTTCCTCAGTTCATGATCCTTCTTCTTGCTGAACCTGTGCAGCCCCTCGCCTGATTTTGTTGCTGCTTTGTTTTTGTCGTCGTTATTTTCCTTCCTGTGACCACAGCTCCATTCCACCTGCCTTCTAAATGTCCCTCTAAGAACTGCGTTAGCTAGAAGCTAAAAACGCTGGCTTGCTGTTTTTTCATTATCATCCTCTTCTAAGTATTTTGAAACTATTTTTTCCTAACCTAAAGTTTTAACCTTTTTTTTTTTTTTTTGACGGTGTCTTGCTCTGTCGCCAGGCTGGAGTGCAGTGGTGCGATCTCGGCTCACTACAACCTCTGTCCCCTGGGTTCAAGCAATTATCTTGGCTCAGCCTCCCTAGTAGCTGGGATTACAGGCGTGTGCTACCTAGCCGGGTATGTAACATCCAGCTAATTTTTTTTTTTTTTTGGAAACAGAGTCTTGCTCTGTCGTCCAGGCTGGAGTGCAGCGGCGCGATCTCGGCTCACTGCAACCTCCACCTCCCAGGTTCAAGCAATTCTCTGCCCTCAGCCTCCCGAGTAGCTGGGATTACAGGCACCAGCCACCATGCCTGGCTAATTTTTTAGTATTTTTAGTAGAGATGGGATGTCACCATCTTGGCCACACTGGTCTTGAACTCCTGACCTTGTTATCCACCTGCCTTGGCCTCCCAATAATTTTTGTATTTTTAGTAGAGATGAGGTTTGGCCATGTTGGCCAGGCTGGTCTCAAACTTCTGACCTCAGGTGATCTGCCAGCTTCTGTCTTTCAAAGTGCTGGGATTACAGGCATGAGCCACCGCCCCCAGCGAATGATGTATTTTTAAGATGGCAGATATGTAGGATTTTAAGCTATCCTTTTGTTGTTGATTTGATTTTGCTGTATTATTGCTTCATTCTCTCAGATATTGAATTCTTGGAATTTAATTAGTTTTCACTGAGTCCCAGGAGAAATTCAATTTTTGTGAATGGTCCATGGATATTCAAAAACTCTATTTGCTTATTAGGTATTAAATATATATACTAATATATTAGGTAAATATATATAAATATGTATATTAGTAAGCTTAATTTTAAATGTGTCTATACATGTTAAAAAATTCTGTACTTTCATGTTTTGTCAGTTTGATCTAAACCATTTTTGAGGAAGTGATAAAATCTCTAACTGAAATTGGAAATGCATCCACATCTCCCTATTGTTCTGCCCGCTGCTCATGCCACTCCTCTCCTGACAAAACAGAAACTTCTGAAACCAAGGGGAGAGGGGAATTGTTAATTAGAAGTAAATAGTAGCTAGTAATCATTTTTACTAGCTATGACCCTCATGGCAGGATTGTCGAAATGAAGCCTATTATATGACTTGAATTGCTTTACTATTTGCTGGATTTTCCCTTGGTGAGAAAACTTCCCAAATTGTAATTCACCCTTAACATCCCCCTACAGCTAGGTGAGGCAAATGCCAGTATGCCCTGTGGCCAATGGATAGCCTGAAGAACCAAATAATATTCATCATCAATTCTCCCATGACAGCAGTTTCTTCTGCTTTTGTCCGATAAGCAAAAAAATTTCCATATTTATGAATAGATGAACAATAAAACAATTGGTGATCAAAGAACATGGATAATTTTAAGAGGCTTTTATGTAAAGGTGTCTAAAATGTGCCAGACACTTACCATGTGCCTTTGGACAAACTACTTAACTCCACCTTGCTTCACAGTAGTGTCGACCTCACAAAGTGGCAAGAGGATTGAACAAGTTAGCATACTGTTAGCACTTAGAATGTACTAAAGTCGTATAATATGCATTTGATAGTCATTAGATATTATTGGCTGCATTTCACTTTTCATATTCTTTCCACTTTCTTGATTTATTCATACTTTGTGTAACTGTGTATGTGGTGTGTGTATATGTAGAGGAAACCTGTTATAGGCATTATATTCTCTGGGAATTTCACTTCTTCAAAATCATTCACCCATCTACTTGTGCAGGGACCTTAGAACAATTTTTATACTCTATTTGGGGTTAGAACTTAGTATCTGTTATTGTGACTAAAGATTTGAGTCTTTGAGTTGTTCTCTTGATTGGGGAAGATGTATAGCCTAAGGCATTGCAGAGAGAAAGCCAGTACATGGAGGAATAGAGCTATAATACAGTCGCCCAGAGACATAGAGATAAGAAATGGAGAGAGAATAATGCCTGGTTTCATATCACTTTCCATTTCCAGATTTTCAGCCCTGCTGAGGCCAGATGGCATTCCTGACAAAGGGTTTTTCAAGACATTACCATATTCTTATCATAACTCCTCTTTTGTTTCAATTACTTGAATTGGTTTCTGTTATTTGCATCTAAAAGAGTATCAAACAATATAATCTAATAGACCATAACAAGCTTGGTAAGGCTGAAAATTGTGTCCTTGACTGCTTCTGGGATCCGAAGATAATACAGCGATCATTGTTTGACATCTTTTCACTCACCACATATCTGAAACACAAAGCTCAGGATGTCTGCCATCCATCCAACTTGAACAAATTTGAGAAATAAAAGATGACATCAATGAAGGTATTCTGAAACTACAATAAATTGTTTCATCATCTAAAATAGACATTCATCTTAGATCCAAAGATTCTTAGTAGATGCCCACTGCTCCTTTCCCTTTTAGTTCTCCTGCCTCATTTCATTTCCTACCCAGCTCATGCAAGCTTATTCCATGGGGCTATGCGCTTCCATTTTTACATTCTCACTGATGGAAAGCCATCAGTTCACATCATCTTCAACTGGCAATTTCATTTCATCAAAAAGTGTATGTTGAGACTAATATTTTCCAGACAGCCTACTTGAGTTAGGTTGTAGCTACAAAGTGCAATAGACATGGTTTCTAAACCCAAAGTATCATCTCTCTCAGAGTATGCCTAGGTGTGATAAGGTGGGGAAGAGGAGATGGTTCTTTCGCATGCCTGTTGTTTTCATTAAGAGCTACATTAAGGAAATACTCTTAGCCTCTTTCTAGAACAGTAGTATCTTAATCTTATAGGTGAGTTTGGTGGAAAAAAAAAAAAACAACAACTGATTATATGTATTTTCTTCTTGGGAAGCAGCCTGACCACAGAGGACATCAATTCTACTGGGCATTAATTCACACTATAAGTTTTATAGGGTCAAGGATCTGTGGGAAAAAAGCTTGAATGGTACAAGGCTGCCTACAGTTAGATGGGCACATTTTTTTAACCCTAGAGTTCAATGTTAGAAAATCCACTTGTCCATAGCTATGAGTCATATTCTCCTGTGTTAGCTGTATCTGCATGATGGTGATATTTTGTTCTTCTATCTGCCTTATAATTTAGATGTATGTCTTAACTGATTAATAGACCCAGTGGAAAAGAGTGTTACTAGCCTCCTCAAGAACATTAACAATGTGTATCTAGAATCCTGTCCTCTCACCTGGGCTTTTGCCCTGTAATCTAATAATCAGGGGAAATATCCAGATGGATTTTTTTTTTTTTTTTTTTGAGATGGAGTCTGTCTCTGTTGCCCAGGCTGGAGTGCAATGGCATGATCTCGGCTCACTGCAACTTTTGCCTCCTGGGTTCAAGCGATTCTCCTGCCTCAGCCTCCTGAGTAGCTGGGATTACAGGCACCCACCACCACGCCTGGCTAATTTTTCGTATTTTTAGTAGTGATGGGGTTTCACCATGTTGTTCAGGTTGGTCTCGAATTCCTGACCTCAAGTGATCCACCCATCTTGTCCTCCCAAAGTGCTGGGATTATAGGCATGAGCCACTGTGCCCGGCCCCCGATGGAATTTTCACCACCCCAAATTCAGGACTTCACAAATGGAAATGTGTGACAATCTCCAACCATTCCATAAAGGGAAATCAGAAGTTTATCACCAAGCATGCCTGTTTCAGTCACATACTTCCCTAATCATCAGCTCATTCAGCTGAAACCTCAGAGTCAGAATGACTCATCCTCCTCTTATTCTAGTAAGTTAAGCATAGAGTCCTGTTGGTTTTTTCTTCACAAGTGTTTTATTTATCTGCTTTCATCACTAATCTCAATCTAGACTTCTTCATGCCTGCTCATTGCAAAAGCTCATCAGCTATATTTTGCTGATTCTAGATTTTTTCCTTATAATCTCTCCAGCAGAGCTGACAACATAATCTTGTTTAGTTGCCACTTTGACCACATTATTCCTGCCCAAAATACCTTCAGTGACTTCCGTCTTCAGATCAAATTCTTTTTCATGTTTTAAAGGCTCTGTCATAAGTGAATATAATACAACCAACTTCTTCTTATTTGTTATTCTCTAGTCTACTTGGACTTAACTGTTTTATAAACCAAAAGCATGGTCCACTTTTACTATATGTCTTTACTGAAATTGTAAACCACACATATATCATCATCTGAAATCAACTTCTACCCCACTGTCAATCACCTCCAAATATTTAAGGACTAAAGCAGAGCCCGGCATCTTTTATCGGTTAACTTATTTACAATTATAACACACAGTTTCCAGTTAATCATACACTGTATTAAATTGTGTATTCCTGTGGTTTTATAGATTCATCTTTATCCAAGCTGAATTACTGTGAGTTCCTAGGGCTGAAGAATCATGGTACATTTCCCACATCATAAAATTCATTATTAATCATATAGTAGATAAAAAATATTTAATAACTGATTGCCTTATAAATAAAACGAAGTAATTGCCTTCACCTAAGAGATGGCTTGATTCAACAGTTTGAAACTTGAGTCATTTGATAATCAAAATCTACTCTGATCTCTGATTTTCTCTGTTGCTCTAGGCAAGCCATTTTACTTACTTTGGACTCATTTTCTTAATCCAAAAATGGAAGTAAGGCTTGTCATCTGTCTTATTCATAGTCACAGGTGAGGAGTATCCTAGTCAATACAAGGCACATAGCTAATACAAAGTTTAATAAAAATGATAAATAACATCTATTACAAAATTGAACCATTGTTCAATTTCTTCTGCCCTTTCAGTTCTTTGATTCAATATTCTTTCACTGAAATCCGAGAGCTTTAATTTTAAAAAGTGTTTTACTAATAGTTGTAGACTTTCTACATTAGCTTTTTCTTGTCATTAGGCACACCTGGATGATATCAAATTATTCTTTTAAGGAAATCAATATATCACGAAAAATGCATAGAAAAACATCTGGCAATAACATTTCAGGTAAGGGAAATTTGAGTATGAGAAAACTATATCATAGAATTCCCTGTTTTCCATGGAAACTTTCTTTAAATAATTTAAAATAATATTTTCTCTATTTTTTAATTCCTTAAGCAAAATTACTGTTCTTTTGCTACAAGAGCCACTTTTCTTTTATTGTGAATTATGAAGAGTAGAAAAAAATGAAAAAAAAATCATTCTCTGGGTCTCTAAAGAATCAGAAAAAGCTTCAAATAATTTTATTATATTGAAGATTTTCATAGTAAACCATTAAAATCAAATAAATGCCTTGACTTGAGAGACAATAACTTTGTTAATAACACATCATGTTAATTAGATTTTGTTTAGTGTTTTCATGTGGGCAAAATATACATTTTAGGCTGGGCATGGTGACTCATGCCTGTAATCCCAGCATTGTGGGAGGCTGAGACAGGTGGATCACTTGGGATCAGAAGTTCGAGACCAGCCTGACCAACATGGTGAAACCCTGTCTCTATTAAAAATTCAAAAATTAGCCAGGCATGGTGGCACACACGTGTAATCCCAGCTACTTAGAAAGCTGAGGCACGAGAATCCCTTGGACCTGGGAGGTAGAGGTTGCAGTGATCCAAGATTGTGACACTTAACTCTAGCCTGGCCAATAGAGTGAGACTGTGTCTCAATAAATAAATAAATTTTAGAAGTTAAAATCAGGTTAAAAAATCAAAACACCAGAAGAGTATTTATTTTTTAAAAATCACAAATGTTAGAGATAATAATCAGTGAGTATTTAACAATGTAGATCAGATATAATCTAACTTGGAAGAGAGGAGGGAAACATGCTAAGGAGAGACGATGGTAAAATTCCTAGAAATAAAATTTCCCACATTTCTTAATTATATAATTCCTCCAATTATTTTCTCTTTCCAAATATGTGTCTTAAGCCCATTGCAGTTTACAAAGGTAAACTATAAGATTTTTTAAAAAATAAACTCAAATCTTTTTTTTTTTACTATTTAAAAAAATTCTATGTACATGTGAGAAGGAAATATTTGAAATTTTGATAAAGTTCACTGTTTATATTATATGTGCATTTCACTTGCCTATGCTATCTCCATTATATTGGTAAATACTGAAATCTAGAATATTGCCTAATAAGTGCTCTACACTTGCTTCTCCTAGAGTGAATTCTTTACTTTGCTCCTATACTCTAGTTGTGCTGGTCTTTCATTTGTTTTCTTAAACAAGCCTTGCTTATTTTATTCTGGCTTAGAGCTATTGTCACATCATTCACTTGGCCTGTAACACTCCTCACCCTGCCTCCTCTTATCTCGTTAATGTACACTCATCCTTCAATAGCAACTCATACTACATCTTCAGGAAAGCCTTTGCCAACATCCCAGACCAGATCACATCCACCTGGCTGTACTGTCTTACAGCACCTGAGACTAATCCTAATTTGTGACTACACATTTGACTGATTAAGAAAAAGCATCTCTCCCCCCAACTAGACGGTAGGTTCATGAGGCAGAGGCACTATGTAAACTGTTAGTTGTTGCACTTACAATATTGATTTGTCATAGGGGAAGTGCTTAGTGAATTTTTGCTGAATTAATGAACGAAGAACTAAACTTTGACTGTAGATCATTGAGTAACAAATTATTAAAGGAACATGGCAATGTGAGAATTAAAAAGAGAACATTAAGTAAGCTGAAGGCAGCATTCAGAACATGAAATAAATTTTTATGGTGTCCTTAGATTTTAGGAAACAAAACATATGATCATGATATGTTATACAGTTACAATGTTAATTACACAACAAAAGTAAAATTAGTTTATCTTATTTTCAATAAAAATGAAAACTAGTGGAAAATAACTTTCCCATATGTCTCTTAGGGTTATCTTCATTTACACTTACTAAGTTATTTTATCGTAGCTGGAGAGTTATTTCAATGTTTGTAGTGTTTAGCCTGCATTAACACCTCCAAAATCCTGTTTTATGCCTTTCAGAGATTAATAAATGTTAGAAGCTAAAATTTGTAAAGAATTGAATCCTAATTATATTTTTACTTCTGAATTCTTTCAAACATCAAATGTTTTTTAGATCATAGTTTTAGCCACTGCCCACTGGTGACCAGGTGTTCTTAAGCTTAAGAACATTAAAAAAAAAAAAAAAAAAAAAAAACAACAAAAAAAACAGGCCTGACTTTCAAAGTCAGATCTCTAGGGAGTCTGCAAATGTAATTGTTAGGGCATGTGGAGACAAAAGCAACAGTACACTTACCCACCCAAAGCCTGCTTGTCTCAGCATGCGTAATCATCTCAAATCCTTATAAATTAGACATTGCCAAAAAATTTAAGAAAAAATGTTTAGATGTATTCCAGTTACAAAAGTCTATCTGAACCTGAACCAGCATGTTTAAAAGCCTAATGACAATTTAAAAACAAATTACTAGACATTATATATTTTAATTCAATACATGTCATATTTATTAATTTTTAAATAAATATATCTACATATCTCATGGATTGCATTTATTTTCAAAACTGTATAAATTTAATAGGTGCCAAAGTTGTTGGTTTCTTTCTTCCTTGTTCTCCCAAAACATTTTACCCCGGGAAAAGTGCTATTTAATCTCCCATATCTATTTCCAAGTAAAATTTGGTCATCAAAAATGTAGATTTTTTTCTGCTCTTCATATCAGACCATTATTTTTTGTCAAGATATATGAAAAAGATACTGTATCAAGAATGTAGACACCTAAATAATTCATAATAGGCTATTTGTCTGAGTATTTCCCTCATCAGGACCTACCTACCTGTGGTAGTAGAGAAAAAGAGAGACTGACTCAAACTTCCCAGTCAGCTTGCTTTTGTTCGGCAGGTAGGTTTTACAGAAAATCTATTTCCATAGAAACTAATGGATTGCTTAAATTTCGGAGTAACAAAACCTGCTTCTATGCTAATCATAAAAAAGCTTACCCTGCAACCTAATGAATGTCATTTATTCATGCATGCACTTACTGAATTTATACATTTAATAAACATTAATTGAGCACCTACTATGCTTCAGTTGGCGAAAGACAAAATCAGCAAATTCAGGCAGAAAAGTGAGTCCAGTAAATCAATTACAGCAGTATTCAATGAGTTCTACAAAAAAGATGTGCTCCAGATGATGAATGAGTTCAGGTGTCAGGTCTTAAAGCAACTTGGGGAAGGCTTCTGGAAGAGGTTACTTTTGAACTTAAATGTTGGGTAGAAGTTATCTGTGTGTGGAATAAGGAGATGGGAGTTGGGGAGGAAAATATAATTCCTGTAAGAGTCTTCAGTGTGTAAAAAGAAATAATGGCATCATATTTTGTTGCTATTGAACCACTGAGAACACATTTAATATGGCTGCCGAGAATGTGGAAAGCTGGAGAAAGAAAGGTGACAGGTGATGGAAAGCCCTCTGTGTTATATGGAGGAGTTTGAATTTTATCCATCCACAAAATATATATATATATATAAATGTGAAACCATTGAAAATTTTGACCTCATTTGAGTTTCAGGAAGAACATTCTGGGGAAACAGCTGAGAGTGTAAAGAGATAAAAGACAAAATTCTTGTTAAAGGCATGAAGTGAAAAGATTTTGAACTTGTACAGGTGGAAATAGAACAGGAGCTAGATATTTCAGACCAGAGGACAGATGGATGTAGACCATTAGAAAGAAGAGTGTTTCCAGGAGACTGGGTCTGCCAACACTTCCAGTTTTTAATACAGGAAACTGGTGTGAAGTGGGATGCTCCAACAAATTTGTGGAATCAGTAATAGATAAATTCAATCATTAAAACTAAGGCCTTCAATTTAAATGAATATACACTGCTTAAAAAGAAAGCAAAACATGACATTTATTATGTAAACTATCAAATGTTTATTTAAATTTCCATTTAAAATATTTTCAAGTAAAATATGTACAAAAATGGTTATAAAATGGTTGAAGCAACTAGAAGCATGACAGGCATAATACATATAAATACAACCAAAATTCAATTCAATGCAAAGTTGAATGACATCATATTGCACCAAAATTTATTCCATACAAAAGCACATGCATCAAGAGTTTCCATAAGATGAAAACACACTTACTTCATAGCATCTTACCACTTACACAAATAGCCCATAAACACCATCTGGCATTGTGATTGCAGTACCAGAACTCTCCCCAGAGGGAAATCATTTAGCTATAGAAGAATCCATTTTATTTCACATATCACATGCTTGTGCAGGCATCAGTGCTAGGAACCCTAAGAAACAACGCAATCTACAGATGAAAGTCTCTCTGCACCATTTATATCTTCATAGATAAATATCTTAGTTCTCCTAATATGATTGGAATGTGGATGCAGAAATAAAATGCAGTTTTGCTCTTTAAGAATTTATCAATCAGTGTAAGACATTGTATTAAACTTGTATAAAATACACACAATCCTCTTTACTAAGTTTCATGATCACAGTGCCAGAGTGAAGAAACTCTGCTTGAGTTGAGGACTGGTTAGGATATTGAGGATCACTTTTTATCAGCTGGATCTCTCTGTTCTTGTGTTTTCAATCACTAGACCAAACTCACAATGCCCCTGAAATTCTGGGAATGGTACAAGGTCGTAACTAATGCATTCCAGATCCAAGTTAGGGATTTAGCTGGTCTATAAATTACAGTTTAAGCACAGATCAAAGAGATGGCTGCCAGCATATCCTTCAAGGGTAACCTGAGTTCCAAGACTTTCCCACTGGGTTAAATGGATTCCACTTGTTGCAGATTATAAATGCTTGTCAGAGAATATGAAAGATATTTAAATACATTCATAGATAGTACCTAATAATATGTTAACATAAACATAACACACATATTATTTTTCTACCCCTTGGCAACTGAAAATGAAGTTACCATTCCTAGGCCAAATTTTTAGACAAAGCTTTCTAAAACCATCTTTATAAAGTAAATTCAGATATGCTTACAATAAAAAGACATAAAAGATTCATCCTGAGATGAATTCTGAGTCAATAACTAAAAACCATTTCTACCAGTGCATCACTACCATGTAATCCATTCTATGCAAGCTCTACAAATATTGAGTCAAATCCTGTCAGAAAATTAAGACCCAATAAGTTTGCCGAAGTATTCAGTACAAGAGGCCATTTGTCTTGCCTTTTTCTGACATGTGCATACTATAAAATCACAGGTAGCCAACATTTAGTATCAGTAAAAAACAACTACATTTGTTCACCTGTTTGGCATAGGGAGAAAACAATGTATCTCATAGCATTAAATGATACAGTCTTAACACATATGATGCTTATATTTGCAAAGTTCACAAATGTTGAGAAGTTCTAGTGAAAAGTCATACTATTGTGCAAAGATGAAAATTTGGAGCCAATATCTGTATTCAAAATAACCAAAATATATTTTAAAGCAAAATATATCCTGATACTACTATAGATTCTAGGAATTGTCCTAAAAGAGTAAAGTGTTATTTCCTTTCTGAACATGAATAACATCAAAGGAAGAACCCAGTTCTTAAGACTTAAGTAGGAAATTTGTAGAAATTTGATTTATACCAGTAGTAATAACATTCATAAGGAAAAACTATTAGGTAACAATTTTCTCCAAGAAGAGGATCAGATTACTTAAAATTGTTGGAGAATTCTGGTTGTTTGTGTGATAATCATAGTGATTTACATTGCTTTTCTTCTTTCAGAGCAATAAGAAAGTTCTTTGGGGTAGTACTTGAAATAATTCATATACACAGTCATTTAACATAGATTGTTTCTAGTCGAGTATAAGCATACATTCATGGGAACAATCTGTTTCATTCTTCAAAGTATGTTTCTACTTTGGAGTGAAGGAGAAATTCTAGGGAAAAATTAATTCAGAAATCTTTTGAAATAAGACAGTTCAAACCTAGGACCAGGTAACCACATTGCATTGCCTCCCAGTGTGATATGATTGTGCTTCCAAGTATGCATCTAATAAAGTTAATTAGTAGGAGTATTTGATGTCTAAATTTTATAATACACATTTAAGTCAGATCATTCACAACCCAACAAATTATACAGCTTTAACATGCAAAGGCCTAATAGGTTTTCCCACAAGATGCTGTAATAATACCCTGTCACACAAGGTACTCAAAATACAGTCACCACTGCAAAAGAAGATACCTGTGCATTACTCTTTTTTCCCCCTCTGGCTTTCAGCACGGCCTTTTGAGGCTTCAACAAGAGGTAATAAGGACTTAGCAAGCAGTTCTCCTAACCAATACATTAATTCACTTGAAAGTCATACTTTTAAAAAAAATCAGTAGTATATATGTTGAGGAAAAAAAACATGTTCACTTTAGAACAAGTGTGGCCCTCTGTATGGCTCTCAGATGCCTAATGCTCTACAGTTTTGTGAGAGAATTGTTAACTGTAAAGCTGTAAAGGCGGTTATTGGTACTATAAATGTACACTTGATTCAAGTACGCTGAAACACACACATGTAACAGATAGCTATTAGGACACTGTAACAATCCTCTGTGTATTTTAAGGCCAATAGTAACAGAGAGGAGGGAAAAAAATAACTACCAAGAAAATAAAACTAATTGGTGGATTCACACTAAGAAAATCTAGGTAATTATATAAATTCATTGTTATGAGGTTGTAGAAAGGACAATTATCTCACAACATATGGAAAATTGGTGAATTTCCTGTGAGATTATGACTTATGCTTTTGTGAATGTATACCTGATCTAAAATTAGACAAAACATTTATTTTTAGACCAACTAATTGGAAAATACAAGGAAAGAAATAATTATCTCCCAAAATTGACTATTAAAAAATAATTTTTAAGTACAGTACTAATAAACTAAGGACGACCTAGAGATCATACTTTTAGCTATTATTTAAAAATCTTTTTTTCTTTTGAGACGAAGTCTCGCTCTTGTCCCCCAGGCTGGAGTGCAATGATGCGATCTTGGCTCATTGCAACTTCTGCCCCTCGGGTTCAAATGATTCTCCTGCCTTAGCCTCCCGAGTAGCTGGGATTACAGGCGCCCGCCACCACACCCAGCTAATTTTTGTATTTTTAGTAGAGACAGGGTTTCACCATGTTGGCCAGGCTGATCTCGAACTCCTGACCTCAGGTGATTCGCCTGCCTCAGCCTCCCAAAGTGCTGGGATTACAGGCATGAGCCACGGTGCCGGACCTATTTAAAAATCTTTTTAAAGTACAGTACTAATAAACTAAGGACTACCTAGAGATCACACTTTTAGATATTATCTATTTTAACATAGATTAAAAATACTGTTTATATGAAAATTAAGCTTAAATACATGTATAGGTAATAATTATTTTGCCCATATACAAGTAATGTAAACAGAAGCTATCAAGGTGACCCATTATCTACTCTAATTTATATCCACTATGAGCTTCTTCCCAGTTATACAATGCCATATTTTAATTCCTGACTTTGAATGGTTAGGAAAGCAAAATGTAACTCTGTAAACTTGATCAGCACTAATGTACAACATATTATGGAGGGTAAAATGAAGCAAGAATATATTCAAGTAAAATAAAATGTCTTTCATGGGCATTCAAATCCCACATCTCTCTATATTTCTTTCCAAACTAAGAAAAAGAGCTATAATTAAAATCCCATTTATTATTTTTCTATAGTTCAGAATCAACGTATAAAATATGAAAGTGAAACTATCTCCCTATATATCACATCATATATATAGTGAGAAAGCCACTTGTTATATATGGATATTTCAATTAACTCATAAATTTTTAAAAATATATCCTCCATACTTATTTCTAATAGAAAAAAATAACAGGAATTATTTTACTTTACTCACATGGACAATGCAGATTTTGTGGGGGTAGAAGTATACACAACTTTGCTGGTCTTCTTCAACAAAATTAGTACAGAATTCCTAATGCAAAGTTAGGTTCAGGACCTCGAATGGAACATGTCTAAGTGACAGGCACTGAAGCTTAGGTTTCATTAGCTTCCTGCGAGATCCACCTATGCACAGCAAACAACTAATTTTTAATATTTCTCTGACTATATTGCATAACATTAAAATATTGTTACCTTCAGTCACATACTATCTTTCATTTCCTGATTCTCTGGCCTTCAGTTTTTTATCTTTTCATACCTTATACCTCAATTACAAAAGATCAACTTTAACAAAGGTCAGAGTTGCTCCCTTTCTTAGCAGTATATTCATCTGCAAATCAAGATAAAATAATGATTTTCCTGTAGACTGATTACAGTTCATGAGGAATTCTGTTATGTAATTATACTCTTGTTAACCCTCTATTGATATGTCAAATTATAATTGGGGAAACAATTTTACCAGACACATAAGACGAACAGGAAATCTGTTTCAACGTGAATATCTTAGTGTTGGAGAAACTGCCATGCATTGCTAATGTAACCTAATAAGCTGTCCAAATTTTGTGTCCACAGGGCTGAGGAGCTACAGTCTAAATGCATATGCATGTTTGGAACCGAAGTCAGCCATCTTCCCTAGGACAAATCTTTACTCTTCTAAAGAAGGACAAGAATAAGGTCTGCTTTCAGCTAACCATTTATAAGGTTCAGTTTTTCATTGGATCAAAGGAATATAATCTAATACTTTTTAAATGGGGTCACACAGTATTATGAGGAAAATATTTACTGCAAATATTTATAATTGTGTAAGGAGAATCATTCTTTTTAAAATCAAATTGTGCTTTAGCTTTAGAAGTCTTTACTGGATCTTTTAAAATCACAATTAAGTATTTGAGAATCCATCCCCACAAAAATTAAAAAATACTATATTAGTTATTTTAAACAGTATTCATTACTTTTACTTTTTATGTTATAAAAAACTTATGTATATAAACATTTGAATATGCATGGTACAAAGTACAAGTACAGCATATGTAGTAAGTAGTATGTGCGTGTGTGTGTGTCTGTGTATATCATATAAAAATATGAGAAAAATTTTACTTATATAAAAACATATATATAAATAAGTGTTCAGGAGAGTTTTTGAATGGGAATCTGCTGTACGTACTACAATTTTGAATGAAAATTATGGATATTAATTTCCTGATTAAAGGAACTCTGTGTCTTCTCATGATGAGTCCTAAAAATAAGCCAAAATACTACTTAATCTCCATCACTTTTTTTCTTAATTACCGGCTGACTTTTTTTCTGCTTAAAATGGCATTACAATGGCAGGGAAATTTAATAATGCAAAAATCACTTTTGAAAATGAGAAAGAATAATTCTAGTTACCTTTTAAATTGATACTTTTAAAGAGAAATTCAAATCAAAAATAAATAAATTCTGAGACCAATTTGCCACTGTGAATATAAGCACATTAACCCCAGGAAGAGCCAAGAACTACGCAAACCTCTCTGTGAGAATTTACCAGTCTTCTTTCATTTGGCAAGAGAAAGCTCAGGAAAATTTGCTTGTTTAAATTCTATGAGCCTAGTCTATGGGGAAAAAAAATAGGAGTATAAAAGAAAATTTTACCTCCAGCAACATATGATAGGGAGAGATGTGGACAAATGAACAATATTTACTGGAAATAGGAATTATAAATCAAATTTTGAAAACCCTATGCTAAGGAAGGAAGGAGTTTTTATAAATTCACTTAGAGACCCAAACATTAGGTTCAGCTAAAGAAATGTCACTCTTGGATATATATTAAATGTTTTCAAGAGCAAAATTGAAATTACTGAATTGGGAATGCTCCAAATTATAGGTCATCATTTCTATTTCTACTTTGGACAATTTTCTATGAACTCTATGTTTGCCTTTAATAATTTTAATTGGTATAATTCTTTCAAGAATCCTTATTTTCAAATGGACAAAAATTAAAGGATGAAACAACATACTCTGGCCATGACTAACCATTTTACCTTAGATGTTTATAAATAACAGTTCAAAATTTCATCATTATATTGCTCTCATTTGTAAGTTCTACTATATATATATATTTGTATATATACACACACACACACACATATATATGTGTGTGTGTATATATATATATATATATTTTTTTTTTTTTTTTTTTTTTTTTAGAGATGGAGTCTCACTTTGTCACCCAGGCTAGAGTGCAGTGGTGCAATCTTGGCTCACTGCAACCTCCGCCTCGCGGGTTCAAGCAGTTCTCCTGCCTCAGCCTCCTGAATAGCTGAGATTACCAGCATGCGCCACCATGCCCAGCTAATTTTGTATTTTTAGTAGAGACAGGGTTTCTCCATGTTGGTCAGGCTGGTCTAGAACTCCCGACCTCAGGTGATCCACCCACCTCGGCCTCCCAAAGTGCTGGGATTACAGATGTAAGCCACCATGCCCGGCCCACAATATTTTCTAATTCTGGCAAAACAACATCTTCTGAACACAAACACTTATCCACAGATTCTCATTCTTTCAATTTTCTTCTTATCAGTTATCTCTTTTGCAAGTTGAATGATAATTAAGGTGTGGAAATTACTGACAAAGCCTAGATATAGAAGTGGAAATTTTCTAGAAACATCAGTTGTAAATCTTATTTAGCAGTGACATTTCTTTTTCAATTTTTATGTTAATATATGCCTTTTCCTAATTAAGCTGGACAGTTTCATCTGAAGAGATATTTTAACAGAATATAAAATATATAAAGAAAATGCACAAACTGTAAAAATTCATCATCATGTAAAAATAGCCATAAATTTAAAAAACTGTTCAGAATTACTAACATTGCATGGAGATATGATTACAGATATGGGACTATTATTTTGAACATCTTCTTTGTCGGCGATTTCTTTCATGTTGATAATGTAATTTGAAGGCTTAAAATGCATATGTTTAGATATACTCGTCAGGGGTAAGTTATTAGTGAAACAGGTGGTTGCTCTAACGAGGATTTAATACCAAACTGACTCAGTGTATAAAGATGTGTTATACACTTTCCTGATCAAACTGATGTGAAAAAAAATGACAGATAACTAAAACTTCCTGATAATGAATGAAAAAACATCTGACATAATAAATTCCCAAGGATTTTTACTCAAACATAACTCCTGGATGTGTCTCATAAACAGTAGCTCCTAGAAACTCTTCTTTAATGTATTCAACAATCCCCACTGACCTTTGTTCAAAATGCTCTGGGTATAATCCACTAAAGCATGAGTGTTATCTAAATTGGTATCTAAGGGGAAGCAATGCAATGTCAATGTAAAATAAATTTCTTTCTCTCCTCTTGGCCATAATCATGATGTATGCTTTTTTTCAGAATTGAAAACACTTTTCACAGTATAGTCATCTATAGTGTGTAAAACCATCTTTACAAAACCCATATATACAGAAAAATCTCAGTCTTCAATTTGAAGGTTCTTTGCCGTGCTAACATATGTTGTAGAGAATGACCACATAGTAATTGTCTAGTCTTTTCTCCTAACCCCAATAGGTAGGTATCAGAGACTCAAGAATTGTGCAACTCATAGAATAACTGCATATTCGCTTTCTATAACTACATAGAGTTATAACTAAATTTCTTAGAAATTAGTCTGAATATTCTAAAATATATGAATAAAAATAACTGACTCCTTTTGTTTATCACCAAAGTTGTAATTCTCTGGACTTTCAGAAAATGAAGTAACAATCCCTATTTTTTGTCTCCCCTTGGGCAGATTGTCAAGATCTCAAGTCCATTAGTTCATAACTTATCTTCTTCTGGTACAACTTCCAGTATTATTTGTAATGTTCTGGTTATTCTCTCTACAAAGAAATAAAAATAAATTAAAAATGCATGGAAATCAGAAATGCATAAAAACAGCAAAATATGAATTATTTTGGGTTGAATACCAAAAACACACAACTATCTACTTCATAGAGCACTTTCAAGAATTATTTACTTCATTAGAATTCTATCATGCTCAATTAATTTATTTGTCACTTCTGTAACTTCCCATGATGGCTTCTCAGCAAGAATACATTAATATTTTGCATTCAAATAAGGATTTTTATTCATGGACCAGAAGGGTGAAAATATTTTGAAACAGTAGGACCAATATATAAATAAATGTTTAAAAATACACTTCATATTCAGTTTAAAATTGGTTTATTCTTTTTGCACCTATGAGATTACAATCAGTTCCTCAGAAGAATCTGGAGGAGAATCAGAATATAATTTTCATTCTCTAACTGGTAACATGTTATTGAGAATATTGTCGTATCTCCTAGGGCCTAATTTGCCTAATCTGTAGAATGAGAGACTAAATCAGTGATTCTCAAAGTGCAGTCCCTGGACCAACAAAATTAGCATCAACTACCATATTAGAAATGCATCTTTTCAAGCTCAATCCTAGACCTACTAAATTAGAAACTGAAGATGGGGCCTAGCAGTCTGTAATTCTGATAGACACAAAAATGTAGGAACTGAGGGCATCCCGAGAAAGGCTGGCTCCAGTGTTCAGAAAGAGGTCTACCTTTTTTCCTTCAGAACCATTGAGCTAGATGATTCCCAAGGTCATTTTATCTCAGCAGTTCTAGAACTCTATGACCTTGGTTGCTGGTGACATTAGTTCTTGTTTGCCTCTTTTTTTCTTTTTTTTTTTTTTTTTGAGGCAGAGTTTCACTCTTGTTGCCCAGGTTAGCGCACAATGGTACGATCTCGGCTCACTGAAACCTCCACCTCCCAGATTCAAGCGATTCTCCTGCCTCAGCCTCCCAAGTATCTGGGATTACAGGTATGCACCACCACACCCGGCTAATTTTGTATTTTTAGTAGAGACGGGGTTTCACCATGTTGGTCTGGGTGGTCTTGAACTCCTGGCCTCAAGTGATTTGCCTGCCTCGACCTCCCAAAGTGCTGGGATTACAGGTGTGAGCCACCATGCCCAGTCAGTTTGCTTCTTATCTTTGTAATGAATTCCTACAGAACCTTTTCAATGTCCTGCTAGTCCTGGAGCTGTTTAGAGCCTGACCTTTTGATGGTTTCAGACCCAGATAGTCTTTCAACTGGACATAGAATCTTTCTCCTCATTCATGGCTTGTTATCTGTAATAGCTCCTTTCAAGCCATATTTAATGACATTTTAAAAGGTATTTTTTTCAGGCCAGGTGCAGTGGCTCATGCCTGTAATCCCAGCACTTTGGGAGGCTGAGGTGGGTGGATCACCTGGGGTCGGGAGTTCGAGACCAGCCCCACTAACATGGAGAAACCTCGTCTCTACTAAAAATACAAAAGTAGCTGGGTGTGATGGTGCATGCCTGTACTCCCAGCTACTCAGGAGGCTGAGGCAGGAGAATCACTTGAACCCAGGAGGCAGAGGTTGCTGTAAGCCGAGATTGCGCCATTACACTCCAGCGTGGGCAACAAGAACAAAACTCCATCTCAAAAAAAAAAAAAAAAAAAGTATTTTTTCATCCTTTTCTTTCTGTGTTTGTCAAAGATACTGTCCTCAGCCCACTAATTTTACAGTCTACATTAATTGTAAAGGGCCCAGCACAGTCTCGGTAAATTATAAACTCTATGTGAATGTTTCCTAAATAAACTGTATTTTACACAGCCCACTCTTTACATTGAGATGTAAGTGCAGCTAAGGGAGCACTCAAGAGCAATTAAAGCCCATATTTTCAGAAAAGGGAAATGACAAACTTTTATTCTATAAAAATAGGCATTTGTGGGAAAAGGAAATATTAATAAATAGTAAAGAAAATGTAGCTTAGACAGAGAAGGGGCTAGGGATATGTGACAGTAGTTTAAAACAAACAGAAAAACAAGAGATCTCAGGCATCTGCAATGGCCAAATGAAAAGCAGTGATGTTAAAGAGACATCATCTACAGCCCTGTCTCCCTAAAGAGATCCTCCTGCCCATAGCCTCCTGAACTAATCTCCATGACTGCCCTACACACCCAACATGAAAGCCTTTTCCAAAAATGTTTCTCTATATTCAGGGACCTCCAGATGTCTGCTATCTTAGACATCTTGCTTCCCCATGTCATAACATTGCCTCCATTCAGACAAATGAGGAGCAACTTAGATCCTGCTGCTTCCCTAATGTGCCATTCTCCTTCCTAAAAGTTTGGTTTGGGTCCGTTATTCGGTAGCACATGGCCATAGAATCTCTCTTCCGGTTTTGCACACTTTCTGCTATCTTTCCTCTTCCTTTGTGTTTAATCAGCCCTGTTGACAATATCCAATGTGTCTTTCTTATGTGATCTCTCTTGGAATCTTAGGATTTGAATGACTTTCATCATAATGAAGGCTTCTGCAGAGTAATTGATTTTGACCATGAGTACCTGTTGGAGTCACAGCAACTTTTCCTTCTAGATTATCTTACAGCAGTGGACCAGACAGCAGTGCTCAAGAGAGGCAAGTATGTCTTTAAGGAAGCTTCTTGCTTGCCTGGGAAAGCTGCAGAGTATGTGGCATTCAACTGTCATGTCTACATCCATGTTCAAAAACAGTCTTTCAGCTTTAAGGATAATCAATCCGTGGTACTCTTTCTTTAAATAAAGGTGTGTTAATGAGTCTGCATTTGGTATTTTCAGTAACTGTAAGGTACAGGACCAAATAACAGTTGTAGTATTTTTAGCTTTACCTTTCATGTTCAGTAGTTATTCTTGAAATAATTTGAAACAACAACTGACCCTGCAAAATTTGATTTACCCAACCATACCTGGTACCAATAGGGGAACTACAGCAAAAATTGCCACGTTTGTGATGTAGCACAAGGCCATTTTTTCTTCTGGAAGTCTTCATAAGAATAATAGTATTTTTTTAAGGCTACAAATATTTTCACAAGCATGTTCTCATTTTATTCTTACAATGAAGATAGTTTGGACCCCTAAGAAATGTAGGCAAGCTTAATTAACTTATATATTGCACTGCAGTCTTTGTGAACAGTCTGTTAAATGCATTATTCAGCTGTCAGTGATTTAACATAAATGAAGTTCTTTTGACCCACTGTATGCAGCATATGCTTTTAGGACTCTGGAGTTGCAAACTCACTGTCCACAAAGATGCATTACAGTCATTCTGCTGGTGTTTCCCAGTCTGATTTTTTATAATCAAAGATTTTGTTTAAATAAGGCTGTCCTCTATCTCTCTCCCTGAGCAGGAGGGACCCCACTTCCAGTCACCCCACTCAACCCCGTGACAAGGTTTGGCTGATCAATAGAGACAGCCAAGTAAAACGGCTGCTGTGAGTCCTGGCCCAGGTTTGCCAGGTCTTGCTATCTTTGTGTATTTGCATATGTCATTGGGGTATCTGCCCCTTTTTCCTCGCGTGAGAGGCTTGTGTTTCTATAAGTAAATAAATAATATAACTAACCCACCAGAAGAATAAACCACTCTGTCACAGATGGCAGAAAAAAGCTTTCCGTGTATGTCACCATTCCCTTAAGAGCATGTTTTCTTTTCTCCCTAGAAATGCTATCAAACAAAAAGTGGTTCAATACTGGCATCCTGTGGCTGGAGAGATTTATCAAATCTCTGAAAATCTCAGCTCCTTGGATTCTGAACATTCCCTGGCTGTCAGTTCTCAGCAGCCTTTCACTATTTTCCGAGTGCTATTTGGTTACCTCTCATTTTTCATGGAAACAACCTAGGTAAAATGTATTTTGATAGACTATCATTTTCACAGGGCTAATCTACTCATGCATTATCAGGGTAAAAATAAATGATAATATAAAGGTTATGGATTTTTACCTAATGAAAGAACATGATAGTAAATCATTGAACAAACTGCTCCAAGCAAAGGCTCTTCGTCTCTAAGTTCACATTGAGTTTCTCTCTAACAACAAGATCATAGAGTAGTTGGGAGAAGGGTCAGGGCGCTGCTTCAGGTTTCTGTTGTTTGTGTGTCTGTGTGTGAGTGTTTTGTTTTGGCCAAAGGCTAAGAAAATACTTCCTATTGCAGCAATAAGTATTATGAATTTTCTTTATTTTACTACAAGAATGCTGCCTCAGAGAAAAATCAAACAAAATTACAGAGGACTGTTGCTTTTTGCTACTCACTTTCAAGGCAGCTATAAAGATAAAGAGTTACAATGATTGCAGTTTGAAAGCAGAATTGCCATGCTCCCTGGTAAGACTTAATGGCATTTTTGAGAACCAAATAACCATTATGGGACTACTCCATTGCTGCTAGTTTCACAAATGGCTAACACTAAATTTGGAGGCCTTGGAAATGTTCAAAACATCATTAGAGATAGAAAAATAGCAAAAAACTTTAAAATCACATGAACACCAAAAGACATCAATGAAGGATCAAGCATGAAAACTGCTTATTGGGATGAACTGACAAAGAAATAATACAAAGTACACACGTGTTTGTTAGCAAGAGGAAAGAACTATTAGAGTTGGCTGACTCCAAACAGGAGGAACAAAATGCCTGCTAAAGTGGGATGGAACAATGGCTTTGCTCTTTCATCATGCTCCCTCTCTTCTAGTCTAACTCTAGCACCACCAGCTCTTTCTAACTCAATTCTCTTAATTTTCTGTGCTGTTCAGGGGTTTTAACTGTCTCGGTTAGTATGGGAGACAGACATAGATTTCACGGCGATGAGTGCTAATCTATCCTAAATGTTAGCAATGAATAAAGCAACCCTAATGGTAAATGGTATTTAATAAGATCCCTTTTCCCTCAGAACAGGCTGTATATTTAGTGTCTAGAACACAGAAAACTTAAAAATATTCCACAGAAGGCTAGTGTGATCTGAGAAGAAATAGAGATTAAATACTCAGTTAAGGCAATCAGTGTGCCTGTGTCAGCCATAAAGCACCTCATTTGTATAGTAACATTTCTTTGGGGAAACAAAATCCAGATATAAATAGTAGTATAAGATCTAAAGATGCAAAATTCCAATTGAATGCTAATAAAAGGTATTAACAAAACTCTGCTTTAAAGGACTGACTTCTCAATGAGTCTGCACAGCACACTAGAGATTCAATATGCATATCAAGGTTTTTGGTTGTTTGTTTTTTAGTATGGCATTATTTATTAATAATTTAACCAGAAATCTCCCTAAACTTTTAACTGGAATTTAAAAAATTAATTATGGTAAACTAAGTAAATTAAAACAAAAAGTATGAAAGCTATGTTCTAAGCTCACCACATTGACCAGCGAGAATAGATCTGCCCTTCTGGCTATATTTGTTACCTACCTATCTCTCTCTCTCTCTATCTCTCTCTCTCTCTCCCCCACCTTCCACAAGGGATCCAGTCTAGAATGAGCATGAACTTAGAAGTCCAGCAGATGTGGGTTCAATTCCTAGTTATATGGTTTAAAATACGTACACTCAAAAATAAATTCTCCATTTTCCTGAGCCGTGGTTTTCTCATCTGGACTTGGGAATAATAGCACTTCACCCATCAACCTTGTTGAGGATTACTTGAGATGATCATGTAGGGGAAAGGACTCAGGAGAGCCTCTGACAGAGAGATATGCTTTTAACACAGACTGTTCATAAGCACCCTTCCTACCTAGTGATCTACTATGTTTTCTCCTTCCCCAATTTAACTGGTCACCAAGTCTTGCTGATTTTTCCTTTTAGTATGTGTCACTTTCTCTCAGACCCTGCTGATACTGCCTGTCTTCAGAATCCCCCTCAATTCTCATCAGGATTGCTGCAGTAACCACCAAAGTCAATATTCTGTCTTCAGCCCCAACCTATCTTAATCCATCCTCACAACCCCCAGGGTGATTCTCCTAAAATATAAAACTGCCTGAGTTTGACTTTCAGCTATTCTACTTTATATCTGTATGACTTGGAACAAGCGACCTGAATTCTCTCATGCTATAATTCAAAGCCTATTAACTGGGGATAATAATTTTCCTACCTCAGTAGGATATTATATGAATTAAATAAAGTCTTGTTCCTCTCCCTGTGTCCATGTGTCCTCATTGTTCTACTCCCACTTATGAGTGAGGACATGTGCTGTTTGCTTTTCTGTTCCTGTGTTAGTTTACTGAGAATGATGATTTCTAATTTCATCCATGTCCCTACAAAGGACATGAACTCATCATTTTTTATGGCTGCATAGTATTCAATCATATATATGTGCCACATTTTCCTTATCCAGTCTATCATTGATGGGCATTTGGGTTGGTTCTAAGTTTTTGCTATTGTAAATAGTGCTGTAGTAAACATACGTGTGCATGTGTCTTTATAGTAGAATGATTTATAAACCTTTGGGTATATACCCAGTAATGGGATTACTGGGTCAAATGATATTTCTGGTTCTAGATTCTTGAAGAATTGCCACACTGTTTTCCACAATGGTTGAACTAATTTACATTCCCACCATAGCACATGTATACCTATGTAACAAACCTGCATGTTCTGCACATTTACTCCAGAACTTAAAGTAAAATTAAAAAAAAATTAAATGAAGTCATACATGTGCACACATATGTGGAAGCTGCTATTGTTCTCTCCATTGTTCTTGTTATTATAATCCTTCATGAGTCACCCTTCCTTTTAAGGTAGCATAATGTTTAAGGCATTTGCAGGCCACTGCCTAACTCCCCAACAAATCTCATGTCACTCATCAAGTTACATGTTATGATACAGAATCACTAAACTGCATTCAAACTAGAAGGAAAATAATTAGGTTAGTAAGGGATTCAAAGAGAGATTAGGTCGTTTAGAGAACTACTGATAAAATTTCATTTAAAACAAAGCTGTTTCTCCTAAGAAGTGATTACAGCAGCCCAGACTAATATCCGAAAGGATTCAATGGCTGTACCCTAAATGTCCTTCCTGCCAAAAAGCAGTTCCAATTAAAATGCCATAATGTTCTCAAATCATCAATTGTGCCACTTACATTTTTAACTGTTTGTTAAGTATATTATGTATGTATACCTTTACGGGTTTTCTACATGGTGTTGCACAATGTCCTGAAAGTATTTAAAATTCTTACCTGACATTATTCTAAACCACCTGGGTTTCTTGTCCCATATAATAAAGAGATAATATGCAGGAACTCCAGTCAGAGTGATGACGAAGCCAATCCCTGTACTAAATGGGTCCGAATAGAGGGAAAGGGCAACCATGAAGAGGCATGTGAAGGAAAACAAAGCTGGGATGAACAGTGGCACCTGGAACACAGAACACAAAAAAGTCACTTCAAACATCTTCAAGCAACAGAAGCTGGGTTTGAGATGAGCGTGTCAGTCATGACATATACTTTAGTGATATGCTGTAGTCATGCGATCAGGTGACAGGCACCAGCATGCCTTAGTAGCAAAATCTCTTTCATGGTGCACAGATAATATATTAAACATACTCCCTTAAATGTAATTCAACTTAATTTAAATTGTTTTAAAATCTTTGGATAGAACAAACTCTAAGGACAAAAAAGGATACTTTATTAGAGATGTTCTGTTGGAATTATTTTACTAGTTAAATGCCACGATGATTTATGGTTTTGATTTTAAAAGACTGGCTCTTTGATAATTATGATTAGAACCCACTTTAATGTGGAGTCAAGAGCACCGGCTGCTTGTTACATGTTAAAGTCTTTCAGTGCATATTGATTTTTCTGTTGAGATCCACAATAATAACTGACAGGAATAAAACAAGCCAACTCCTATTCAACTGCTAATAAAGATGCCGCCAGCATTAGGCAATGAATATTACTAGAAACAAACCCTGACAATGTGACTGACAACCTTATCTATGCCATTTTTAAAAACAAATAAATGGTGAGGTCAAATCAATCCATGAGTCAAGTCTGAAGAAGATGACAAGCTTTTTCTCCAGTCCTCCAAAACGGAGATGCTTACTTATGGTAAATGGGTATTAAGTGGCAAATTCGTAGAGCTTCTCTTTCCCTGTATGTTTTACATTTCTATTCCTTTTAGAGTGTATAATATGGAGAAAGAGCAATGTAACAAGTCACAGCATTTAAGTACTTAAAATGCCTATTTTGTAAAGGCAAATTCCTTTTTGGAATTAGCATTAACAAACTATCTCCCTACAAAGTAACTCCCTTACTCTTTCTCACCATGGCTGTCTACAACTCCAGCATAAAGACAGACAGAAGTAGCCCATACTTTGAGTATATCAGGTCATTGAACACATTTATGAAAAATCAACATACCAAACATTCATCCATACAGTCATTTTTCAAAAATGTGACATACAAAGTTCAAGCCCATCACATAAAAAATTGGATGAACTGTTTTTTTTCTAACTTAAAATAAATCCAACAGGACAGCACTGCCTGCAAGAGTTAAACATTTTTATTCCACAGATGCTGCCCCCAGCCCAACCTCCCCATCAGCAAGTTATGACAAAGGGAGGACTAGGTATTAGGAGAAAGATTTATGTAAACCCATCAAGATTGCTGAGGTTACCTTGAAAGGACGATGCATATCTGGGCATTTGTATCGAAGATAAATCAGCCCAGCAACTGCCAGCCCAATAAAAAGCCACCTGGCAAAACTGAGGAAATTCAAAAGACTGTCGAGGTCTCCAGAGAAGAGCATTATCATTGTCAAAGGGTGCTGAGGGGGGAAAGGGAAGCAAGCTTGGTGAATTCAGTGAAAACACAGATGATTAACAACAAAAACCTCACTACGCATTATGACCTTTTTCAAACAATTATTTATACCGATAAATTATCATCATAGTTAAAACTTGGATTTGACTAATCTCTTTTCTGTATTCTGTTGTCATAATCCATTTACACACCAGTAACAGTATGAGAGTGATATGGCCATTATACTTTATTCAAGTGGAATTCTATATGAATGTTGTGTTTTGTTTTTAGTTCCTTTTGCATTTGAGAGAAGATAGTATGTTTTCAAAGAGTAAAAGAAAGGGTACTCAATGACTCAAAATTGAAAGACTCAAAGATTGAGATGATTAGTAAATAACCGATAATGAACAGTAAAAGAGACCCAACTGGAAGATTTACAGAAAGCTCTGCAAATGCTCTCTGGTGAGCTCTTGGCTATCCACACCCAGGAAACACAGACACTCATAGGTGATTCTGTTGGCTCTTGATTGCAAAACATTGACCTTTTTTCCTCCACATTTACTCTCCTGGTGTGCTTGCTGTGTGTGACCCTCAAGACCACACAGACACTCATAGGTGATTCTGTTGGCTCTTGATTGCAAAACATTGACCTTTTTTCCTCCACATTTACTCTCCTGGTGTGCTTGCTCTGTGTGACCCTCAAGACCACGGAGAAGAATGAAGTGCAGAGATCGGCTTAGCAAGTCTCTGCAGCTGCACATGCCAAGGACAGCATGACTGATAGCAGAGGCTTAAAATGAAAGCCCTCTTCACGGAACAATACATTCTGTTCCCACAAGTGACGTTAACGTCCAGATTCTGCACAGAGAGTACACATACTTTAAAAAGAAATTTCAAGGAAACGTTCTGAAACAAATTAAATGCATGAAAAAAATGTTCAGTGCATTCTATGGTGCTCCTGACAACAGATTCCAGTTCAGAGAAATGTTACAAAATCATCAGTAAAAATGAATATAACATTGCCAATGGGTATTTGAGGACTTTTACACCTCATACAGTCTTTTGTAGCTCACATTTCACAACACTTTGCTCTGCAGAAAGAATTTTACAACTCAAATTTACCTCATGGTGCTTTTATTTTTATCCTGCAGGATAAAAGAGACTTGCTCTCAAATGTCTCAAATGAATCATGGCACTGTCTAGGATTTTATCAATTCTTTCAATAATTTTGTGTGCATTTCATTATTAGGTGCCTAGATGATACATCTGGGTACTTTTTGGACTGTAGCTTTTTGCTCTACTTTCCTTAAGTCGTTGGGACTTAATACTGTACATTCTTTTCTGTGAGGTGCTATGTCGATGAGAGGAGCCAAGCTAATCATTTTCCTTAGACCTTACACATTTCTGCAAAGATGAAAGAGAGGTGATGTGATTTTTTGCCCCAAAGCATCAAAAAAAAATAGGCATCAGAAACATGGAGTAAAGGGAAGAGATGGAAGATATCCTGCCTCCCAAATTCCACCATGACATACATTAGCAATGAATGAGAAAGTAAAGTGCTATCTAATGTCTGGTTGGAATTCCTTTTTGCTAACCTATTATTCAAGGTTATATCTAGATATACTTGTTAATATGCATTACCAAAACAATAACAGCTGGCAGAGGAGTGTGCTTGCGGACATGAATCATGGAGAGGATTTCTGGAAGGTGACCCTCTCGAGACGCAACATAGAATAACCTGATGGGAGAGAAATGTGGGTGGAGTTGACTGTATGATTGATCATTTCAAAGGGAAAATCCAAAAATCCCAGAGAAAACGTGCATCTTTTCATACCAAATGGTGAGGCATTCCTTAGGTGATTGCTTAAGTTCACTTTTCAAATAAGGTGGAGAAATATCATAGGAAATCTAAATTTGAATTATGCAAAATCTGCCAACATTATATTATTCTTTGAAGAGAAAGAATAGCAATATCTGACTCGGCATAGCTCTCTCTACATATAAATAGCTGATGGGAAATCTAGTTCTAGATTCCTAGTATTATATGTGTGTTGTCAATCCAATTCAACAAACACACGCACATGCACATCCACAGGTACACACACATATATGTAGCATTCACATTTATCCGATTGGGTTTTAATCTTACACTAAAACAAAAAGATTATTGCATCAAACTAAAAGGAAATACTGATGGTAGGGGTGGTGATTTCTGATGTCTCTTACTTTACTTTTTTCTTGGCATCTTCAGAGAAACAGAAAATTATATCACCAGAAATGAAATGCCATTGTTAGACTGTGGAAATACTATTTTTAAAAAAGCCACATGTCCGTCTTCCAAATAAGCTATTAATAGGCAAGCAGTGCCCTCTAATGGACAGAATAAAACGTGCTGTTGATACTTGGACCAACATTTCAATCTTGCATGTCCCTTTAAAAACAACAGGTTTGGAGGCACTGTTTCTTTTCTTTTTAAAGTTATCCTTATCACATCCAATCTCAAAAACAGAAATGTGTTTCTGGAAATACATGAACTCACTCACCTGGAGACAGCAAACACACCACCATTCATGGAGCCAAAGCAGGAGAGGGCAACAAAGATCGGAACTGCTAATGAGAAATTTCCCAGTAGCCGCTCAGAAAAGGTCTAGTGAAAGAAAGAACGAAGCAAATTAATGCGTTGCCAGAAAGTGGAATAAAATGAAACAATTTAGACCAAACTTGCTCTATGACTTTCTATTAGCCTGGTGATACTTGTATGTTTTATAATTTCTCTCTTTGGTTAGGGTCAGACTAACTCCGTAGACAATAATCAAAAGCAAGGACCATGGCATTGCTTGTTGCAAAACTATAGTCAAAGGTCTAAACAAGCACCTTCTCTCTACTTTCAAAAAGCAATGATCCATTTATCGAATCTTTATCAACTATGGTGTGTATTGTCTCTGACTCTGACAAGTGATAAAAGCTCAAATCAGAAGTTCTAATGGAGATAGAAATCTTTCTGTATAATACGTTCTCTTTAGCCTAGAAAACCATATTTTATATTGAAATACGCTGAGAAGTATTACAGATATGTGTTTCATATGCCAATCCCATTCTTAGGAGGTAAATAAAATAATTGATGACTTAATAATTTATAGCATATACATGAGTAGCTCTGAAAATCTTTTTCCCAGAAAATCACACTAGCTAAATCTCTGTTTATAAAGTCCCTCCCTCCCCCTCATGTATCTGTCAATTTCTTTTGTGGTTTCCTATAAAAAGGCTAGAACACAAATATAAGTCCAATAAGCCACAGAAACTTAAAAGATAAACACAACTCCTAAAATGTTCTTTTATGCCATGATATGTGCAATATTGCTAATTTCCATGAAGGCTGTATTTTCCAAAAAAAGAAAATGTGTTGGATTCATTAGTTGTCCTTGATGCAGCTGGTGCTATGCAATTAGTGGGCCACATTATGCCCAAAGAATAAGTGCTGCCCTTTGTCTCAAAGGATGAGATGACTGACCTAACTTCAATAAGCTTTGTATATTTGATTGTCTGGTGGGACTTAGAACAGTGGTCAAAGTCTTTTTCAATATAGTGAACTCATACACAGGTTCAAATGAAATGAGATAATTTATTCCCTGTAGATGCTGCTGATATGAGGTAATACTAACCATTTTAAAAGGAACTGACATCAAGTAATGGGAACTTAACTTTTCACCATTCATTGTTAGGAGGTCAAGAGTGAATGGTCTCTTACTAGCTAAGTTTTATGCAAAATAAAATATGTATCACAGAATAACAGTCTTATAACATGATCTTTGGGGACAAAGATGGTCCTGGTGTCAAATAAATTTTGGAAAATCTATAAAATTATGTGTATCCACTTCTTAGGGAGTTAAAATGCACGTTGGTATCTTTAATATTCTGAGAAGTATTATAACAACATCTGTTTGTTATAATACTTCTCAGTATTATACAACAACTTTGAATAACCCAGTATTTCCTAAATTTATTAATATCCCAGGACTAGTATTCAAAAGGATATACTAGGAAAATCAAATTTTTATGGTCCACATCAAAATTCTTAAGTGACACTTGGGGAAAGGATTTTGAGTTCGCATATGAAAAGTTTACAAACAGGAAAGTGTACAGAATAAATTGTAATTTGCATACAAAAAAATGCATTTATTTAGATTCAATAACTGTCCGCCTATCTTTAAAGACGTGCTGGGAGAATAAGCTTTGACACATTTTCAAGCATGTATGTGTGAAACTGTTTTATAAGAAACTAGAAATAATGGGAAATCATATAGGAATTTAGATATATCAGTTAAATGGAATATGCTAAGGTATGCTCTAAATTTTTTAAATATTCATTATTATTCAGGTCAAGAAAAGATTACTGAATTTCAAAACACTTTCTGCTAGAGGGAACTACTATAAAATTGCATCAACTCATTAACCTAAATTCCAATTGGCATTTTCCCAACTTGGACTTACCACTGCCACTGCATTTGAAAGCAGCAGCTCCTCAGCATTAATGGTCGTAAAGTAGGCCACATTTGTCAGCACATAGCCAATGGTGACAATGGCCATGGATATACATATTGCAAGGGGAATGGTTCTGAAATGCACAAAGGAATCACTTATTCATTATCTTTTGTTAGTCATTCTCTGATACCAAAGAAAATAACAGGCTAATTCAAATGAAGAATATAATGGTATCTACAATAATTATAGGCTCTGTTGGGTATGTATAAACATTTCATCAGGGCAAAGAACCACATATTCCTTTGTAACTTAATAAGGTCCATGGGGGCAGATACTTCGTCTGTCTTGTCTATTGCTATACCCCAGAACATATGGATTTATGTCATTCATGCACTCCGTAAATGCTACTGCAGTGTTTCTCAAACTTAAGATGCATCAGAATCACCTGCAGGGCTTGTTAAAACACAGACTGCTGAGCTCCACCCCACAGTTTCCAATTCAGTAGGATTTGCATTCCTTATATGTTCCTAGGTGATTCTGAGGCTGCTGATCAGGCCACACTTTGAGAACCACTGTCCTGTAAACATTTCTAACACTAATTCACTGCCTTGACACCTTTCTAACACTAGTCCTTAAAAACATTTTTCACATTCAATGTTTTTTCCATCAATAGCTTTCATTCCCACCAAATAAACGCACACTTCTGGAAGTATGATAGTGGGATATATCTACCTTTCTAAATGTGGCCATAATTTTGTATATAACACAAGAAAGCACAGAAGTGTTCACAATAATGGCTTTGCACTGCCCTGCTGTGAGTTCAAAGGAAGCTCAAGATCGTGAGTATCTAATAATGCAACAGCGCAGATAATCCCATGAAATTAGAGGTGACATGCTGTGAAGTACAGACGACCGGACAGTGCTGACACTATGTGGCATCAAGAAGTACCCGACACAAATGCAATATTATGTCTTCATTTAATGCACTGGGAAAGCCAGGAAGTTACTGACCCTAATAATTTGATTCCATGTTACCAATACACATTACTTGCTTAACATAATCGCCTCTTCAGACTCTCTCCAGTTCAGGCAACTTAAACCTTCAACTGCCTGCACAAAGGCTGATCGTTTTTCAGCCATAGTGCTTATCAGCCCTCATGGAGCCTTCACCCTGCTGGGTGCCACTAATGAAGACCTCAATATAATTTCTTCCAAGATGAAAATGCAGTTCAGAATCAGGGGGGAAAAGGCACAGCCTGCCTCACTACCCAAGCTGGGTGTGTTTAGCACAGTAAGTCCCAGCACATTATACTGAACAGCAATATCCCCTGTTGGAAACATGCGCGCCTAGCCAGTCAGCAACTGTCATTCATTATGCTGCTTGGAGCCTGACACTTCCCCCAATTCCCAAAGCCTTCAGCCTTGATGAGGAAATACATTGACCTCTAAATCCTGACATCCTAATATGAAAGTAGCAGATGGTCCCCTTCCCCAGTGTGAAGAGGGTCCTGTGGAATTTTCTGTTAACACTATAACATGCACTGCTAGTTGTGATTGATAAATGCTAAATTTAAGTAAAGAAAATCACTGCGCCAATCAAATATAAAAGGATGAATGGCATAAAGCAAATTAAAGATGAATTCTGTTTCTCTGTAAGAAGGGCTATTGTAAATGCAAAAGGGTAAGAAGGAGAACATGAAGGTGTATACACAGCTTTTCAACCACTCAGTGTATTATTTTGACCTTGCATCCTTTCAGCTTTTATAACATCCCCATATGGGGAGTAAATTCTTTCTATGGAGGAGAGGGGAAGAGAGGAAAAGAAGAGAAAAAGACTCTCTGTTCCTTGCAAGCATATGATTAAGGTATATAAAGGTTCCATTAATAAAAAATGAAGTGACATTATTAATTGCAGTGAAGTAACCTGTCCAAAACAGAGAGTACTGTCACGTCACATGATGCTGCAAAATAGCAGAAAGAAATAAGTCTGAAATTTGGGACTGTGGCTCTCCCAGCATAGAATTTATCTTCCCAGTCCAGCTCCTCCAAGTCAGCCCCCTGCCTGTTTCCTGCCTAGACATTACAGTCTCTCTGAGGGCCGTTTCCTAAATTGATCTAAGCAGAAGGGATCCTAGAAAATCTAACCTTCTAGGTTGGTTTCCCTTCATTCTGTTTGTTAATAAAAAAAAACAACAGGAGCAGCTGCTAGCATTGGGCTGCTATGTGCCCAACATTTTATTAGGCACTTTACATATGTGTCTCCTTTTGTCCTTAGAAAATTCTGTGAGTTAGGAACATCAGCACATTTTATACATGAGAAAATAAAGTCTTCAAGTACTTAAATAACTATTTAAGGATACACAGTTGGTAAGTGGAAGCCCCAGAATTCAGGTGCATACACACCCTACCTTGAAATTCGGGCATTTGGACCACCAAAGTGTATTCACTTTCAAGCATGTGGGTCCCTCAATTCTATTACTTTTAAGGAAAATGATAGTTGTTTAATATAAAGTTTATTAGAGCTTTTATCAAACTAGTATTTCTCATGTATTCTTTGACACTACAGTTTTATCTATTATAAAGAACGGGACAAACATTTCATGACTTTTATCACTTTTCTGTGTAACATGAATTGTAAGGTCAAATGAATGTTTTCAAATAGTTTCACTGTTTAGGAAATAGAATTTTAAAATTATATATTATTTAAAAGAAAACAGAAGCTCACAATAAATTTCCCTAAAAAAACTTTTTTATAGAGAACGACAGAAGGCAAGCATGCCTCAGATAAGCAGAAACAGACTAACAATCTTACTATCAGCCAAATATACTATACAGATATTAGTGAGAAAAATAACAGCTTAAAATATAAACAAAAGAGAAAGAGTCTAATCTTGCTGCAATGCACAGCATATCCAGTAATTTCTCTATAATTTTTCTTTTTGAAAAAAATTTTCTTTTTTTTTTTTAAGATAGAGTCTCACTCTGTCGCCCAGACTTGAGTGCAGGGGCACAATCTCATCTCACTGCAACTGCTGCCTCCCAAGTTCAAGCAACTCTCCTGCCTCAGCCTTCCAGTAGCTGGGATTATAGGCACCCATCACTATATCCAGCTAATTTTTTCATCTTTATTAGAGACAGGGTTTCACCATGTTGGCCAGGCTGTTCTCAAACTCCTGACCTCAAGTGATCCTCCCGCCTCGGCCTCCCAAAGTGCTGGGATTACAGGTGTGAGCCATGACACCCAGCTGATAATTAGATGGAATTAAGCAATGGCAAGTTGGATGGGGTATGGCAAAATAGCCACTAGCTTCCATTCTTAGGTTCCATTTCACTTTAACAGAGGGAAGGGGGTGAGGAGGCTGTCTTGGCTGTTTTGGCATAAACAGCCATTATTGATAGAGGAGAGCAGTTGACTCCTTCAGAAGGACCTGGCCCTACACAGTTAACTCTAGGTTTCAAGTATCAAAGTGTAAAAGCCACTGGGTGAGCTGATAAAAGCTATTAGGCCATGCCAGAGCAATCTTTCTGGAGGCTTTAGATGCAGAGAGCAGATAGCATTGCTAGTAACCCAAGATTAAGGCAAATGGCACTTGATAATGAAGGGAATTAGAGGAAGGAACCGGTAGGCCACGGATATTTCAAAGCCTCTGTGTTCTTGTGAGGTATCCACCAATCCTAAATGCAACAAAAGCATTATTTTTAAGCTGAGTAAAAATGACTCACTCTTAACAAAATTAAGTTCTATTCTTTCTCAAATGTTAGTACATGTTTGTTATGACTAACAAAATACCATTTACAAGAGTTACTTAATCCTAACAGCTTTTTGTCATATATGCTCTTTTCAATTAACAGGCATTAAGTATGTGAGAGTTTGCTATTTTTATTAGTTGTAAATGGTCTTCAGTCAAAAAGGTCTTGGATAGTCTTCTTTTCTTATAGGCTTATTTTAAATTGGCACTTATAACCAGTCTATGTCACACATATTTGCTTTATTTGAAATTGTTAAATGGAAGTCTCCAAAACATGTGCTTAGAAGCATTTTTGTTCTGAGTGATAGGCTTCCCCAGAAATGAAAATGGCCCTATAATGATGGCAGGCGACTTATGTTTGTATAATCTACAAAGCACTGGCAAATACATCTTATTTTATCTTTAAATATATGCATGTCATTTTAAATCATTTGTGGAATGAGAAGGAGCATGTGCAAACATTATTTACAACAACCCATGGAAACAGGAAGTAATACCCACAATTTTTTAACAAGAAAAAAGTCTCAGAGAGGTTGAGTGACATAACCAAGGTCACAAAAGTAGTAAGTGGGAGGGCTGGAACAAGAACCCACATCTTCTGACCCTAAGTTCCACACACATGGTATATCTTGTCACAATGTCATGGCTGCTTTGTGCCTGCTTTAACTCTAGGTACAAGGCCCCAGGACCTTTACATGCTGACAAACATGTATTATATTTTATATAAATGAGGCAAATATTAGAAGACTAATTGTCATGGTGTGACACATTTGAAGCCAAGTATATTTTTCTTCACACCTAATGGTAGAAACAGTAGAAAAAACATTCACACCACAAATAAATTTGTAAATAATGCAGAATAAGGTGCGTTTTTTAAAGCATGCTTTGCAACTCTATCATGGAGCATCAGAAATGACTGTTGTTCCCATTGCATCATTTTTGCTAAAAGTGATCCTTGCTCTGAAAATGAAATGAGTAATGAGTAAACCTAGCTTGATTCTCCAGAGAAGTCAAGGAGACCTGAAGGTTAGAAGGATTTCTGACATTCAGCCCACATGAGTGGTCTGAATTACATGAGTAATTCTCTGATCACCTGAATTTAGGATATTTCAGATTATTTTATAACATGAATACAGTCTTCTGAGATTTGTGCAAGTCCAAATAGATCATATACACTCCCCTCTGCTGGACACATAGAATGGTGACTACAGAACTCATGGATCCTGGGGCATCTAAACTTGTCTTTGTGCTATGGGGCTGGGCATGAGGATAGGCAGTTCTGTCAAAACCTACATTTGTGTGTTCTGGAGAGAAATGGTTGATGCTTCACATTTCTATTTAAAAATTCTAAATATTTTAACATATGTACTTGGCATTCAGAAAAAAAGAAAGGAGGGAAAGAGAAAAAATTAAGAACAAAAAATGGCAAATACCTTAAAATGTAAGATTTAAAACAAAGGGAAACGGGACTATTTCTTTACATACAATTGAAATGGAGCTGTAATTTATCTCAACATAAAGTACTTATAATTATATTAAGTACCTTTTGATTCACAGCATTTATTTTTGAATCATACTTGTTTCACATTTTCTTTATAGTGACCCTGTAAAGACCTGGAAAGCTTTTCTGTAGGTCTGACCCAGAAATGACGCAAACATCTCTCACTTCTCTTTTCAACCCACCAATTTACTTTTTTGCAGAAGTACTCTATCTTATTACCACAGCTGTTCATTTTATTCTGCCCTTCAAACTTCAGTCATGTGTTGCAGACAGAAAAAGTAAATGAGTACATTTTAAAGAAAAGCTATCTGTATTTTTCATTCACATGAGTTTTCTTCCATACATTTTGACATACTTTCCCTGACTCTTGCTCACACTAAACTCTCCAGAGACCCCTTGACATGGAACTGTCCTATCTGCCTCTCTGATTTCTGACATTTCTAGCAGGGATTGAAGTACAAGTAAGCGTTCAAGAAAACAAATAGTTTTCCAGACATGAAAAAAAATGGACTACAGATGACTGAGAGCATCTGTAGAAGAACACACATTTCTTTGTGTGTTTTCAGTGATTTTGCCTCGTTGTCATTTAGTGCTATGGCGGTAACTCTAGTTTTCTACTGAGTGGGAATTTGGCTATTAAAAACATTATAAATGAAATGTATTTGAAGAGACATAGCACATAGTTGCAGGGAAGGCATAGGTGGTCACTGAAAAAAATATAGCAAGAGGAAGAAAACATTCAATAAGCCTATTTATGAACATTTTTTAAAGGTCTATGGTTCATGTTCATGCTTAATGATGATTCTGGGCCAAGGCTGAACAAAGTGATGGGCTGAGCATATTGTTACATAAATGTGCACAGTGATCTCACTGATTTCCAGCATCAAACACCTGCCCTCTGCTTCTTACTGAACCATGGCAAGGCTATGGGTGTTTTCACTGAGACATTTTAAATTTCAATACCACTGATGTCTAATCTAAATCTCACCATTCTCCATTGTCCACAGATGAAGAACTCCATAAAAGAAGAGAGGACAGAGAGACCTGTAGGGAGATGTAAGAAATGAACAGACAAAGATTAAAAGACTACAGGGCTAAAGGAAGCTCATGGAAAAATGTGCAGAGATGCATAAAGCAAGGAGAAAAGTGCAGCAAAGCCACATAGAAAAATGGCCAGAAGGGTCACTCTTAGCCACCACCACACAGAAAAAAGAACTAAAATGAAAACTCACAACTCAGAAATATGGAATAATAAGCAATCAGAAACATAAATATAAGCAGTTTTATCTATTCATTATTTTTGTTCTATTATTAGAATAAATTCATGACTAAATAAAATTATTCAGCAAATTGTAGCTTGAGAGTAAATTTTCATTTGCTTGCATTTCATACACACAAAAAATTTGCATTGTCTGCATCTCATTTTTTCTCATTTTCTAAAGACTTAGAGTGTGTCTTCCAGATATATTACAGTTATCCATATTTATCATGGATAAACACAAACATATTTGTAGGGAAGTTCTAGTGTACAAAAACAAAATTGGTTTTAAATAAAATACTAGCAATTAAAAAACTAAGAAGACAAAATATTTTAATAGTAATAAATTAAATTTTATACTGATGTTCAATTCTTGTATCTCTTATATTGTTTTTAATTTTTTTAAAAAACTTATTATTTTCCTCAGGATTTGGTCTACACAACACTAAGATAATGCAACATTTTGGTAAATGATTTTTATAATAGTGTTTCTAAGATTCAGATTTACAGCTCAGACAACCAACTACTCACCAAAAGTCTGTTTTCTCTTTCCAAAGTATAAGCTATTTATGAGTAGCAGCTACCAAAAGAGACACCACATTTCCCAGCCCCTTTTATCTAGGAGGGGAAAGTGACTCATTCTTGCAAACAGAATGTGAGTAGATGTGTCATTGAAGACCAAGGTGGTTAAGTGTGTCACCCTGTGACATTCTTTTCCTGAGTGAGCTAGTTGCAAAGGACCTATAGCATGACAAAGCTACATGATGAAAGGAATATGGGTCACAGAATAAACATGTGAAAGCCTACTGGTGGCCAGGGACACCAACAATGGAGTGTTATATAATTTTTAAAAATGAACTTTTGATTGTTTAAAGCCATTGAAATTTTGTGGGTTGTCTGTTGTAACAGCTAGCATTATTCTAACTAACAAAAGAATGAAGGACCTCATTATATCAAGACTTTTTTGTAGCTTTTAGTTAATTAGTCTATACAAGACTTAAAATGGGTCCTCATTAAATTTTATTTTATAGTATATTATTTGTTTTATAAGAGACAAGTATATGATATAAAATTATTAAAATGATGTCCTAAATTACAATATCAAATAAAAACTGATTTTCATCTTTAAAAGCGAGGAGAGAGAAAAATTATTATTCTTACTTCCCCAAAACAGAGGAAAGATAGACCCCATTGTTCGCTATTCTGAAATTTAAAAATCTCTTGCACTTCTGAAAATTGCCACCCATCCAACAAAGAACAAACTACAGTTGCCCCTTGTTTTGCCCAAGGACTCATAATAAGACAAGCAACGTTAAGAAAATATACTCTTGTGCTAAAAACAAGGCAACATAAAATAGATATATATGCTTTGGCATGGTAAATGGGAATGAGGTTCAAAATTCCCTTAGACAGTAAACACATGTCTTAGAAGGAACTGACAATACTTATACTATACACACACAACCAGGTCCCATCACATTTCTGCTGCACAATAAGAAATGAAACAAGTAAACATGGAGACATTCAATCCCACCAAACGAACTACTGCTTCTACCACCCAAAATTGCCTCCAACATTTCTGACCAACAAAGGCAAGTGCAACTAATATTGATCATTTCACTTTGATATCTGGTGATCAACTAAACAACTGGCTTTCAAGTAGGGTGCTCTGGGAATTAGAATATAAGATAAGCAATAGGATTATAGACTATCCTGTTCTCACTCATTTCAACCAGAAATGACCAGTTTTCAACATAAAACTCTTACTAGTTTTACGTATTGACATTCTATCAAAGAAAGATGTGTTCCAGTAGTTGAGGTAGGTTTTAAAATCACTGTTCTAGATGCTCTAAGTCATGTCTTTACATCACTTTGTGGACCCAATGCTGGCTTCCTATAGTTTAAAATATACAGGAATTGGGCTTGGCGTGGTGGTTCATACCTGTAATCCCGGCACTTTGGGAGGCTGAGGCGGGTGGATCACCTGAGGTCAGGAGTTCGAGACCAGCTTGGCCAACATGGTGAAATCCCATCTCTACTAAAAATAGAAAAATTAGCCAGGCATGGTGGCGGGCACCTGTAATTCCAGCTACTTCAGAAGCTGAGGCAGGAGAATCGCTTGAACCCGGGAGGCAGAGGTTGCAGTGAGCCAAGACTGTGCCACTGCACTCCAGCCTGGGCAACAAGAGTGAGACTTCATCTTAAATAAATAAATAGAATATAGATGAGTTGGTTTTATAAAATGCCTAAATATGAATGATTATATAGGTATGTATGTACATATTTGACCCTAAAATTGAAACTAATTTTTCACTGCAATAAATCTCTATTCATACTCTTAGGGTAATTAAGGGAAACATAACCTTAGCAAATGAAGCTAATGTTAGTAGGAAAAGTATAAAGTTGATAGGGAAGCCAATAGAAATGGCCTGGCTTTAGTTAAAGTGGTAAATCCACATGCCAAGGCCACAGAGGACATGACATAGCAGCTGAATGGAGCAGAGGGAAAGGTGGGAAAGAGAAAAAAACAGAGTTGATGGGCTAAGCACCCTGCCAGTTCAGAGAGATAATATGTCACTGTCAAGAAAGTGGTGATGAAGACTCCTGGTTGGAACAGTTGACAGCTTCCTGAAAAGGTCACAAAGGCTCTCAGAATGGCAGAACCTCCTGTAAGCCCTCCCTCTCCTCTCCTCAGGCTGTCCATTTATAAAGATTCATATTCCCCGCAGAAATGGAAATGTTGTGATCTTTTATCTTTCAGCTCAAATGTTACAATTTTTGAAAAATAAGCTTTTGTGCATTCATTTTATATTTACTAATGCCTTTTCTTAGACTACAAAGATTCATGTCCCTCTCTTTAGGAACATTTTTCTCAAGTCAAGTGCCGCTATCTAATGGCTCAGGGACTCTCTGCCCAAGGGAAACAAAAGTGGTTCATACAATTGTCCATCTCCTAATTTCTCTTTGCTTCCATCATTTCCCTCAGCTTTATACTCTAAACTCCTACAACCAAGAAAAATGTCTATATATACCATCCGAAATGTAAATTGTCTTTTGGTGACATCTTTTCTCTGGAGTTCTGTCTCTGATATTTGTATTCACTTGATTTCACAGAATTATGGAAAAGTCTGAGTCTAGTCACTATCACTAGCAGATATCACTATCACTATCACTAGTTCCCATCACTAGCAGAAACACAGATCACCAAATCTCTCTGGACTTACACTTCCCCATGAGTTGACAAGGGTGTTGAATTAATGAAATCTAAAGTTTGTTTTCTTGAAAGTTCATTATTTAATAATTTTAGCACATAAAGCTAATCCGTAAAGATTGTTTAATAGAATTCTTTGAAAACTCAGTTAAGCCCACTTGCTCAAGTAACAGAGCATCCTAAGGAAGTTTCTGCATTTGTTTTGCTCTGTCATTCACAGGAGAGAATAGGATGCCAACTTTACAATCTCTTCTCCTGTCATCTGAAGATGTGATTCTGTCCTCAAGCAGCAGCACAGCACATCAAAGTACCTTCCATCACTATAACTTCAAAGTGTCAGCCTGGCTGAAAAATAATGATCATTACAGAAGATCATTTAAAGGATAAGTGATCTGTTCACTCTTCTGCATTCTAAAAAGGCTGTCTGTGGGATCAGGTCAGACCTCTGGAAGGTCACATACATTGACTGTATTATCTCACGTAATGTCTTCGTAAGTCACTGTATCTTACAACCTTAGCTTTTATCAAAACCTTATTGCAAGAAATGTTTTTAAAACCATCTGAATTTCAGGAGGATATTTCCCATTGCATTTATTAACATTCTTTATATCGAGTTCATTCATTTAATCAATGTTTGTTAAATATCTTCTATATGCTAGACATTATAATAAGCAAAGGGATAAAGACATCAGCTACACACAAAAATTCATCCTCTCATGGAATCTAAAATTCAAACAGGACAAGACATGGAGGACCCTCTCCCTGGCGTGCTGCTCCCCCTAGATCTTCACATGGTTGCCCTATTTTTCTCAGATCAAAGTCTCCCTCCTCAGAGGAACCTTACCTCCTTCTTCTAAGTTGGTCTCCCACCCCGGGACGCTCCATTACCTACTGCTTTTAATATGAGGATAAACTAAAACATCTTCTGACTCCTTATAGTCTCTTCAAATATCTTTATTTATGTATTCATACTCACCAATTCCATAAAAATATTAAGACTATTCAATGAGCATTATTAAGGGCCCTTGAAGTGTTTCCTCTAAATCTCTAGTGCAAACATTTTTGAGAAGGGTTGTCAGGACTGTTTGTCATCCTCAAGGATAACTCTGCTTTTTATGTGGCTTGTAACCACATGCAGAAAGGGTTTCTGGCTTCTTTGGCCTCTTTTGTTGTTGTTTTATTTATTTTTTATTATTTTTATTTTTGGCAAAGACTTAAAGAAGACTTAAAAAAATGGAAGCAGTGAAGAGAAAGGGGAAGATAGGAAGAAAGTTAAGAGGCAGCTTAACAGAGAAAGGAAATGTTTATTCCACCAAATCCTCATGTGAATTCTAAATTATTAAGTCTCTGAGAACACCTGATTTATGAACAGGATAACACTGCCCCTAGCCAAAATTATTTGTAATAAAAAGCAGGAAATCTCCTGAAGTTCATCTCAGATTTAATATCAAACACAGCAGCCACACATGAACATTTCTCCATAAAACACGAAAACAGCATGGTGTGATCAGCCAGCAGCCACCAGTGGGGAGTTGGGTACAAACAAACAGGGTGTGAGTGCCATGGAAAGGACCAGGCCTCACTAATCTAGAGAAACCAGTCAATGAAAAATAGGCACAGACTGAAATGATGTCAACACTCGGAAGGGAAAGGAGCACAAGGAAGACTCACTTCTAAATATACAACGGCCAGCTCACATTCCTTGTCAAAATACTGAGCTCCCTCCGTGACTACTGAAGTTGAAAGAGCAACACAATTGTGTTTTGTGTATGCATATTTAGAATATACCAAGTGAGGATGAAGCACCATGGGGAAAAAAAGACTTGTTATGAAATAGGCTTACATTGATATTGCCTTTTTTAAATTTAATTTAATTTTATTTTTATTATTTTATTTTATTATTATTTTTTAGACAGAGCCTCGCTCTTGTCATCTGGGCGGGAGTGCAATGGCACAATCTCGGCTCACTGCAACCTTCACCTCCTGGGTTCAAGCGATTCTTCTGCCTCAGCCTCCCGAGTAGCTGGGATTACAGGCAACTGCCACCACACTCAGCTAATTTTTGTATTTTTAGTAGAGACAGGGTTTCACCATGTTGGCCAGGTTGGTCTCAAACTCTTGACCTCTGGTGATCCGCCCACCTTGGCCTCCCAAAGTGCTGGAATTACAGGCGTGAGCCACCATGCCTGGCAATATTGCCATTTTGTAAGAAAAGTAGCAAAGCTCTAATAAGAATTTCATTAAAATTTGATTCAAATATTTTTCTACAGATACTTGGTTCTAAAAGAAGAAAGATGTCAAGAATGAAAAGGTATCTTATTATTTCTAGTGTAGACTTCTTAGGTAATGTGTTCATTACCATTTTTATAACATATGTAGTGAAGTATTCTTTCTCAGGATTATATATCCAACTATTTGAATACATATATAATAATTAAATTTATTCATGTTAAATCTAAGGCAATTTAAATAATTATCAGAATCATAAATATTTTTTGCATGTTTTCATTAATACTTCCATTAACATTTTGGCATTTGCTATGTTGTTAAGAAGTATTCTGAAAAGTAGAAAATCATATTAAAAAGTTGCTGTATTAATAGGATTTAGGGCGTAAAAAGAACAAAAGACAGAAAGAGGAAGATTAATGTCATTGGTAGGTACTTGGGAAGTTACTTTAATTAGTTAACATTTTTTAAATCTGAAAGAAGAAAAATAAGACAAGTTAATAAACCATAGTACACAGAAAAATAAATTTTTGGACTATAAAAGACTCAGCCATATACATGGACTATATCTTTATATAGAGCAGATTTAATTATGAGAGATAACACTACCAAGATAATTTGAAACACCATGAGCTTTAAATTTAAAAGCACTATACAGATTCTCTTCATCCACGTGAACAGCTAAGAGTAAAAACTATCTCTATGCAAATATAAGTTATATTCAATGTCGACTTATTCAGAGAAAAATAATAATAATTGAGGCTACCTTTCCCTTCAGATTAAAAAAGAGTATTACAAACTTTTAATAAAATTATATAGTAATTGGTTGATATATCTATAAAAAGGCAAGCGGAATAGATTGCCTTGAAATACAACTTAGTATATAACATAAAAATATATTAATATAATATAATGACAAGTATCAATGTAATATATTGTAAGTATCATAAATATAATATAATAAATAAAAAGTATCATCAATATAATATAATGTAAGTATCATAAACTAAGGAGTAATAGGACTATTTGCTAATATTGGGATATTGAGAAAATTGGGGGAAAGTCAAGAGCCTATATTATATCAGGTTTAAAAAAAAGATCCATTCCAGATAAGGTAAAGAGTGGGCTGTAAAAAAGAAACCAGGAAAAACAAACAAACAGAAAATATAGGTGAGATGAAAATGATCTAGGGACATAAAGATTTGTGGATCATAATAGCAATACAGAAATAAAAAATGATTATTATATCTAACTACAAATTATAGAAACAAAACCACAAGTTTTGTAAGCTGGGATCATAAAGAAAATTGAGTAATGTGAAAAACTGGGACAAACTTTTTACAAATAATATAATAGATAAAGAATCAATAGCCATAACATATAAAGAATTCTGATGAATCACCAATATTCATGCTCCAAAATGGTAACCACATGTAGCTGCTAAAAATGCTGGAACTATTGAGCCTCACTGGTGATCAAATGAATGTATTTTCAAACCATGAGGTGTAATTTTTGCCTTTCAATTAACCAGGATTTTTAAAAATAACGACACCCAACACTGTAAGTATTCTTAGCTATTGCTATTGGGAGAGGAAATTAATATACCCACTTTGGAAAGCAACTTGGTAATAGAAAAACTGTTTTAAAGTTTGTTGCCTTTGACACAGCAACTCTCTTCTAGCAATCTATTCTAAGAGAATAATTGGATATGTAAGGATTTATATATGAAATATATAATCCAGAATTATTATTATTTTTGCACCAACCTAATACATTAAGAAACATTAGGAATGTTTGCAATGTCCAACAAGAAAATGAGCACAAGAATACTGGCACATCCCCGCAAAGAAATATCATACTAGCATTAAAAATGTTCTTAACTAAGATCTAGGTGATATAGGAAAATATAATAAAATGACATGAAATGAAGACGGTGAGACAGATCTATAGCACATAAGTAGAAAGAGCTGGAGTTGAGCTTGAGATGCAGCAAATCTAAATGGCAGGGCACACTTGAAAGAACCTTCCAGCTGTCAGGGATACAGCAGTAATGATACAGACAAAGCCCTGGCCTTGGGAATCAGACAATAAACAAACAAGTAAATACATTATATAACACCAAAGTTAGGAAGAAAAATATACATTTACATTTATCTCAAGCAACATAATGCACTACATATATGCACACGCACACACAAATGGTGGGGGAAAACGAAATATCAAAATAATAACAGTGAGTACTTTTATTTGATGTGATTAAGATATTACAGGTGATTTTTAATTTCATCATAATTTTTTGGCATTTTAAATTTGTTTATCTATTATTATTAAAAGAAAGGAGGAAATGCTACATACTGTTACTGAAAATACTTACCACAATCATAAAGTTTTACTTTGACTTCCAATAAGGTACAGAATACATATAAATTTTCCTTTCTTCATTTGACTAAATGGATCATCGACCACAACTACTGGGTAGAGATTTGTGTTCCCGTCATGCAAAAATAGAATAAACAATATGTGTCCATTTTGAGAAATACTGGAACAGGATAATCAGGATATCCTGTGTTTCTAAGTGTGCATAGATCAGAGGCAGGGAGTGGAGGAGGCAGGGTTAAGCAGGGAGGGAATTCCACCCAGGTATTGCTATAGAAATGGCAACAATAGAGCAGAACTAGCACTGTCTTTTAGAGAACAGGAAATACCTGCTCTGCCTAGTCACAGACTTGCATCATAAACTCAATGGTTTGAAAAGCACCTATGTATTCAAACTGAAGCTTTCTCCCTTGCTGCAGTTCAGAGTCCACGTTGTGACTTGGCATAAAGACAAACAATTCCGCGGCTCAGAGAAAGACATCATTGAGTTCAATTTCTAGTGGCTTTCCCCCAACATTTGCCACTTGATCACTTCTCCTTGGCAAGAGGACACTGCACTATGAGGATTAAATAGCTAAACACTTACATACATTTAAAACACATTTAACCTTTTTCCACAAGACCCAGAGCAGCTAGAGAATAGTACCTTAAAATCATGACCTCTACTTGCTGTCTATCTCCCTCATTTCTTTTTGTCATTTTCTGGCTGAAAACAAAGTTAATCTTGTTTTCTATTTCAAATTCTCTTTTACTTGCCTCAGGCCAGAATATAGAAAGTGAGACTTTGTTTGACAATATCAATAACAGAAAAATTAAATATTGCCTCCACAAATGAGATTTAACCTATTTTAAGAGCCAGTGTATCTGTAAAGATGTTAAAGACAATAAAAAGCAGCTATTTCCTTATAATATTCTAACATTTCAGCATTTCCTAATCATAAACTTTCTATTTTAATCTTCTAACCAAATGACCTTCAGTAAACGACCTGAAATGGATTAACTTACTTCAACCAGCCTAGCACCCTCTTTCATTATCTATTTGACTAACAGCTTTAGAAAGTCGAACGCAGGCAAATTTTAATGCTCTTACACATTTTTAAAAGCAGTTTTGTTCTATTCTCAAATGACATAGAGGTCACTTCTAATGATTACATTTCCCTCAGCTAATTTCAAGGCTAAAATCTTGCCATAGCCATCTTTCTTAGATTTCTATTCAACAACACTAAGCATTTGGAAAGATTACTAGAAAAGGATCAGGATTTTAACTTATAAATATAGACAAATTAATCCATCTCTGTGGCTTCTATTTCATTAGCTTCACAATAAAAGGGTTGTGAATTTTGATGGTTCCTCTCCTTCTAACTCTAACATCACAGGCTTTGATAATTTATTTTCTCAAGGTCAAATTAATTGTGGTTTTAATTATGACAATGAGTCCAATACACTAAGCCAAGTCAATGTGTGAATAGAAGAAGGTAACCAAGTAGAGAACTATTTGTACACACAGGTAATATGATAATTGAAACCATTTTGAAATTTAGAGACATTACTACAATAAATCCTTTGCTATCTATCTCTTAGAGAACAGCCATGACCATAGAATATCAGGGAGGAAGAAGAAATAGCATCATGAAAAGCCAATAGAAGAGATTCTTCGGAAGAGGTGGGACTTGGGATGCCAAGAAAAGCATTGTGCGAGGGGCAGTCTCCCAGGACCTAGAAATGACTTTGCTCATAAAATCATACATTCTATTCTTCAATATCTCATTTTGTGTTATATGGCTATGTATTATAAGCTCTAGTTTTTACATATTATGGCCTATTTTAGTGCTATGCCATGAACTTGATATCATGAACTATTTTTCATACAGTATTGTACAGCTTGATATATAAAACAGTGGCCTTTGTATTTGATCACTGCATTCTCAATAATATGTATCAGTACGGGTTATTGTTTAAGCTTTTGTCACAGAAAGATGTACTTCTTCCACTTCTATAATTTTAAGAGAAAGCATATAAGAAAGGGAAAGAAAGATAATATGGTACAGCACTAAATAGCCAGGAAAACCATGTGATTTAAAAAACTATGAGCCTGTCTCCTTAGAAAACCAATTATAAAAATATTATATGTTCTTGAAAAACAACCTCCAGCTTTGGAGATTAGAAATGCTTCAACTCTGAGACTGAGATAATTGTCATTTCCCATGGCTGGGTGTTTCAAGTAAGAGTGTCTTTTCCCTCGTGAGAATGGGTTTTGTCAAAGCCAACAGTCAAGCAGTACAGAAGAAAAGAAACAGCTTCCCCATGTCCACAAATCCTGATCTGATAGTCCCTATGGGTGACAAATGAACTAATGACATGATGTTTAATACCAATAAAAAGCAAACCATCTACCATTAAATAAGTATCTACTATGAGCAAAGCATTGTCAGACACAGCCATAAATTATATCTAATTCTCACAATGATCTTAAGGTAAGCATTAGAATACCCACTTAGTTGGGAAAAGGAATGAATTAATGCAGACTTTTGAAAGTCATGTCAAGGATTGCTCCCTCTCTTTATGTACGTAGCATATTAGAAATATATAAATGCAATCCTAACTAAATAATGGGGAATGTCTAATACTGAAATGTAGCAGACCCATCAGAAAAGATTCCTCTCATATAATTGCATCTATGGATACTTATGGGCAATCCCATATGTCTATGCTCTTGAGAAAAATAATGAATCACATAATAAGAGACTAATATAAACCTTCTGGACCACGGAGGCTACAGACCATTTTATATCTTCTGTGGGCATATATAGTAAAAATAGTAAATAGGATTAGGGATTCGTCATTATACCACATTAATGGTGCCCTCAACGAGCATTTTTAAAATCTTTATTTTTCCTGGTACCCTCCATATATCACAAGACACTCTACTTCAGGTGATCCCTTAAGTAGAATTCAATTCTATAGGTTGGATATGATCCTAGATCTTTAGATCTAATAACTAAGTTTCCATTTTGAAGGGGTGCCAGTTTGGACTCATTTCCTCCATTTACCCATTCAAACTTCTTAACATTTTCTGAGATAACTGAGGAAACTTTGGTCCTGCCTAATCTCCTAACCATCATGGGATCTGGAAAATGGCCATAGCATCCCTTTCTCTTGATTCATGTTCTTGACACTTTATCTTAAGTGTCCCTAAGACAGATATTCTGTTTACATTTCCACCCTTCAGCCATGCTCCCATAGTGATATACTCTCCTTGTCAAACTAGGTACTCGTGTGTCATCGACAAGAATCATAGAACATGCTAGAGTTGAAGGGAGACTCAGAATTTGCCACTCTACCATTTCTTTTTTGCAGCCAATAACCCAGAGGCTCAGAGAGGACAAAAGATGTAGCTAAGGACATAAAATCAAATATTTACAAAACAAGAGCTAAAACTGTAGGCACCTGACTCCAAGTGCAGAGCTACCTTCACAACACCAGTGTGATGCTAATTGTGCCTGGAAGTGCCAGTTGTCCCCAGGCTGACTCATATCGTGCACTGGCATTGCTATTTTACTCTCTTCCTTATACCTGCCCTTCACTTAGAATACAAAATGAGTAAAATCAAATCTTTAATACACCTTATTTAAAATATTTAGAAACTCTGACCTAAGATTTCTATTTGACCTTACCATACTTATAAGAAAAAGGAAAATCTAACTAAGGATTTCCTTTACCTTACAAGTACGTGAAACCTTCTTCCCTCCCCACCCCAATAAAATAGGTCTGTGGTGTAAGATGTGCTTCCCTACATTTGTTCCCATATATTCAGTAATCTAAAAAGATAACTATAATATTTTTGAACTAGAAACACATTTAGGCAATAGTGCGTCATTTTTTCAACCTGAATATCCCCTAAATTGTGGCTAAACAATAATCCTTTTTATCTCTATTTTGAGAATTCCAATGCCTAACCAAATTCTCATTTCAATGCTTTTGAAATATAAATTTAATTTTAAAATGAACTATATTCTCATTTAATTAAATCCCATTTGTTCTTCCATTGTCAGGGAAAATAAATGATAGTATCTTTTTCATTAAAAAAAGATAGCTCTATATTTTTGCATAGTATGTAAACACTATGCTGATGCATCCTTTTTCTCTAAGCAGTTTAATCCATATCTTTGGACTTGGACAGTGTGGAGATTATGGTGCTGTTTGCCATAATTTCTGCCACATAATTTATCATATTGTCTGACTTTAGCAATGATGCAGGTGTATGAGGCAATTAACAGAGTTACTTGCTTTTATTAAAAACAAACATGCAAAATAAAACTAAAACATATCTTCACAGACTATAACTTTTTAAAAACTGCATATGTGTCACAAGAGGAAAATCCACTAAAATTGTGATAAAGTTAATTGTCTCTAAGCACTGCTTCCCACACATTCAAAACTTGCAACAGTTTTCCCACCCTCCATCCCACCATTGGCTACTGGATAAGATGCAAAATTCTTATAGTAGAGGCTAAAAGTTGCTGTATCCCCTTATCCACATCCTACTACTATCTTGATTTTGACTCCTCTTCACAATCCTTTCCTTTAGTCAAAACAGTCTACATACTATTCCGTAAAACCAAGAATTCTTCTATGGCTGTATGTATGCTCACCCGCTGCCTGAGACATCTTCACTTCTCTGTTCTACTCTTCTAGGTTCTACTCTTCCTCCAACTTTCTCTTCCATAGCAAAATTACTTCCTTAGCCATTCACCTTGTACCCTCATGGATCAGATTTGTTTTCCCAAAAACCAGCTGTCATGTTAGAAAGAGCATCAGCTCTAGAACCAGGCAAACGTAGATTGCAATTCTGGTCTTCTCGTTGGCTAACTACATGGGCATGAGAAATTACTTCACTACTCTGACCTTCAGCTTTCTATGCCACAGAATGAAGATAATATACATCATGTTATTAAAAGTAATCTGAGGTGCTACTTTTATGCTGCAATCAATCTACTTGTCAGAAAGCAGATACTGTTTGTATTTTTAATAATGGGCTTATATTTTTAAATTAAGCAAAAATTCATAAAAATTATCTGGAAGTGAACTTGTATTCTTCTGTTTTGTATCAACAGAATAGCTCCTTTTCTAGAAAAAGTAAAAATAAAATATTAAAATACATGATGCCAGCCACTCAGATCAAGATCTTGTTTGTCAGATTTCATAAAGGAGTTTCTTGGTAAGATAGTAAACCTAAAAATAGGTGACTTCAGTAGAAACACAAACAGTCCATCCATTATATCAGCACAACCAGGCAACAGTGACAATGACAATAGGGGTGTGAGCATACAAATATTTGCTTAAGAAGAAAAAAAAATCTGCCAGGAAGTCATTCTGATTACGATGTGTGAGCATATTGTCACCTGAGGGAGGTTAGTAGACTATAAAATAAATAGCGATTCTCATCATCTTCTGAACCTTTTAACTACTAATAATTGGGCATTTTGCTGATGATGCAGAACAACTTTTCAAGCTGATTAATAGGTCATGTATGTGAAAAGGCACTCCCCATTCATAAAACAATTATGCTAATCCTCTAATTTTTTCAAAGATTATAAAATATTCTAATCTTTGAAGAATATAGGTTTTGGTTGCAGATGGTGTTTGTATATTACTTGCAGAGCTCATTAACATTTTTGAATTTCACATATTTTATCCTCACAACCCCATGAGAACTATAATATAGGGATTATCATTTTCCATTTAAAACTGGTAAACAAAGATTCGGAAGCAATTTAGAAGTCTGTCCAAGGTCAAACAGCTAGTTAAAAAGAGACAGGATTAGAATTTGATTTCCTGAACTAGTGCTATTTTCAAAGACTCAGCAAGTAGATGTTTTTACAGTTCATAGAAGTAAAGAAAATATTTTTTTCACTGGAAAGTCTCAACTTCATTTGGTTCATTTTAGATGTTTACATTGGTAATACAGTTTTAGCTTGTGCCTATCCAAATTCAAAAGTTGCTCATTTTCCTGAGTAGATCAATAATCTAAGTCAGTGTTTGAATGTGACTAGAATAAAGTTATCAAAATGATTTCAGTGCATGGTGTGTGTAAACATAATAACCTGAACGCATCTTGTCTCTACCCTTAGTGAACTACATGTGACATTATTCTATTTCAGTGAGAATCTTAAACAACATTGCATCTGCATGAGTGCCCAGAGAGCAGCAGGCCTTGGACTAGATTTTAGTTGTCTAAGAAGTTTTTCACCAAGTATGACACAGAATGTAAGCTTTACTTGTGAACCTCATTTTGGTCACAATCACCTAACTTTCAAATCCAGACATAAAGAAAAGAACAAAGGTAGCTTCTGTGCATAAATAAGAATATGGATGAGGGGGGGCTATGTAAGTGTGGACTCAAAAGCTGGAGACAATATAATGGCTGACTTAATGCTTCTGATTATGGAAGGTATTTCTTTTCAGATAACAGGGTTCTAACTCTGGAATCTCTGGTGTATTTTATTTAACTCTCATTTTGGTTGTATCTATTGCAGTCAAAATATTTGACCCATCGTTTATGCCAGCTAACCAAAAATTTATCTAGGCTTGAAATAGTCATAGCAATTAGCAGGTTGCTAACTAGCATAAGGAAGTAAAAAAGGCTGATAGCCCAGTTCAAGGAAGTTATATTAATAGTTAGTTTCTCAATTTATCATACATGAATTATTGCTGTGTAAAGGTATTATAGAGAAGATCTCTGCATCTGGTTAAAAAGGATTAGATGGTCTTCAATTTCCCCTCTAATTTTGAAATTCTGTGATTCTATCGTTCTACTCATCGTACCACTTGTATTCTCTCTCACTCTCTCTCTCTCTCTCTCTCCCTCCCTCCTTCCCTCCCTCTCTCTCAGCTAGTTAAAGGGAACAAAAACATAGGATAAAATTAAACCAGCCACTGTTGTTGCTCCTAAAACAAGAGTTTATTGTTCTAGCCTCAAAATATAAAACTCGATGAGATTAAAATTAGAACTTTGAAACAACTATTATGAAAGAAAGTAAAGCATTGCCCTTCAAATTTTGCCTCATAGTGGAATTGGGATCCTTACAATTAAAAAAAAGAAAGAAAAGCTAAATGGCTCCCACAAAGCACTTGAAGGATTAATATCTGTCTTCTTTGATTACCCCATGATAAAATATTATAATATAATCCTATAATTTCTGCACCACTTATTTGACACTTCAGCCTTATATGAACAAACTGTCTTTGGGCAAAATGTATTTTTTATGCACATGTGATGCTGAGAAATGCACGAATTTTGATCCCAAGGTACATCAACCACATGTTCTATTAGTGAGAAATTTTTAGAGTGAACAAAAGCAAGGAAGAGCAATTTGGTGACCTTGTTCTTTGAACACAGAATCATCTCTTCTCTGTGACATCTGGCCAAATACCAATCTTTTGTCTGCCTCAGTGGCTCAACTAGCACAATTCTATTTCTACTGTGAAACATATTTAAAAATGGATTCACCAAGCTTTATGTATATTTTCTAAAGAAAAGCAAAAAAAAAAAAAAAAACCCAGAAGGATTCTAATTTAGGTATCAATTATTTCAACAATTGAAGAAAAGCAGTGTCACATTTTAAGATAATTCGAATGATGTCATATTGTCATTAGTAAAGAGATGCCTCATTTTGCCACAGGGAATACCTTTATAAACTTGTAAATAAATTAATACATATCTTAAAAACATTTAACTTGAGTACTTGTAGTAGAAACTTTGGAAATATTCTTTAAAATAATATTTAATGTTGTCTAAGAATGTAGATAACATTGACTTGTAATAAAAAGATTACAAAATACAATATTGCTGTAATCTGCACATATACAGTTACAATATTATATGTTGTTTTCTAGCAACTATTAAGTTAGAAAACTAAATGCATATAAAGAAGAATATTTGTCTCTCATGGAAAGATGCATTCTTGGCTAGGTGTGGTGGCTCATGCCTGTAATCCCAGCACTTTGGGAGGCTGAGGCAGGTGGATCACTTGAGATCAGGAGTTCAAGAACAGCCTGATCAACACAGTGAAACCCCACTTCTACTAAAAATACAAAAATTAGCTGGGCATAGTGGCGCATGCCTGTAATTCCAGCTACTTGGGAGGCTGAGGCATGAGAATCGCTTGAACCTGGGAGGCGGAGGTTGCAGTGAGCCAAGATCACATCACTGCACTCCAGCCTGGGCAGCAGAGTAAGTGAGACTCTCTCAAAAAATAAAAAGAGAAAGAAAGCAAGCTGCATTCCTAAGTTGTCAAAATGCAAGATAAAAGGCTTCAATTAACCTTTAGTCTTTAGTCATGCAACTTTGCTACAACACATTTGGGCAAGATATTTTGCCTATTTTGTTTTCTTATGTTTTTTACTCAGGTAACAGTTATAAAACTGTCCTACAAGCAATAGGCCTTATAAAACAGTATCATAAATAATTACACAGTCAATAAGGAATTAATACAGATACACTAAGAATTTAAGATGGCAGCATCTGAACTGAATGCAAATAACATGATTGAGGACCATTTGTAGACCAATCTGGTTGATCACACTGCCTTAAAGGTCTTTGGGCATTTTTCCCAAACCAAGTTTCACTTCTTCGAAGTTTTCATTGATACAAGGTGTGATGACTTTGAGGCATCAATTAATATAAATTGGAAGTAGGCAAAGTATTAATTAAACATGACACTCTGATTATTTAAACCTTCTATTAAAGTTGATTATTCAGAGCGTGTTGATAGCCTGTTTTTCAAAAATGACTGATGATATCAAGGTTTACTGACTTCCTCTAAGTCTGCTATTTCCAGCTCTTCAAAACAGAAGGAATAAATGAAGTGAGAAGAACACTGGAACAAGACTAATAGACAAACTGGCTAATCTCAGATCCCCAAGGTCAAAGAAAAGCAATTCGTTTCTTGGCTTTCATCAACACAAGATATGATTTATCAATCTAAGAGCAGGATTACAAACATTATACATCTCAATGATATGTTCTCTGCACTGTGTAACTTTTTGAACAATGATAGATTGCATAGTCACCACAAAAGTCATATCATAAGGCAAAATTCATTACACTTGCGCAAGCACTATGATTTTTTAAAACAAATGTACACAGTAGCAATTATTATTGCTATATATATATATGCCATTTTGGGGGGGGGGGAAGCCTTTTAAAATTCAGTTATTCCTTGGGATTCTATCATCTTCATGGTCCAAACTTTGGACATTCATGTCCCTCAAAATACAATCCTTACTCTAATATATTAATTTGTGGAGTCAGCCATCATGTTATAGATAATCGGTAAAGGCAATACTCTTATGTTATTACAAAAGTTCAACAGCAATTGTTGTATTTGAAAGATTGCTACTTCCATAAATTCAAAGCTATTCTTGGAGAAGAAAACATTGTAAGAAAGATCATGGCAAAATTTCTTAACACTATAAATGTAATTACACAAACAGGAATTTTGCCCACCTTTGTCTCTCATTCGATACAACGCTTAAGGAACTGTCCTATACCACCTACTTATAATAGCAGCTCAAAAGTTATTTCATGAAGTAATGGTAGATAATTTGAAAGATGTCTCAAAATGAAATTACACCTAAAGTGTAGTCAATTGAGATCATGGAAACTTACTCTGCATTCTATATATTTTAATACACATTGGTATTTTCACTAATCTAAATTAATTATCATCTTTCTATTAGGTCACAAATTTAGGAAAATTTTATCGTCTAGGTGGAGGAAGACCATAAAAGGTGTTGTATCTTCAGCAGATGATTCATTTCACCAGCTGCCAGAAAGTTGCATGTTGCAGCACACCTGGACACATGCATCCATGACTGATTGGGAAACACATTTATCTTGGCACATCACAAAGGAGATGGAATCATAATTATTCCCCCTTGTAACTAAAGGTATTTTGAAGCTGTATCTACCTAAAAAAATAATGCAAATTACACATCTGGGCTAAGTCCACATAATTTTACCATCTGTGCTTGATATTCACCCATAAATATTTCTGGAAGCATTCTGTGTTTAAAACAACTTCAGTAAAGTTTCAAGATACAAAAATCAATGTACAAAAATCAGTAGCATATCTATACACTGATAACATTCAAGCTGAGGGCCAAATCAAGAATGCAATCCCATTTACAACAGCCACACAAACAACAACAAAAAATACCTAGAAATACGTCTAACCAAGGAAGTGAAAGATCTCTGCAAGGAGAACTATAAAACATTGTTGAAAGAAAATGTGGATAACACAAACAAATGAAAAAATATCTCATGCTTATGGATTAAAAGACTGAATCTTATTAAAATGGCGGTATTGCCCAAAGCAATATACAGGTTCAATGCTATTCCTATCAGACTACCAACACCATTGTTCACATAATTAGATAAAACTATTCTAAAACTCATATGAAACCAAAAAAGAGCCTAAATAGGCAAAGCAACCCCAAACAAAAAGAACAAAGCCAGAGGCATCACATTACTTGACTTCAAACCATACTATAGGGTTACAGTAACCCAAACAGAATGATACAGGTACAAAAAACAGACAAATAGACCAATGGAACAGGTTAAAGAACCCAGAAATAAAGTCACACACCTACAACCATATGATCTTCAACAAAGTCAACAACAATAAGCAACAGGGAAAGGATTCCCTATTCAATAAATGGTATACTTGGATAGCCAGCCAGCCTTATGCAGAAGGATGAAACTGGACCCCTATCTTTGATCATATACAAAACTTAACTCAAGATGAATTAAATATTTCAATGTAAAACCTCAAACTCTAAAAACCCAAGAAGAAAACCTAGGAAGTACCACTACGGACATTGACCTTGGGAAAGAATTTATGACTAAGTTCTCAGAAGCCATTGCAACAAAAACAAAAATTGACAAGTGGGACCTAATTAAACTAAAGAGCTTCTGCACAGGAAAAGAAACTATCAATAGAGTAAACAGACAACCTGTAGGTTGTCACAAACTGCATCTGACAAAAGTTTAATATCCAAAATCTATAAAGAACTTAAACAATTCAACAAACAAAAACCAAGTAATCCTATTAAAAAGTGGATGAAGGACATGAAGAGACACTTCTCAAAAAAAGACATACAAATGGCCAGCAAACATATGAAAAAATGTTCAACATCACTAATCATCAGAAAAATGCAAATCAAAACTACAATGAGATAGCATCTCACATCTCAAACTACAATGAGAAGGGCTATTATTAGAAAGTCAAAAAATATCAGATGCTGGCAAGGCTGTGGAGAAAAGGGAATGCTTATACACTGTTGGTGGGAATGTAAATTAGTTCAGCCTCTGTGGAAAGAAGTTGGGAGATTTTTCAAAGAACTTATAGCAGAACTACTATTTGACTCAGCAATTCCATTATTGGGTATATATCCAAAGGAAAATAAGTAATTCAATGAAAAAGACACATGCACTCATAAGTTTATTGCAGCACTATTCACAATAGCAAAGACATCGAATCAACTTAAGTGCCCATCAAAAGTGGGTTGGATAAAGAAAATGTGGTACATATACATGTACTATGCAGCCATAAAAAAGAATGAATGATAGCATGTGCTTTACAGCAACATGGATGCAGCTGGTGGCCATTATCCTATGCAAATTAACAGAGAAACAGAAAACCAAATACTGCATGTTCTCACTTATAATTGGGAGGTAAACATTGGGTACTCATGAACACATAGATGGGAACAATAAATACTGGGGACTACTAGACTAAGGAAGGCAAGAGGCAGGGCAAAAGCTGAAAAACTACCTACTGGGTACTATGCCCCATACCCAATAGTAACAGGATAATTCATACCCCAAACCTCAGTATGATGCAATATATCCATATAACAAATAAAAAAAACTTTTATTTTAAATTCAGGGGCTACACATGTACCCCCTGAATCTAAAATTCACTGTTAGTGGGAATGTAAATTAGTACAGACAATATGGAGAACAATATGGAGGCTCTCAGACCACTAAAAATAGAACTTCCATATGATCCAGCAATCCTACTGCTGGGTATATATCCAGAAGAAAGGAAATCGGTATACCAAAGAGATATCTGCATTCTCATGTTTATTGCAGCACTATTCAAAATAGCCAAAATATGGAATCAATCTAAGAGTCCATCCATGGATAAATGGATATAGAAAATATATATAAACACACACTAGAATACTATTCATCCAATAAAAGAATGAAATCCTCAGTTATTTGAAGCAACATAGATTAACCTGGAGGACATTATATTAAGCGAAGTAAGCCATGCACAGAAAGACAAATATTGTATGTTTTCACTCATGTGTGAGCTAAAAAAAAGTTGACCCTATGGAGGTAGAGTAAAATGATGGTTACCTAGGTTATAAAGTATAAGGAGAAAGTAATGAAGATAAGTTGGTTATTGAAAACAAAAATGCAGTTAGATAAAACATGTTCTAGTGTTCAGTGGCATAGTAAAGTAACCGTAGTTATCAAAAACATAGTATATTTTAAATTAGCTAAAAGAGAAAATTTGGAATAATCTCAACACAAAAAAAGATACATGTTTGAGGTGATGAGTACCCAATTATCCTGATTTGATCATTACACATCATATGCATGCATCAAGATAGCGTAGATATCCCATAAAGATATTTTATGGATCAAGAATGCATAATAGAGATCAAGAATGTATATGAGGTTTGACCCTAAAAGTTTAGAGAGTAAGCTTCAAAATGGTGTAATTTTTCACATTTCTTTCAAAAGCTCTGAAGAAAAATAATTGCTTGGAATATTGAATTCTAGAAAACACTATTCTGCAAATAACATTTACCTTGCTCTAATAAAGTATATAACAATAATAGTAGTAATGACAACCAAACAATTATGTAGAAATTAAAAAGTGACAGTCACTAATCTACAGCACTTTATGCATATTAATTCATCAATACAACCCAGTGAAGTATGTGCTATTATTATTTCCATTTTTGAGATAAGGGAATTTCTTTGCAACAGAAAAAAAAAACAAAACACTGAATCAATACATCACCATCACTGTTCCTTAGTATCTGTGTGCACTAAATCATGGACATTATCAGTGGTGTGCAACTAAGGCCCTTCAATTAAAGAAGAGAAGGAGACAATCCTTAACTGGAACACAGTTTAGTGGAATACATCAGAAATTTGGGTTGAGGTAATAATGGCATAAGTAGCTTCAAGATATGCTTAATATACACAATAGTATTACTGTATATGTGTCAAGCAAAAATCACACTTAAACTGTTAAATAATATTAAAGATAATATGAATTATATCTACACCACTGATGTATCATATAATAAACGTTATGTTATAGGTCTTGTCTGCAACCCTACAATTTGCCATTTGCTTATAAAAATATTCTCTTATGTTAAATTCTAGTAATTGATGTATTTAAAATGTCTGTAGACTTAACAGACATAGTTACGAACCACAGTAATTTATTTCCCGTAATAGAAATTCAATACATATTTTATATTATATCCAGTAATAACTGTCTTTTCTCTATGCTGCTGCTTACATACAAGTTATTCTCAAAAACTAAAAAGGCAGGCCAACCTATTTATCTCTGTAATCAATGGGTTTACAGTCATAAGGTAGCTTGTCATTTCCAAGTAATGCTTAGAAAGAACTAGCTCTTGGTAAATATGTGTTCTCGACCTACAATTCCAGTTATAGATATGACAATATTGGCATAAATTGGTCATATTTCTTAATAAAACGGCCTTTCACATGTTTAAATTACATATTGATTTGCATAGCAGTTGAATCAGATACCAATTGCTGGCTTGTGTGTTCTAAACTCTGACATTCCTGGTACTTGGCCAGATCTCATCAGTTTACCATTTCCCAAGATACCAGGTGCCAGAATTTCTTAGTCTATCTTAGTGTGAATTGTCAACCCTTAGGCATATTCTTTGATGTCCAGGCTATTTCATACTGATGCACCTTTGTACTTGTTCTTTTTCCTAGAAATCAGTGTGTGTTTGTTTGTGTTTGTGTGTGTTTCTCCTCTCTCTCTCTCTCTCTCTCTCTCTCCCCCCATACCCCTCTTCTCTCTCATTTATATTTACCTAAGGAACACCTACTCATCATTTGAGACACTATTATAAACAACATCTCCCTAGATACACAAGTATTTCCTTCTTTCCTTTTTGCCAAACTGGATAAATAATCTATTTTGGTACCAATCACACTGTTACATCTATTTGTTTACACATTTGACTCATTGACTAGTCAATAAAACACTTCAAGACAAGTCTTATGCATCATGAAAGCTGTTTCCAGCACAGTGATTGGAACATAACAGATGTTCAATAAAGTAAAATGAATTAAATAACTTTATAATTTAGTCTACATTTATAGTTCCTACATTTTCCCTCTTTTGCCCATGAATTATTTTTTCCTGTAGAAAATCCAATGTTTATGAACAAATTATAAGAATAATTCATTTTTCTCTAAGTTAGTTCATTTTGAAAATATTACATAAATCGCCATCAAATCATCTACTTCTCAAGTTGTTACCTAGAAAGAAAGAGTAAAACTTATCCAGCTCCCCAAATTTATAAGGTCCTATAACATTCTGCAGGTATTTCTAGGCTTTTGTAACTAATCGTCCATTAATTACATTACTCACTTTAATTCGATAGTTATGAAAAAAAATTACGTGAATTGTTAGAAATAATTAACTTTTTGAGTTCAAGCTATCCTGTGGGTAGTTTAGAGTCCATATTAAGTTATATGTGTGTGTTTATATGGGATAGGCTACCTAAAATATAACTTTATTATTTCCTATTTTCAGGTTAAAAGACAACTTAGTATTGAATGTAGACTATATAATTAAGCTATTTGTATATAATTATAAATATAATTATGTATATAATTTGTGATAAAGTGAAATAAATCTTATCTGTCTAAGAGAATTATAGTGATGATGATGACGATGTTAAGGTTGACTAGCCCACACTGAATTCCTTCTTCAAGTCTGCTTTCTAAACTATGTAATCTTAAATTTTATTCTTCATAAAAATTTCAGGGTACATCTGGCTACTTACTTTTCAGGGTTTTCTACTTCTTCAGTAACAAAGTTGAGGTAAAACCTAAAAATAGATAAATAAATTATAAACTATTAATATATTTTACCATTATCCAAAGTCTCAAATTTTAAATATTTAATGTTGAACCCAGAATTACGAAAACTATAACAATACTTACAGTAAGATGAAAATATCTAACAACTAAATACTCCCATAAATCATTTTTCTATTAAGCCATATTTGTGGAGTTTTTATCATGTGTCAGGGATATACAAGTGGTAAGCCCATAGTCTCAAGGAGCTCATAGTTCATAGAATGTCCCACAGAATAGTGTGATACAGTGCAGGTCCAATACTGGATCAAGCACGTGGGAGCCAGAGGGCAGGTCTAGCCCAACCTGGTAGGTCAAAGGGGGTTTTCTAGAGGAGGCATCACCCAACTTGAACCTTTAAGAATTGCTTTATCTTACCCTGGTGAGGTGGTGTGAGGCCATTCCAGACTGAGAATAGCACACGAGCACAAAAGTGTGGCAGAGGGGTTAGGCACAGGAAAAGGAGCACCCGTTTAGTATTCTGCAGTACAAGTGTGACAGAGGGATTACTATAGAAAGAGCCAAACATACGAAGGCAAAGACTTTTCTACCTTTTCCTTTTATATGCTTAGAAAATTTTTGTGAAAAAAAAAATCATATATTCAATATAATCTTCCGTTATCTTATTATTATTAAAAGTAACCTTTTACATAGGTATGCAGGAGCACAGATTCATAGGTACAAATTCTCTAAAATCTAAAATCAAGTGGCTGGAATATAAGTCCATCAGCTCTTAATATACTTTAAGTATCTCACCAGCTAAAACAAAGATGAAGAAACCTGTCTTGCTCCATCTTTATAAAACCATCTAAATTCATCCAAATTCACAAGTAGTCAGTTGATGTTCAAGGGTAAAGTGTCTACAATTTTAGGACTGTTTTAAGTAGAAACAATTGAGGAGCTGACAGAACAGTAGCAGTAACGGTGATCTAAAAAGTCAGCAGCCAAAGATTTTTCTAATGACTAGAAAATAAGTTTCAATAAATAGAGATTGTAGTTACACCATGAAAGCAAGCAATAATCAGTACTTATATCTGGAATATGCACTCCAAGAGGGGTTTGATGTCTTTGCTATAAGCCTGAGGCAATGGGAACTAGGCAAAGAAAAAAGAAAAAAACACACACACACACAAAAAAACAAACACCACCACCAATGAAAAATCACACACCCCAAGAAATATTTTTAGGCTTCTCATGTCAAAAATAGCCAGTTCCTTCCTAACAGTTGTTTTAGGAAGTAGTCTTTTCCCACAATGTTAAAGCAAGAAAGAAAATATTTATGAAAAATAGAACACAATTTCAAATATTTGCCATAGCTCCAGGGAGTAGAGAAAAGGAAAGGGCTTGGAGCAGGATGGTGGGTAGGAAGGAGAAAGCTTCTTGTTTTAGTCCAAACATTCACACATCCTGTGGGAAATCCACCTTTACATTCTAGTCTCCAGGAATGAGTCCATGATATTCTCTTTGGTTTACAACACTTCAAGGACTCTAGAGAATGCTCATAAGATCTATTGTTCCAGCTTTTCCATGATTGTGCATAAAAGGTACTGCAATGCTAGCAATGCATTCCAATACCCAACTATGTGAATTATTTTTAAAAGAAGCTTATTCTTTAGATTAGATTTGACACAATAGTACAAAATAATCCCAGCAAGTGCTTTAGAAAGACTAAATCCATTGAGGATAGGATTTAAAAGAAAGAGAAAAAGACACTAAAAATGATTTTCTATCACACAATTGAAAAAAAAGAAAACCCTACCAAGCAATGTTTAGCTCTGGATCAGGATATGGGACTGAGTTCCCCAGGGCCACAAGGGGGACTGGCAGATGTATTTCTCTGAACGCAGACATTGGCAATGTTATTAACATTGTTCTGACCCAACTGTGTGACCCGACTGGGTTAATGATTTTTTTTCCCCTACTCAAGTTTCTGCGAAGTAGCTTTATCATTCTAGAAAGGTTCTGCATTCCTCAGAGACAAAAACCTCCTCTATTCATATCCCCACCCTGGGCTTGGTGGTATCTTTTTCCTTGCTAGCAGAGCAAGGTCTCCAGGACAACAATGGTCTTGCTGCTTTTACTTACAGGCTAACAGGTTGGGCGGTAAGCGCTGATGACAATAGCTGTTTTGCTTCTGACTTACTCATTTTCAATGCCCTTTTATTAGGGGGGCTTCAAACATTGTCATAGCAGCAGCATAGGGAGCGGGGAATCATTTACACTTCCCCACTGATAATTCTACAACCCAGTCTTATGATTATATCTTGAAAGCGAGAGAAAGGTCAGAAAGGCAAGATCGCATTTGGCAAGTGAATAAATGCCCCTCTCTTTGGAATTCTTTTAGCCTCCATCTTGTTTCATTTACATCCAGATAATAACTTTTCCTCTAGAAGTCCACACCAACAGACTCTATTTTTTCTAAACACAGCTTCCTTTTTCTAAGACTGATGACCATAGATTAACAGCCAGATTATTTCTGCGTCTTCACAAAGCAGCATTCAGGTAGCACAACAACCTGTTATAGAAACACAGTTACTTATCTGTCCCCTACATAAGCCACTTGTATCAGATAACATTCCATTTTAAATCCTGGACTTATTTTCCGATACTGTGATTGAACCCTCAAGGATATAAAGAAATCAATGGTTTTTGGTCTTTCAAATAGGGAGTAGACATGAGGATTATATGGGTAAAAGTATTTAAAAGGATTCATGTAAACCCCTTTTACCTTGTAATCAGAGAAACATTTTGGGGTCAGCATCAATAAAGTTAAATATTAATACAATAATTCAAAATGAAAAGGGTCTTCATCCATGGAGAAATTCATCAGCCCTCAAAAGCCTACATAAGCGGAGAAAGTTTGCTCTACATAAAGCAAGTGACCTGAATTTTTAGTTCTGGGTATTAGAAAAGTGAGGAGGGTAAAAGAATATTTTAAGATTGCATGGGAACAGATCTATGGTACTTGCAGGCAAAAGAAATTTCATTCAACAGAATTAATCAAATCTCCCTTGTGACTATCTTCACATTCCACACTCGTGATTGCCTATTGCCGGGCTCCCAACACTTGGCTGTAGCTGAAAGCTTTCTCTACCTCCCCGCTTTGCTCTGGTGTCTCCCAGTGACCCTCCCAGTAGCTTGGCTTCAGCCCCAGGGCACAGAGCTCTGATCCAGGCTGAATAGCCATAGAACAGTTGATTCTGCTTTAACCCTGTGATCACACTCAGTTCTTTTGATGTCTAGCACCACATTGTGCTTCAGACAAAAGCAAAAAGACTTCAAAAATACTGAGTGATTCAAAACTAATGCTTACATATAATGGTTATAAAAATATTCTGGGAATATACAAATATTTTACACTGATTTCCTTAGAGCTATAATCTTCTAACAATCTTCAAGCATATTTTGCCTCAAAGGCCATGTTAAGATTTTAAGTTCCCATACTCCCTAATTATCCTCTAATACCATATTTTCATAATTCAATGAGATTAATAGGGTAAACACTCCATTCATTTTGAAATATATCCATATTCCATGCATTGGCTAGAAGGTAAGATCTTAAAAACTAAAGAAACAAAAGGAATTATATTTGTGTTGGAAATGCATTCATATAATTTTTTAGCTAGTGCAGTTTCCTAATATTACTTCCAGGCTCATAGATCATTCTCACAGCTAAAGCTGTATAACAATGAGATTTATAGATAATTAAAAAATAAATATTGCCATGATTTACCCCAAAACAATGAAATTTAATCTTACTACAATGATTTTGAAAATTAAATAATACCTTGTAGGCTTTCTTGCAACCATCATCTCAACTAAATCTTACAAGGTCAATAAAATTTACTGAAGAGAAAGTCCCACTCTTATCCATGATTACATGATTACTGTTTTTCAAGTATCTGAACAAACAAGGTACAAATACAAAGTTTTAATGACTTAACTAGAAAGGTAGGTATCACAGGTGGACATACGTCAAAGGAAATATATCTGTGGCATCATGATTTTAATCATCTTTACTTTTTAAAATTTTCAGATGTTGGGGACATTTTAAGGAACATGTAAGGTCCTTTTAAATGTAACAGACTGTCTAGCAGAGTTGACTGCATTATCTTGGTTTCTCTTTCTCTGCCTTTAGATTACCATTTACCTTCTGGGAATGTCATACTTATTTCTACATCTGAGTTACTTCTCTCACGAGAAGCTGGAAAAGAAAATCAATTGATCACTATTTGTAAACAACCTTGGAGCTTTAGCTGAAAGGCCTTTTGATAAGTGAAGTATTATTCTTTAGTACCTTACGGCATTATTATGTCCTTACTTGTGCATACTTATAAGTAATTTTTATTGGATCTTAAGACCCAGCATTTGTTTGTTTTTTACGTCATCAGGCTAAATCTAGCAGTCACCTTGACTGGAAACCTGTTATGTTTGGTTGTCATGTGCGAAGTAATTGGCCTGGTGGAGGGGATAATACCTTATTTCTCATTTCAAGTAAAGCCTATCACACTGGATTATGGCTATTCACATTTGCCTGGCACCTTGCTTGGCACTTAATCTGAGTGCATAATGGGATTAATGAACTATACAAACCACCAGATCTGGAGCTATCAACTTACCAGCCAGCATATGCATACATTCCATAATAAAAAGCCAGCGGCAACCGCGTAATACTTGAATCTCTTCCTGAAAAGGCGTCTTTAAAGTTCTGTGTTTGACCTGTAATTAGAATAGACTGATTTTAGGATTTTTCAAAGAATTGGTTCTTATTCACTCTTAACCAGAAACATGGGGGTGCGGAGAACCATACTGTTTTAAGTCTAGATTTCTTACTTTCTGTCGATTACCATCTTTATCAATACTGTACCCATTCTATAGAAGGGGTCCCAAAGTATATTGATCATTAACACTATTTCACGTTTCTCTTTTAATAAATTTATAACAAAGATGAAAATGGCATTGAAAAATAATCCTCTGTTTGAGTATGCCTCTATTGTGACCATAAAAGAAGACTAAAGGGTTTTCTGTAAATTATAATCTTTATGAATACGATAGAATTCTTAAAAGTAAAGATAATGTTTTGCTTGGCAAAAAAATGCGGAGAGGTATCCAAGGTTTTACGCTTAATGAGGAGATGGAAATAAATCCCAGGACTACTTTCCTACACAATTTACCTTTCTGCTTTCTGTTTACCCCATGTTGTTCATTAGATGCCTACCTCCTAGAAGAGAAGTTGGAAAATCCTGAGGACCATGTGTGCCAACCCAAACTGCAAGCCTTTCTTTTTTTTTTTTTTTTTTTGAGATGGAGTCTCACTCTGTGGCCCAGGCTGGAGTGCAGTGGCACAATCTTGGCTCACTGCAACCTCCACCTCCTGGGTTCAAGCAATTCTCCAGCCTCAGCCTCCTGAGTAGCTGGGATTACAGGAGCGTGCCACCATGCGCAACTAATTTTCGTATTTTTAGTAGAGATGGGGTTTCACCATGTTGGCCAGGCTGGTCTCGAACTCCTGATCTTGTGATCCGCCCGCCTCGGCCTCCCAAAGTGTTAGGATTACAGGTGTGAGCCACTGCGTCCGGCTGCAAGCATTTCTTATAGATAAAGTTTTCTTTATCTATAAGTTAAAAATGCCCATTCATGAAGTATTGCCCATTCATGAAGTATTGCCTGTGGCTGATTTCAACCTATGATAGCAGAGTTGAGACCATACAGCTTGAAAAATTGAAAATATTTACTCTCTTGTCCTTTACAGAGAAAGTCCACTCACCCTGTGACCCTGTCCTAGAAAATGACATGTTTTTTTTCCTAGAAATATTGAAAAGATATTATAATGAACTCTAAAATAAATAGGTTTCAACAAATTTTGCAGCAGCATGTCAATTGAACACTTTTATTCATCACCTTTTTCTCTATTTTGTGAATCACAATGGAACTTTTTCTTTTATATCTTTTGAATAGTTTTAAAAGTTAGAAATTCAGATTTACTTTAGTTAGTCAATATTCAAGCTTAAGCAGAAAAAATGTTTCTATTACTCAAAGAAAATAGCAAATGAGATGACCCAAATGGGAAGTGAGACTTTGTTTTAAAATAAAAGTTCATGTAAATAAACAGAAGGGGGACAGGGCATGGATGATGTGTATGAGGCACTCTGTCTTCCAAGTCAAATCTCAGTTTTTCCTGCATTCATTGCCCAGGCGTAACATATATATAAATATAATATGTGTGAGTATGAAGACCAAAAATGGAGAATGTTGAATTATATACTAAACAATTTTTCCCTCAAATGATTCCCAAACATAGCTCACTTTTTAAATGACACGATAAATTCAGAAATGCCCATTTTACTAAAACATCATTGTATCCTTCCAGGAGAAAAATATAAACAGTGGAATTCAGATAGAAGCATCTGTTGAATATTCTTTTATCATAATCTGTGGTCTCTTTGGCAAAAAGGCACAATATTTCTTAGAGTGCAGAACCAAATAATCAATAAGAAAAACCAAATTCTATAAAGACTGGGTCACAAGCACAGATCTTCAAAAGTGCCATTTCGAGAATATTACAAAAGAGGGGCATTTTGTTTCTAGAATTCAGGAATATTTTGGCTATATAACAGAGGTCTCATGAAGATTAAAGTCAATATTCAAAGGAAAGTTCAACAAACTCTCATAAGTGAATACATAACATACGACTACTTTCAGGATATGATTAGAATAGAAATAAAAGCACAATCTGTATTAACAAAATCTCCTACTAGAGTTTCAGATTAATGTGAAAAATGTGTGATCATGTTAGAGATGAAGAAAATCACAATTTTATAGTAATCGAGCAAATATACCTGCTAACAATGATCTCTAAAATGTTAAATTTACATTAAATGTGGTAATATTCTCAGGGAATTTCTCTGTTGCGTGAGATCTCTGAATAAGCCTGTCACATTAAGCATTGATATCATGATTATAGATTAAAGTATCTCTGTATTGTAGCCACCAAAAAGACCTCAAGATATATCATGACCTCTGCTCTCAAGGAATTTGCAATACAGCAACATTTGGGCAACCAAACCCTTTGTCATATACATATATAAATACCTGGTAAAAATGGAATAAAGTCTATAATGCTACCTATAGTATCTTACATTACACCAAAAAGAAAAAGAAAATAAATCTTAGTTTCAAGGGATAGCATATAATCTTTTGGAATCTAAACTAGTATTAAAGAACAGCCAATGACCCAGAGATTCTGCACTTTTCAAATACTGAAGAAACTCCTTACAGAAGACTGAAGAGTTAGCTCAGAAAAATAAAGCACTAACAAAACAGATTATTGTGCCTACATTCCTAACGAATAAGATAGAAATGAGCAGGCTAGCTCTGTGAAGGCCAAGGTGTATTAGAAGAGCAAGCTCCTGTCTTCAGTGCAAGCTCCAACGGTCAAAATCTTCATTGTGTTTATTCTGCATTGGCTGCGGTTGCTGGATTTCATAAAAGCATTTCCACCAGCAGGGCTCTAAAATCTCCCACTAGGCTTATTAAATGGGCAACAGCAGCTCCCTTTCCCAGCTCCAGAGTGGCTGATCTTTCAGTGTTTGTCATTATTTAATGCTTCTACCAAAAGTGAAGATTTTACCAAACGTTGGCATTTCCTTTTGCCTTGTGTAATTCTTCTGCAACGTCATTAAATTTCTCTATAGATTCCCTTTCTTGGAACAGACAATATCAATGTAAACATTAAATACTTAACATGCCCAAGTTATGTCATTCCTTTACAATTTCTTCTCACTTTCTTATTTCCTGCTATATTCCTGTTGCTAATTAAATACCACATGTGAATCTCTGTCCTCCAACAATTTCCACTGAATCCAAGCAACTGCATGTGCCTTCTTTCCTAAAACGAAAACTCTAAATGTCACCTCTCAATTTCTTTTTTAAATTAAATGTTAAACTCTATAAAGCAAGTAATCGCAGAAATGCAAATTTTATATTAAAAATAATGTAACAATAAAAATTAAGTTTTTACAACTATTTTACTGTGATATAATTTTGGTGTTTAGGAATGCTGTTCCCATATTGACTGCTCTGTTGAGGATACCACTCTCAATTTAAAAGGAATAATAACCAGAAAGTCAAAGAATTATTGATCATCTTTTACCATTTTCCAGATACCTTCTTCTCTTTAATTTTTATTACTATTATTGGACAATTTTAAAGTAAAAAAAAGACATATTTATCTTTAATTAAAACTAAATGGCAGGTTTTTTTTTTCCACTTCGAGTTTTCACTCCAAACCATTAAACCTAGAAAATTCACTGATGCCTTATTTTGTTGCTTGGCCCAGTCTTAATCCTCTTTCTGCCATTCAACTGTAAAAACCAACTCACTCACAATGTAGCAGCCTTTCAAATCAATTAGATGACAATATAGAGTTTAAGTTCCACAAGCAGAGACTAATTAAGGATTCTGTTAGTACAAGCAAAAGTTAGTGTTAAAAAAGACCAAAAGCAGATACGTATTTTAAAAAGCATTTACTTTTCAGTCCATACCTTTAATTAGCTGAATAACTCCAGGGACTATAATTATCAGAATTGCTGTGAGCTTGCAAAAGGTTAAGAAAATCTGGATCCGGGCGCTCCAGCTGACACTCATGCTATTTAGGACCATCACTACAGCTGCAAACAAATAGATGAAGTTACAAAAGGTGAATTCTCACTGGCACAAAGACATTTTAGGTCCTTGTTACTCAAAGGGCAATCTATGAGGCAGCAGTGTTGACATTACTTAGAAGTGTTTTAGAAATGCAGAATCTCAGGCCCTGCCCCAGGCCTAACGAATACAAATCTACATTTCAACAGGTTCTCCAGCTGGTTTTTATGCACATGAAAGTTTGAGAAACATGGATAAAACCTCTGGACAATAAGAATTCTTCTCTTGTTCTCTGTATGTAAGAGTGGACATATATTGTAGTACTCTAACAATCATATAAAAATGTCTTCTAACCAAACCCAGCATCCAATCAGATGGCTGAATTTGACTCTCTAGCTTGATGTGACAACTCTTTTCTGTCTCCATGATGGTATGCCTGCCAATGTGGATCACACTCAAGAAGGAGCAAGAAGTGTAGAAGTTGGCTCAGATCTTATTTTTCACTCTCAGGACTAGCCTCAGGCAGCACTTTTCTTTTGGTTGTCTTATTTCTAATTAGCATGTCAAGGGGCGACTTTCAACCTACTGTACAAGTATAGTTTTTCAAGATATGTTTTAGGGCTTGAGCACAATATTCTAAGTGATGAGTGCAAAAGATTAACCAGGCTAGGATGCACATTGGGTTTAAAGCCAGCAGAATTTCTCGTTCTTACTGATGCTGTCTACAATTTCCCAAGCAGCAATAACTATCCACCTTCGACACCTTGTGGACCGTGAAAACCTCAAGGATAGAGCAAGGGTTATTCATCGCTGTATTGCTAGTATCCAGCTCCATGACTGGCCCAGGTAGCTTAATACATTTTTGTTGAATGAATGAACTGGATCCTCAGTTAGAAAATCTAAGGCACAAGGGAAATGGTGATGCTTTAAGACCTTTCTCCCCTACTCTGCTGGGATGGCTGAGGTTATTCTAGACAGTGGATTTCAACTTTATACTCTTTCCACAACCTTATACTTAGAACAACCCAAAACACTACTTTATTCCTGACATTTACAGTTATTAACTATAACCTTTATATTTATAAAGGTATATTCTCCCTAAACAAACATTTAAAATGTAAAGATATTTCTCAAAGAATGAAACAAAACTCCTACAGAATTCTTATTATTCAAATTGCAATTGGAAGTTTTCCTTATATATAGTAATGAGTCCACCTCACAGTTTTCACTGCCTGATATAGTTACTAGCTCACTTCAGAATTTAACAATCAATGCAAATGTTAGCAACACATAATCTTTAAAGGCAAAAAAATGGAAATAGCCTAAACCTCCTAAAGGAAGGCTAATTAAGGTATATCATTTTAATAGTTTATATGCAGCCACTTAAAATTATGAGGCAGTTAAATATTTATTGCAAGAAAGGATATTCATGATATATTACCGATCAATACAGCAAGTTAGAGGAATGGATGGAAAGAAGGAAGGAAGGAAGAAGGAAAGGAAGGAAGGATGAAAGGAAGGAAGGAAGGATGGAAGGAAGGAAGGAAGGAAGGATGGAAGGCAGGAAGGAAGGAAGGAGAAATAGAAAGATCCGGAAACATATTTACCAAAACATCAACAGCAGGTGTTTATAAGTGATAGAACACTAAATAATTTTCAATTTTTTAAATTTATTTTTATAAAAAATTTATTTTAATAAATTTTATGATGAACATATAGCATTTTGGTGACTATAGTTTCAAATACTGAATTGTATACTTGAAATATACTTAAATGTTCTCACCACAAAACAAAACAAAAAAAAGAGGGGTAACTAAATGACGTGATAGAGGTGTTAACTCACTTGGTTGTGACAATCATTTCACTATATATATATATATATATATAAAAATAAAATCATTACATTGTACACCCTAAAATTACAATTTTATTTGTTGTATATACCTCAATAAAGACGAAAAAAATTTCAAAAGTAAATGAAGCAATAAAATACATTTTGTTTTTGGAAAAAACTCCAAGATGGGAAAAAAATAAGGGATCAGAAGATCTCATACAAAGTGAAATACGGGGTTACTAATGAAGAAATATTTCAAAGGAGTAATTATGAGAATGATCAAAAAGACCAAACCCCTGAATAAGCTACAGGGGCATCTAAAGGGGGATATTTCATCTGTGTTGGAAGCTGAAAACATGAAGGGATAGACAGGTCTGTTGTCAATGACAAAGTGCATTATTTTATCAGAGGAATCACAAAAATAAAATTATTTATCTCTCCCCAATATAAGGCACTTATATATGGAAAATAAGTTAGTGTAACTCTGCTCCCTGCTCCATCATCCAGTGATTCCTTTCCTTTTCTATGCAAATGACTGTGTGATGAGTCATTACACAATAATGATTATTGTTTTAATTAAGGAGGTTCAACCTTGGTGTAAAAGTGAAAAAATTGTCTCATGTGGCCACCAGCAACAAAAGGGCAGTGTTTTCTTTCAAATAGGACTCCTAAAACCCAAAGCACTCTGTATTTATGAAAGTTCTTTCCACAGTAGAAACAAACTATTATACAGAGAGAAAGAGAGAAAAAGAAAGGAGAGGAAAGGAGAAGGATAAAAAGGAAAAGAGGCAGGCAGGGAGGAAGGAAGGAGAGAGAGACAGAGGCATTCTTATTTTTGGAACAACTATCTATATGTTTGAAAATAAGAAAGAGGTTTTGTTACTTTCATAAAGAGTATAAGTACCTAATGCCTATTGAAATATCAAAAAACCTGGGTATTTGGGATTTTAAAAAATACTTTGTAAAGTTTTCTCAGGCAAATGGAAGACAAAATTAAACAGATACTATGAATTGATCATCTCACCCTGCTTCCCTCTCAGATAGCTTAACAAAAATTCTCATTAAGATGCTAGTACACTGCTGGTGGGAATGTAAATTAGTATAGCCACTATAGAAAACAGTATGGAAGTGCCTCAAAAAACTAAAAATAAATCTGTCATATGATCCAGCAATCCCATTGCTGGGTACTTGATTGTGGTGATAGTTTCACAAGGAATACATACATCACACTTCATCAAACTGTACATTTAAAGCATGTATGGTTTATTGTATGTCAATTACACCTCAATAAAACCTTTTAAGAAAAAAAAAGATGAATTTTTTTCAAAGGGTTCTCAAAACCCTGCTTTATCCGAGCATCCAGACATTGTTCTCATTATTAGTACACCAAATTCCAGCTGAGATGCACCTGAATTACCCTGAAGGCACAGTTTAACAAGTAACAAGGCAGCCAGTGAGAGGCACAGTGAAGCTTCTCCAGTGGCTATAACTGCTGTTTCATCACGTGTCTTTACAGTGAAATTTGTGTCTATGTATGTTGCTTATCCAACAATATTGAAAAGGGACTTGGGATTCACTAAATGCAAGAGCTTTCTAAGTTTCTGAAACAAATAATATATACTTTTAAAAAATACTACCTACCCACATTGCAGTAATGAAAGAAATCTGGGCCAGCTCTCTGGTCCTAGTTTTACTTCCTTTGAATAACAATTTGCTAATTTCACACATGAGGAAATAATTATATCAGTTTGGGCATTTTTTGTATGCTCACCTTAAATTTTACCAAAATAAAAATACAGGGACATATAGTTTTTATTTACTTATTTATGATGCAGTTTCCTAAGAACTGAAATGTGGCAATGGAAGTTGTATCTATAAATCCTGGAGATAAGAAATATGTATTTGAAGGAAGCTATATTTGAAGAGGATGTTTAGGGGAATGCTAAGGACTGAAGCTGTGATTTAAGGACTGGCAAGTATTTCTTTCTGCACTATGTAATTCAAGTCCGTCTTTGGGTTTTGGAGAGTGAGATTACAGAGTCTAGATATACTGGGTTTTCTCCCAGGTTCAGGTTCTTCTTGGCTTCTGAATTCTGAGTACTTTGTTCTTAACTGATAAAATATATGGATACTGTGTATGTATGTTACATGTTGAGATAAAGTGGGTTGCTTCACTACTGTTTTGTAATGGCTGCCTGGATTCCTTTTATCTTTTTATTAGCATTCGTCTCCTGGATGCATTAATTTTAGAGAAGACACGTAGCAACAAACACTTTAAAAAGCAGAGTGACAGTTTGTATCTAGGATCTCACTATTGGGAATAAAAATGTTAAGTGATATATAAATACAAACTTATTTTATGGCAGACATTGTACAAAGACTTTACATGAATAATGTTATTTAATCCTCATATCTCTATGACATAGTCATTTTATTGGCTTTATTTTTCAGATGAGCAGCTGAGACTCGAGATATTGTTTAACTTGCCTATGTTTGCATAGGTAGTAACAGTGAAGATGGGTCTGGAGCCCAGGTAATCTAACTCTGGAGCCCACACTTTTACCATTAGTTCCCAGGTAACAATGAGAAAGTAGTTCAAAAGACATACATGATCCCCTTAGTGTACCTAGTTCTTTTAAACTCGCGATGGCTCTTTCTCTCTGCAAAAGTTCATATTTATGTTAGCTGGGATTTCAGGACCCTTTGTTTCCACATTTTACATATCATCCTCCTAAAGTATATGATAGTCATTCTGCAGTACTTGTATATTTTAATACTACGTATATTTACCTAAGAATTGGTTGTGTTGGTACGTTACTTATGGTAGAAAAGAAGTAGGTATAGCCAGATTTCAAAGATTTAAACAGAGCCACTTCATATGCTGTATTTGAAGTGTTAACACAGAAATAGTCCTAGATTTTCTTTTATGTAATTTAATGGTGCCAGGAAAATATAGATTTCAAAAAGAATATAAAGTAATACGTTTGTAGAACTGGCTAATTTTTTTCACAATACAATCACAAATGTTATTTTGCTTGTTCCTCCCAATTACTTTCAAAAGTTTGAGAATTAGGATGGGGTTCTTAACTTATCTTTATTTTATATAGATAAAATAAACTGGCAAGGAAATTGACATCCAACAATTGATGGTGTTAGGGATGGATCTGGGACTAGATCTCATATCTTAAGGAGAATATTTTTATTATAATATTCTGACATTCAAGTGTATAATTATATAGGGTCCAATTTCAGGAATACAGAACAGATAAATATTTTAAATATTGAGCATACTTCAATGCTTATTGAATCTATAAAAGCAGTGAAAATTCATGAACTTCTACAGAAGGTGAAAAAAGTAATTACAGGCCGGGCGCGGTGGCTCATGCCTGTAATCCTAGCACTTTGCGAGGCCGAGGCGGGCGGATCACGAGGTCAGGAGATCGAGACCATCCTGGCTAACATGGTGAAACTCCGTCTCTACTAAAAATACAAAAAAATTAGCAGGGCGTGATGGCGGGCGCCTGTAGTCCCAGCTACTCTGGAGGCTGAGGCAGGAGAATGGCGAGAAACCAGGAGGCGGAGCTGGCAGTGAGCCAAGATCACGCCACTGCACTCCAGCCTGGGCGACAGAGCAAGACTCCGTCTCGGAAAAAAAAAAAAAAAAAAAAAAAGAATAAAAGAAAGTAATTAAATATTGGGCTATAAGGGAGCAGCCAAATGTGAATCTATAAGATTTTCCACCTAAACTTCCATGCACCTGACATGTTTACTGGAATGGATGAAATTTGTATAAGCAAAAACGTTTTTATCTTCATTAAATTTGACAGAAATGAAATACAGTACTTAAAAAAATGGAGGTGAATTAGTATTTACTTAACCCCCCACCCTTATCCCATTATCATCTCTCAAATGGTTGGCTAACATTTCACAAAATTTGAAATTCTTTTTTTCTATGATGTAGCAAGACCCTTCAGGTTTGCCCTTTTTCTATGCTTAACTAGAGATTTCAAATGACCACAAACTGTTTCCTTCCCCAGGGATCACAGGGAAGCAATTCATGCAATTAAACTCTATTTTCTGCACCTTCGTAACCTTCCACCCCTAACAGGTAGAAAATCACCTAGACTCACTTTGAAGAAAGCAGGATGTGAGAGACTTGCCCCTAGATAAATTTCTCCTTCTCTATCTCCATCTCCACCCACTGTTGCTCCATTAAAGCTAAATTTTTCTTAGAGACAGTTTGACTTTCCCAATTAGGGCACTGATTTACATTACCTACCACTGAGTCATAAGGATATCCAGTTTGTTTTTTAACTGTTGCTGATTATGAGAACACATTTCTTTCTCCGAATTTCAAGCTTGCAAAAGGAACATCAAAATTTAAAAATGAATGTAATAACTCATGGCAAACATAGAAGGAAATGTCTGGGTTCATCTAAGATTTACTCAGGCTCGTTGTTAACTATTCCGTCACCAATGTCTACTACAGAGGTTTTGTAAATCCCAACATGGTTATCCTTTCCTAGAACTGTTTTAAAGTTTAGTTTGAGCAGTTTTCATTTAATCCTCAGAGATACAAATTTTCCCTTTAAAATGTTTAATTGAATTGGGATAAACAAGAAGAGAGTTATCTAGACTTATAAAAACATAAATATAGCACTATTATTCATATAATTTTAACTCCAAAGTGGGTAAAATTTGTGGATTTATAAATGTTTACATGCAATCTACTTAGTCTTCTGGTTATGGCTTTTAATTAATAACTATTATTGTTAATTTACAGAGCTCTCAAAAATGCCACCCCTGCTCTTCTCTTTTTTAAATATAATAATTGTGATATGATTCTGCCTCAGTCATTCAAGTGACAAGAAAATGGTGAATATAACAATGGCTGTTAGTCCAGTCCCTTAGTGGAACAGTGGACTTACCAAGAACTTTCTATAGGCAAGGCAGTCTGTTAAAGGTCTTAAAAATCTGACTTTGATCATGTCTTTTGCGGGAACACGGATGGAGCTAGAGGCCATTATCCTTAGCAAACTAACACAGGAACAGAAAACCAAATACTGCATGTTTTCATGTATAATGGGAGCTAAATGATGACAACTCATTAACACAAAGGGGAACAACAGACACTGGGCCTGCTTGAGGGTGTTTGGAAGGAGGGAGAGAATCAGAAAAAAATAGCTTGGGTACCAGGTTTAGTACCTGGGTGATGAGACAATCTGTATACCAAACCCCCATGACACGAGTTTATCTATGTAACAAACTGCACATGTACCCCTGAACTCAAAATAAAAGCTAAAAAAAAAAAAAGAAAAAATAATGAAAAAGAATGTGACCTAAACAAAAAATCTGGCTTAATTTCATCTTCCTTCAGCCATTCAAGATATTAATAGATTATCTTTTCATAGGCATTTTCCTAATAAATAAAACTGGGGCTTAAATAGGTTTAAAAATTAGCACAAGATCACAAAACTAAGAATTGTAACACCAAGTTTCAATTCCAGGTTGTTTCCCTCCAAAGCCTAAACTGTAACCACTATGCTCAAATGGTTCAACCCACAAAAACTTAGACTGCTAGATCTGAACATAATATGAAGCAAACTCTATTTCATTTTTATCATTTTCCCACTGCCTGGAAATATATTAAAGATACCTAATCCTCCAAGTTTAACAAGTAAACAGACTGTAGACTTTTCTGCTGGAGAAAAAATTCTTAGACTTCTTAGAAAATCAAGTCAACAAATACTTACTGAGCACCAACAACATGGTAGGAGCTAAGTGAGGGGCTGGAAATACAGCAATGAATAGGTCTCTAGTCTCATGGAACTTCAAATGATGTTTTTCCAAAAGTATAAATAGCTACCATTTTTTAATGTGTTCTTAGTAAATTGAATAAAATAATGTCTTTGCTGCAAGTAACATGGATGGAACTGGAAGTCACTATTTTAAGTGGAATTAAAGAAAAAGAAACTCAAATACCATAGGTTCTCACTTATAAGAGAGAGCTAAATAATGTATACACATAGACGTAGAGTGTGAAATAATAGACATCGGAGACTCAGAGAGATGAGAGGGCAGGAGGAGGATAAGGGATGAAAATTACTTAATATCTATGATGTACACTATTTGGGTGATGGTTACACTAAAAGCCCAGACTCCACCACTACACAGTATATCCACGTAACACAACTGCATTGTACCCCCTAAATCTATTTTTTAAATTTTAATTAAAAATAAATAAATGAATTACAGGCAATAAGTAAATTACAGGCAATACCCCAGGCATTGTCCCATTGAAACACCTTAGCCATACAAACTAAAAATTCTTCCATGATTATGCAGTTCAGTTATTCCCATGTAACTTTCTCTTTATGAGTAGCTTAAACTCGGTTAAATGTGATCATATTGATTCTTAAGACAGTGATTCAAATGGCACCTAGAATTAAGTTATCCTTTCCCATATTTAAGTATTTGGTACCTGGCATCTTTTGGGGAATTAGAGTCATATATGGCTTCACATCACTCATGCAATTTTGTACATGTTCTTCTTTTTGTTTCTTTTTTTAATCAATGAATATTTGTGCCCATTGATAAAAGATGAACAACTTCTTAATTTGGAGACCATAAAGAAATCTAGTTAGAAAATACTACTAATAATCAATCTCAAAAGAAAACTCTTTTCATGACCAACAACAGGCAGCTGACATTATAACACTGGGAGTGACAGCTGCTAACACTGCAAAATGTATAAACACAACTTACACACCCACTACATAAAGGTAACTCCATGATTACACATGAGATATAATTCAATATATAGCTAATTTCCAATTCAAATAATCTCTAAAATAATTGGGGTTTTCTCTTTAAAAGTCTTGTTCATGTATAATAGACTTAATATTTTACTAGTAAGGTGATTTTTACCATTTAAAAAGATTAGCCATCATATCTATTGACCAAATACAAAACTGGCATGGAATACAATATTGGATCCCACTCCAAATCCTTCCAGTAGAAATTTGGAACTGTAAGCAAAAAGAACATGATTTGAGAGGCAATTCCGCAATGCAAAAAGTCTAAAGACACTTTGTCTTCAATCATTTTTGTGTTGTTTTTCCTTTTTCACATATATAGCTATAATACTCACTTATGCCCACAGCTGTAATGAGCTTGATCGCAAGTTCAGGGATTTCACATTGAATAAAAAATGGTTCCAGAATGTAGCGTCCAAATGCCAGGGATATCACAGCAGTAGCTGCAGGGCTAAAAAAAATGTATATATTTAGGTTAACCACAGGGGAAAAAATAGCATTTTCATTAATTTTTTCTACCTTGAGTGTATTTAGCATATGGAACATGTTAAATATCAAAGTCCATAGTTTTCAGAATTCCGTACTTGATTAGGTTGCCATAGACATTCCAAATGAGATACTTCCTGTAACATTGTTGGCTAGATTTTAAACTTCACATATTCTTGGGAACAAGGGTAAGTACCATCAACTTTTCCCCTGCTCTCCCATATTTGACTTTTCCTTAAAAATCTGGTTTATTACATGAGATCTTAACAGAGCTAGGCTTACAGGAAGCCATCTTCTTTCTCAAAAAGTCAGTAAGTAAACTTCAGCCATATTATGAATTAGTTAATGCTGTACAGATCTAATGTGTCAGGGCATAGTCAAAAGAATGAACACAACACTCAACCTAAAAAATTACTATTAAGTGTTCCCTGCAAATACATGCCTAAGTACTTGACATTGTTTTACTCTTATTTTTTCTGTACAGACAAAAACTCAAAGTCAAGTGATTATTCTTAATCCTATAGTAACATTCAGATATAAAATATAAATTTAAAAATAATAGATTTATTATAATCTTATACAATTAAGGAAATATAAATGAGACAAGAATACAAAATAAATTCAGGTATATAGAAATATAGGTAATACATCTTTCTATTTTAATTCTTCACATATTTTTATGAGAAAATTGCACAGACCTTTTCATTTTAGATGTATGTATATATGAATGCATATTTTTTCCATAAACATGCAAGTCTATGCAATTATCTAATTTCTTTTTTTTTTTAAATGGAGTCTCACTCTGTCCCCCAGGCTGGAGTGTAGTGGCACGATCTCAGCTCACTGCAACCTCTGCCTTCCGTGTTCAAGCAATTCTCCTGCCTCAGCCTCCTGAGTAGCTGGGATTACAGGTGCATGCCACCATGCCTGGCTAATTTTTTGTATTTTTAGTAGAGACGGGGTCTCACCATATTGGTCAGGCTGGTCTCAAACTCCTGACCTGATGATCCACCTGCCTCAGCCTCCCAAAGTGCTGGGATTACAGGCGTGAGCCACCGTGCCCAGCGGCAATTATCTAATTTCTTATGCCAAACTTCCTTTTTAGCTTCTCTTTCTTCTCGTGGTTACCCAACATTCATGCCTGATCCACAGATTATCAGAAAACCAACCACCGTTACATGTTCCCAACTTTGGCCGGCTGATACTGGAGAGCGGCATGAGGTTTTTCATTTTCTTCTTTTCCTAGACACCCTCCCATCTTCCCCAAACAAAACTGTTTATCCTACTCTCCATCATTTATACAATTTTTGATGTATAATTTAAAATCTGATCATGTCATTTTAGAGCTTTCAAAATATGTTCAGGATACGCAAAAAGCCTTCACATTGCATTCAAGGCTCCATCTGGTCTAAGCTCTCCCTACTTCTTCAGTTAGCTTCCTCCCACTAGAAGGATATGAATCTTCTCTGCCTGCAGCCTCTGCAACTCATTGACTATGTTTTATACTTCAGATCTTGGTTCAATTTTCCTTTCCCAGGGAAAGCTTCTCCAACCTCTGACTGGGCCAGATCTCTTGGAGTATATTCATACTGAAGCCCTTGGCCTGTCTTCCACAGTGCTTATCACAGTAGCAATTTTATATTTACCTATGTGATTTCTCGATTGATAATGATTTCCTCCCACTTAACTCTGAGTTCTAAGGGTACAAAATCATATCTATCTTAATCACAATTTTATCTCCAGTGTTTAGTACAGTGTCTATCATATAGCGGAAACCCAATATATATTGAATATATAGTGAACACGCAAATTCGGTTTAATGACCCCTGCTGTGTACAGATAGATAATATTTCTCTCCTTGAAATCGGTGTTTTACAGATGATTTCTGGCAATACTAACTTAATCTAAAGGTATAATTTTAATGGGAAGTACTTAGGAACTATGGGTATTAGTAAAAGAAGAGAAATGTTTACATACTTAGATATTTTGTCCCTCCTCATGTCATTTGTTATTCTGCCTATTTAAAAGGCCAACTCAGCAATATGAGTATGTTATGACAAAGAGATATATGGACATATTTTAAAAGCTTCTAGAATACAAAGGTACTTTCCTCTGTCAACAGACACACACACACAGAGAAAAGTAGTTTTTTTTTTTTTTTTAATTAAAGTAACATTTGATTATCAGCTACCTGGGAGCAGAAATTGTAGCTGATTTCATTTTGGATCTCTTTTTATTGCCATTTACCATTCAGTAGCAGTTTGTGGAGTAAATAAATTAATATATGAATATTTTATCTGTGCTACTGTAAGATATAAGCTATATTTATATGGAATGATCATGTTCATCATAATGCCAAGCAATGAGCCAAAGTTATACAACTAATACATGGCTGAAGACGGAGTCAAGTCCAACTGTATTAAGCTCCAAAGCCCACCAGTCTGACAGGCCAGAAGTCTAAATAAGTAGTACATGCATTTGAATGCTGAGTATGTTGTACACAACATATTATAACTTTAAACTTTCAATTACTTATTCAAAAATAATTTAATATACGCCAAAAAAAGGGCACTGACCTAAGTAGTATGCGGGTTACAAAAAGATCTTATCTTTATATGCTTGAAATGTTGGCAGTTTTAAAAGGGAAACAAAATATAGACACCTAAAATATTAAGGAAGAATAGAAGGTATCATGTTCAATGCCAAATGTGAAGCAGAGATAGCATTTTCAGAAGAATTTAGAGATGAAAGAAATAACATAAATTAAAATAAACAGGAAATTAATTGTGGGAAAGAAAGGATTTAAGATGACCTTTGAAGAGCAGATAAGATTGAGATAACCAAAAGGAACAGAAAGTACATTCTCGATACAGGAATTTCAGGAAAGGAAAAAAATACTTATTATTATTTCATTATAACAATTTTAAATAATGCAGAGTTGTTTAAAATGAAAAAGACTTCATGAAGCATATACTACTTTGAAGATCTTTTTTTTGTTAAAAAAAAGACTTATAACACTGTAAAACTCATGATTAGTGTTGTCAATACTTACTAGCACTGTATTTGGCACTTAGCCATAAAAGCTCACATGAACTCTCAATCACATATGTTTGATAAGTTTGATAAGAGCAAGTTTCCCTAGTAATATCCATTAAATTCTGTAATCAGAATGTGCACATCACATTTTATTGAAGTAGTTAGCCTTAAGGAACTGTGATACTCTGAAATGCTCATATGACATCATAAGCTTCCCACAAAGTTGAAGGAAAGTTGCTATTCAGAGTGACTTAGCACTATTCAGTGTGATTTTAAACCAAGACAAGCAGGAATGTAAACACATTGTTACAACGATAAAATCAAAAAAGACTTTTGGAACTGTAGTTCCTGATTTGTTTAATATAAGGAAATGAGTCATTTGACTCTGTCATGCAAACTCTATTTTTTATGAAGTATAAGACTTGGTGACCAACTAAGTTGTTAGGCACAGAAGTGTCTTCATCACAATGACTAAGTAAAGTTAAATGCCTTAATGATATAATCTACAATAAGAGAAAACTTCAATATTTAATTTTGTCTAGTTGGTCAAAAGGTATCCAGGTGAATTTTCATGTTCATATTCTTTCAAGAAAGCATCTTTCTCCTAGAAGTGTCAAAGAGAATAGCTGAGGGTTAAAGAAAGGTAGATACTTTTAAAAGTTTGGCATTGCTGGTGAACTGCTTGTCAGTGATAAAATTGCATTAAAAATATCTTAATTCAGAAAGGTATTTTATCACAGGCTTTATATCCTGAGGTAGACATGTTTATCATGTAGTCACATGACATGCATATGTCTAACCAGTTAAAAATAATCAAGGTGATTCATAAGAATGAATTGGTTTATTTTTTCTTAATTCTTTCTACTATGCTCTTACCGTATTATGAGGAGTTCCACCCAGACTCGTACAAAAGCTGGTAATGGACCAAAGACTTCCAAAATATATGTGTAATGACCTCCAGATTTCTTTATAGTTGTTCCCAATTCAGCATAAGACAAGGCTCCTGTGAAATATTTGTCACAATATTAATACATTTTCAAGACACCCAGCATTAGAATAGATACAATAATGTTTATATGTTGCCCAAGATGTAACTACCTCCTTTGGTCTGAATGGCATCCTTACTCAAGACAAATAACCATCATCTAATTGCTAAGACCCACCAAGTTCCTTTTCTAACATCCTCACAGTTGAGATTTAGTTTATTCTATTTGAACACTATAATTTTACTTGAAATGACAAAGATACATGTCTACAATATCATGTGTTCCAGAATTTTGAGCTGAAAACCTGGAAATAGGGGAAAAAGAGGAGAGAGATGTCAATAATATTGACCTATTTTTAGAAGAACACAATCTCACACCAAGACAAGGCATTAGTCCAAATGTCTGAGTTAGCTTTTAAGTTTTTTGAGTTATTTTTTGAGAACCCTTTTAATAAATTATGTTTCTGTGGAAAATCAAAATGAACAAGCTGTATCCACTCTTTAGAAAACCATGGACTCTATGCCTTGCAAGATTTCTTTTTTTTTTTTTTTTTTGAGATGGAGTCTCACTCTGTCACCCAAGCTGGAGTGCAGTGGTGCGATCTCGGCTCACTGCAAGCTCTGCCTCCTGGGTTCACACCATTCTCCTGCCTCAGCCTCCTGAGTAGCTGGGACTACAGGCGCCCGCCACCACGCCTCGCTAATTTTTTTTGTATTTTTAGTAGAGACGGGGTTTCACGGTGTTAGCCAGGATGGTCTTGATCTCCTGACCTCGTGATCTGCCCGCCTCGGCCTCCCAAAGTGCTGGGATTACAGGCGTGAGCCACTGCGCTCGGCCAAGATTTCATTTAATTTGTAGGATATATTTTGTCAACAAAATGAATTCTGACTCAGTCTGTTTCTATAAAAGGCTATCTTGGATGTTTTTTGAAGTGTACACTCTGGGTGTTCTTTTTTTGAGACGGAGTTTTTGGTCACCCAGGCTGGAGTGCAATGGCACTGTCAGCTCATTGCAACCTCTGCCTCCTAGGTTCAAGCAATTCTCCTGCCTCAGGGTCCCGAATAGCTGGGATTACAGGTGGCTGCCACCACATCCGGCTAATTTCGTATTTCATATTTTTAGTAGAGACGGGGTTTCACCATGTTGGCCAAGCTGGTCTTGAACTCCTGACCTCAGAAGATCCATCCACCTCGGCCTCCCGAAGTGCTGGGATTACAGGTGTGAGCCACTGCGCCCGGCCAGAATATACTTTTTTTTTTTTTTTTGAGATGGAGTCTCACTCTGTCCCCCAGGCTGGAGTGCAGTGGCACGATCTCTGCTCACTGCAACCTCTGCCTCCAGGGTTCAAGTGATTCTCCTGCCTCAGCCTCCCAAGTAATTGGGATTAGAGGTGCCTGCCAGCACGCCCAGCTAATTTTTTGTATTTTTAGTAGAGACAGGGTTTCTCCATGTTGGTCGGGCTGGTCTCGAACTCCCGACCTCAGGTGATCTGCTCGCCTTGGCCTCCCAAAGTGTTGGGATTACAGGCGTGAGCCACTGCGCCCGGCCCAGAATATACTTTTTAAAATGAGGTGCTATAATTTATATTTGTGAACTTTAGATCAAATTAACTATAAGCTACATTTTTAACATTTAACGATACAATTCACATAAAATTGGACAAATATGCAACTCCCCAAAACCTCAGTTTCACTCTCTGTGAAATGGAGATCTCAGTTTCTACCTCATAAAGGAGTTGTGTGTATAAATGTGGCAGTGGGTACCTAGGACAGTACATGGCCTGACACATGGCAAGCACCACATGAAATATAGCTATACTTATTAATTTGAGTAACTAACAAGAAAATAAAAAAAAAAATCCTGTCATTATGTGAAAAGTTCTATCTGTACTGCCAAGTGCTCAAATGTAAGAACATAATTTTTTTCCAATCTACTTCTGAGAATAAAAGTGTAGAAAAGTACTACTGATTAGTAATAATTTAGACAGAACTGTCCAATATAAATATAATTTGGATATTCAGTGAAATCTTAGTGTCACATATTTTATATCTGATTTCTAAACTTATCATGACATCAAAGTCACCTAGGAATAATTTTTTTTTTTTTAATTTTTGAGATAGGGTATCACTCTGGCACTTAGGCTGGAGTGCAGTGGCACAATCTCACCTCACGGCAGCCTCCGCCTCCTGAGCTCAAGTGATCCTTCCACGTCAGCCTCCCAAGTAGCTGGGACCACAGGTACACACCACCATGCCCAGCTAAATTTTTGTGTATTTTTTGTAGAGACAGGGTTTCGCCATGTTGCCCAGGCTGGTCTGGAACTCCTGGGCTCAAGGGGTCTGTCTGCCTCAGCCTCCCAATGTGCTGAGATTATAGGCATGAGCCACCGTGCTCAGTCTGGGAATAATTTTTAATTCGAAAACACTCAAATGAAAAATAGTCTCTAATCAAGACAGTATAGATTGTCCACAAGAGAAATTCAAGAATCTCTATCATTTTAAAATTTGCACAAATAATTCTAAAGTAACTAGTCTGCAGACTAATATTTGGGGAACACTGGTGTATTTCATCTACCTATAACTAATTTTAACTAGTTGCAACTCACTCTCCATGGGGAAACATACCACTCGCCATGTTGGTAGGCTGTCCAGAAAAGGATCCAATATAAAATGTTATTTGAAAGAGTCTTAAGTACCTCAGAATTTATTGTCAGAGAATCAATACCTAGACCTCTGTATGCTTTACTGAAACTCCAGGATGGTTGCCCTAGGTTTAAACTGAGTTCTGGGGGAATGATTTTCATTTAAAGGTCTCAAGCTTCATAACCATTTTGCCCAGATGAAAAAAGTTCAAAACAAGATGTAAAAATCCATGTATTGACCCTTCACTTAAAAAAAAGTATATATATGTATTAAACCAAATGTACAGATTCTTTACAGTTGGTCCCAGAGTTCTAGAGTCTTTTTAAAAAGAAGGATTATTTTTTCTTCACATTTTGCTTTGCTTGCTGTTAGAGAGGCACTCCTGTCCAAAAGCTTCTGGTAACTTAAGTGACAAATGCAATGCAAATAAAGATAAGTAGATTAATACAAGAGCACACTCCCTGCAATTACTAATCAAAGAATACCAACTCAAGTGTAATGTTAGCTAGTCTCCTTAGCTGTTTCTTTTTATTTTTTTTTGAGCTTTTGCTTAAGATGATATGTAATACTTATGCATAAGCATATTTTCATAGTGCAAGTCAACATCACTTTAACTAGTTCAATACTCATACTGATCTATTTTGTTACATCTGAATAACCTTTTATTATGTGCAAAAATTGAATCACATAGTGGAAGCTGCATGCACATAAGTATGCAAAGTCCAGTAAACTGGTTGTGGTTTTTCTGATTAGATATTAATTTATTCTGAATATATAAAGTGCTGTAGGAAGATTTAAAGGCTAAGGGTGCACAAAATCATTTAAGATGATCAACAATTAGGTTTCTCTTTATCTATAAGTGCATATACCAGAGCTATTTTAATATTAATAGTGGCTAAGGGCACTATTAGAGTTTTTCATAATGATATTACTCCAAATTATTTTATAAAGTTGGGAAGTAATACTGGGAAATAATGATACACAATTGTTACTGAATATTTAATAAAGCACAAGTTAGTTATAAATAATACCACAAATTCTCTCTAAAAACCCCAAATAATTCCTCTATAAATCTTTCTATACTATGACCTTGTTTTAACAAGTTTTATTTAAAATAACTTCTTCCTAAAAATGGAATTTGAGGACCGGGCACGGTGGCTCATGTCTGTAATCCCAGAACTTTGGGAGACTGAGGTGGGTGGATCACGAGGTCAGGAGATCAAGACCATCCTGGCTAACCCGGTGAAACCCCATCTCTACTAAAAATACAAAAAATAAGCCAAACGTGGTGGCACACACCTGTAGTCCCAGCTACTCGGGAAGCTTAGGCAGGAGAATTGCTTGAACCCGGGAGGCAGAGGTTGCAGTGAGCTGAGATCACACCACTGCACTCCAGCCTGGGCAACAGAGCGAGACTCTGTCTCAAAAAAAAAAAAATGGAATTTGGGGTCTCTAGATGAGTGTCAAACCAATGATTTAAAACATCACAAGGCCTGAGTAGAAAGAATGAATGGATTGGTACACATGGGAACAGGAGTTAGTACTTGTTAATTAGTCCTAGAGTTAGTGTTAGTACTTGTTAGTTAGTGTTAGTCCTAGAGTTAAGACAAAGAGCAACTTTAAAGTACAGAATCTTTCCCAAGAAAAGTAAATAAATCCTCATAGCATAAATCAAATTTAATGTTTGACAGTTCACCAGTTTTTATCATCTTTACAACAAACTCAGGTAGCTCTCTAGTAATTTGCCTATTTCATACGGGGGTATTTATTTACCTCTTTACTATTAATTCTCAAATCAATAGAAGAGACATAAATTTTGAAGAAAAATTCATAATTATACTTCTGCCAGTTCCCTTCAGATTAATTTAGTGAACAGGTGGACAAATTCTCTGTGTCCCTGGAGAACAAGTGAAATATAATGAAAAAAACAGATCTGGGCAAGCACAGAAAACTAACACCCAACTGAAGTTTTAAAACTTATATTGCAAAAGTATATGGGTATTGAGAAGAGATAAAAGGTTGAAAAGTAATTTGAAATATGCTCAGGCCATTGCAATATACCCCATTATGATAGGGATCGAGTTATGCGCCATCATACATCTCTCCAATGTCAAAGACTTTTGAAAGGATATTAAGAGGTGACAAGCACATGAACTTAAAAAATATTTTTATAAAGATTGCCACCCATTTGTTTGGCTAATGAAAAGTCAGTAAGACTTCTGTTGAACACTCCGTTCTATGTCTAAATAGGCCATGCCAGGTTCCACTTCACAGGTGTCTCATTCAGCATGCCAGCTGCCAGAATGCCCAAGCTAAGTGTACAACTGCCCGGCACAGAAAGTGTACATGTTTTTTACTGGGTCATGAAAGTTAGCCTTTGCTCTCATCACCACAGAGAAAAGTCAGAAAACAGCCTGTCTTAGTCAGGAAAAGAAAGTACAGCCTGTAGGAAGCAATTTGAGGGTGTTCCAGATCACACCAACAGTGGATGCTGCGTCTGGGTAGTTCACGTACCTGAACAAAAATTTTAAAAATTTGGTGTGGCCTTTGCCATCCATTCACTCCTCAAAAACTACAATTTGCTTTCCCAGAAAGCAAGCTTTCCAGCCCCACAGCCACGCCCCCCCAAAAGAAAAAGTCGCACTCACCAAATAGTGACAGGACCCCACACACCGTCCAGATGGTCAGAGACATGCCCACGCTGCCTGTGTTCTGGAGCACGCCCTTAGGAGAGATGAAGATTCCTGCTCCAATGATGGTACCAATGATAATGGAGACTCCCCTCAGTAAAGTGACTTTCCTCTTCAGCTGCACTTTCTCCTGCCCAGGTGGCTCCTTGTTGCCCAGGGAAGGCAGCCTCCCGTTAACATTTCCCTGCAGGTAACCTCCTTTGGAGATGGTGGACACAACAGGCTTTCTGACCATAGTAGGGACACACGGGGGAAAAATAAAACAGAGTGAAAGAAAACAAAACTTTCAACTTTGGTGTCTCTTGGTGTTACTGATCGATGTCTTCCTCTTTGCTTTCTTTGCTTTCAGACTGTCTCTCTCAGCGCTATAGTGTTCACAGGTAAAAACTCAAAGGTGTGCTTTTTCCTTCACAGCGATCTAATTACTACTCAGAAACACCTGTGTATGCATCGTGCTCTCAATTCTCCACCTCCTCGTTCCACCACTGCTGCTGCTGCTGCTGCTGCCGCCCTATCATTACAAACCAGCTCAGCTTCCTCATGGGCTTGTATTTAAGCGCCTGCCTGTCACACCAACTTACTACAGCTAAATGATGATGCAAATTCTCCAGGTTTGCATCAGCCACATGAGAAGGCTCCAGCATTACTCAGCTCTTTACAAAAAAAAAAAAAAAAAAAAAAAAAACAGGAGGAGCTTGTTGCTCAACTGACCTAAGCTTTTTAGAGAACAAAGCACACACTTTAAAGAGATTTTAGCCAATCCAGAAGTAGTAAATTCGGAACAGACCTTCCCAGAGATTTAAAGCAACTCGTAGTGAGCAACAAAAGCTGTTCAAACAAAATGAAACAGGAAATGGTTACTTCATTTTAAGGAGTTTCTTTTTCTTTAATGCATGTATAAAAACATTTTACACGCGACTGTTTTGTGAGTAGAATGTATCCTAAAGCTACATTGTTTATAACAACACAGTTTGAATTTCATAATTTGTGTAATGCTTATTTTTATTTTTTTATTTTGAGTTTTTTAATAAGGCAATACAGTCAAATCCAATATTTACAAAATTAAAAAGATTCTACACTTTATACTGCTGTCACATACGCACAACTATAAGCCTTCCTCAACATTAAAAGATAAAATTATTTCTTACTACTCATAATAAACCAGCATTTTAAATCACCATCTGAGTGTGACAAATATAAAATTCACCATGACTCCAGAAAATAGTCATTTTCTGATTCTCATTAGCACTAGGTGATTTTTTTGAACTATGTAAAAGATACACATTCTTCATTGTCATGTTGTTCCTTTGAATTACCAAAAAAAATTTCTAAGTTCAAAATTACACAATTACGATTACATAAAAAACGCATATAGCAAAAGCCCGTAAAGGAAAACAGAATAGTAGTTATAGAAAGTAATGATATTATGTATGACTTTTTTCCACATTATATAAACTATTGTTATATTATGATTATAAATTTAAAATGCATTAAAAATGTAAGCTAAATTAAAATATTTACTTTGCAATAGTCGAAAAGGCAAAACATTTTTAAACCCTTCTAACTTTCTCAACCAAGTGTCAAGAAAAAACAAATATGAAAAGAAAAGAAATCCTAGATATCATTTTTGGCTATAGTTACATGTGGTTTTGGATTCAGTGAGAAGAATTGAATGTTATCATTACCCTGAAGCTACCTTTATACGCACCATTAAATAAGCTTCTGAACCTCTGAACAAAAACCACAAACAAAAAGCCTGTGTGCGAGAGGTTGGCAGGGAAAGAAGGGAGTCAAGTATGGTGAGGATGATCAAAGAAAGAAATGAGAAATCGCCATTAGGAAAGTAGCATGGAAAAGGTCAGAACAATTTTCTGTTATGTTGACACCTGAGAAAATGACACCACCTCAATGCTTTGCCACCCAAATAATTGAGGCTACATTTTCTCCTTTTTAAATTATCTATCTAAATTCTATATAATTGGTTTCGGCTACACCAAGTTAACGTTTTTATAAAGCCAAAATAAATACTTTTTCTCAGTTGTTATGTCTTTCAAAAAACAAAAATGGATCATTTTCCTCATGCAATCTTGCTAAAACTCCCAAAGAAGGACGCTAAATAGAGATTCTTTTCTTTCCAATTCTCTTCCTCCTCCTACATCTCCTTTCACTCACACAATTTTCCTGATTAATGTACCTAAGGGGGAGCAGCTTTTGTTTCCCAATAAGAGAAACATATTAGCTCTGAAGAAATATGAGGTAAAAGTAGGACACTAGGAATCTCAGGGAACAGCAACTTTCTCTAATTAACACAGTGTCACACTTTAATTTTAAATTTTGTTATAAATAACTGAACTCATAAGTTGAGCCAAAGACCCCACTCAGATAGGAAACTGAATGAATTATAAAGGACGATTATTCTTTCAATATTAAATAACATTTTCCTCCTCACAGTATTTTTTTTAAATTGCAAAGAAAAATGGCTGATGTTAGACTAAAAACCAAAAGGATTGTACTTTCATGTAAGATAGAGGCCACCACTCAGAATGTTTGCAAAGCTGCACATTGCTACTAAGGGCACCAGTGTACCTCTTCTAAGCTCCCCAAAATCTGTAGAAAATGCAGTTTATAAAGAAAATGTTGAATTGCCTTGAACTCTTAACATTGCCAGTTTTAAGCTTGTAAACTAAGAGTTTGGATGGTCCTCAAATACTTGTGCATCATAAAAATGTGTTCAAACCAAATGAATACATATTTTTGATCCTGTATTAGGCCTTATTTTAAGCATAGCTGTCAAATTATGAGACTATCCTAGTGCTATTCGCAAATACTTATTTACTGCTTATTGTGCACAAGAAATAGTCCTAGCTTCCTCACAGCATCTCATAATAGAAACAGAAATAATGTATAGTGGTAGTTACCATTTTCTAGTAACAATTTCTGTCCCATGGTTATAAATACAGGCATATAATCTAGGCCTGGCCAAAAATAATTCATTGCTCTGGCTGCAGAGTATTGGAATATTACCTGAGCTGGGATATTTCTAAACAGAATTAGAATTAGCTTTTTTCATCTGTTGTTGGAGATTGTAAAGATGTGACCTGAGAACAACTGGTGGCCATGTTCCCTGACGTGTTGCAAATATCCTCATGGAATAAGAGAGAATATGCAGAAATTAGAGATATTCAGAAAGTCCTAGTACTATCATGCCCTATCTTAGTTCCTAAGGGACCCAGATTGGCTCGGGATCCTGAAGATCTTCATTTGCTTCTGTAAGCTACCTAGTTTCCTTGCTAGCTATGCTACCTAATAACACACACAAAAGTCAATTGCACGTGGATCATGGAGCTAAATTTGAATGGCGCATCATGAATGCTTCTAGAAATGGGTCACCCGATATGATAGTAACTAGTCACATGTGGTTATCAGCCCTTGAAATCTGACTAGAACTTGAAGTCTTAAAGAAAAATAACAAAAAAAGTTATTAATAATTTGTATTATTCATATTAGTTTTACCTATTTTATTTTTTATTATGGCTACTAAAAATTAAAATCATATCTGTGGTTCAAAGTTGTGGCTTACATTATAATTCTAATGGACATTGCTGATCTAGAGGAAAATGCAGAATATATTACTAAACTTTGTGTAATCAGGGATTTCTTAAAAGGGACACACAAAGCCCTAATATAAAAAAGAGAAAAATACAGTGTAATACATTAAAATTAAGATTTTGAGTTTATCGAAATATATTATTTGATTATAAAAGTGAATCTTAAAATGGGACAAAATATTTGCAATTTTCAAAGGTCTCATATCCAGAATAAATAATGTTTGTATAAGTCAATAGGAAAATGACAATAAAATGGCCAATAAAAAATGGCCAAGAAATTTAAACCGATGCTCAATAAAATAGTCAATTCATTTGTGAAAAACTGCTCAACAGTATTAGTTATTGGGGCAATTAAAACCGAAACCACAATAAGCCATCAATTCCCACTGAGAGTGGCTCACATGAGACAGACTGGCAATACCAGGAGTACTGACAGCATGGAGCAACCAGAATTCTTACACTGCTGGTGGGGGGACACAAATTGGTGCATCCATTATGGAAAGCTGTTTGGTGGTATCTTTTAAAGTTAAACAGACACATACCCTTTGAACAAAAAAACCCCACTCCTGGGAATATGCCCAATAAAAATGCAGGGCATCTATATGCCAAAAAGCATGGATGAGAACATTCCTAGTACTTTTATTCATTTGAAAATAACCCAAATGTCCATTAACAGTACAATGGATATATGTATCATTGTATTTATTCAGTGAAATACTGCAATGCAATAAAAAAAGGACAAACAATAGTGATATAAAAAAACAATATGGATGACTCTCACATAATGTTAGAAGATAGAAGAAAAACGCATATACTGTATGGTTCAATTTATATAAAGTTTAAAAACAGGTGAAATGATTCTATAGTCTGAGAACTCTCTGGTTATCTTTGGAGATAAGCATTTCTAGTGATTGCAAGGGGGAACAAAAACAGTTCTAGAGTCCTGGTATTGTACTATTTTATAACCTGGGTAGTAATTATCTGAATATTTTAACTTTCTGACAATTCACTGAGCTTTACATTTATTTTGTTTTATTTTATTATTTTTGTTTTGAAACGGAGTCTTACTCACTCTGTTGCCCAGGCTGGAGTGCAGTGGTATAATCTCGGTTCACTGCAACCTCTGCCTGCCGGGTTCAAGTGATTCTCCTGCCTCAGACTCCCGGGTAGCTGGGATTACAGGCATGCGCCACCATGCCCAGCTAATTTTTGTATTTTTAGTAGAGATGAGATTTTGTCATGTTGGTCAGGCTGGTTTTGAACTCCTGACATCAACTGATCCACCCACCACGGCCTCCCAAAGTGCTGGGATTACAGGCATGAGCCACTGCGCCTGGCCTACATTTGTATTGTTATACCTTTCTGTATTTATGTCATAACTCAGTTATTAAAAAAAAGCACATTAGTTGAAAATTTGTGATATTCTTTCAGAAACAGATTGCTCAAGCAAATAAGCAAAACTGTAGAAAATTTGGACAGCATAATTAATCAACTCAGTACAGTTACTTTATAGAGAATTTCCCATCCACCAAATACAAAATAAAGATTATTTTCAAGCATATATGAAACATTAACAAAAATATCCGTATCGAAGACAAAAATGAAACCCCAGTAAGTTCCAAAGAATCAACATTGTGTAACCTATACACTCTTACCATAAACATGCAACAAAATTAGAAATTAATAGTTATAAAACTAATAAAATAAATCTTATATGTCTGGAAATTAAAAATCATACTACCAGCTGGGTGCAGTGACTCATGCCTATAATCCCAGCATGAGGCTGAGGCAGGAGAATCGCTTGAGCCTGGGAGGCAGAGGTTATAGTGAGCTGAGATTGTAACACAGGGGGACTCTGTCTCAAAAAAAAAAAAAAAAAAAAAAAATCATACTACCAACTTATCTTTAAATTAGAAAATAGGCCCTGAGAAAAAATTCACAAAATACTTTAAACTGAATAACAATGAAAACCATATGTTCAAATTTGTTAGAGTAGATTAAGGAAAACTTAAAGCTTCGAGATACATTCATCAGAAAATAAGAGGAAATGAGCTCAATATTCAACAGAAAAATTTAAGTAAAAAGAATATAGTCAAAGAAGAAAAAAGATAATTACATAAATAAAAAAATTAAGAACAAAAGGGGAATAGAAAACATTCCCAATTGAAAATCTAATTATTTAGAAAGAATAATAATTTAGGTACAGGTTTGGCAAATGTAAGCAATAAAAAATTAGGAAATGTATTAAATGTGAGTTTAAAAAAAGAGAAAATATCTTAGAGAGCTAAAGAGAATTTTTAAATAATAAAAGAGTACAGTGATCTACTATATGGAAAATAATATGAAACTCAGAATAAAATGGACACATTTCTGGAAAATGAATCGATTCTCTTATGTCATTAGAAAAAACAGAAAAACTGAATGGAAGGACAACTATTTATGGTGCTAATCAAGGATATCCCTGGCTCAAAAAAACAAAACCAAACAAAACTAGGTTCTACTTGTGTTACAGGTAAGGCCTACCAAATTTTTATGAAATAAATAATCTCCTCCTTAGAGAAATTATTTCAGAAAGTGAAAACAGGAGGAAAAACTGCGAGACTCATTTTTGTGAGTTTAGTGCAGACATTGGCCTACTTCCTGTAAAAGGCCAAGTAGTAAATATTTTAGGCTTTAAGGCTACCCATTGTCTCTGTCCATGTTCTGTGTATCTGTGTGTGTGTGTGTTACAGCCCTTTAAAAATATAAATATTTTTCTTAACTCCTGTGTAGTTTGCCAACTCTTTGTTTAACAATATCTTAACTGCAAATAAGGCATTACAAGGTCAGTGCAATTGGCTAATGACAGGAAGTTTTATAAATAAAGTTTTATTAGAACATAGCCATGCCCACTCATTTATATATTTTCTATGGCTGCTTTCATATTACAACAGTAGAGTAGAGTAACTGCGAAAGAGACTGAATGGCCTGCCAAATAAGAAATGTTTATAATTTGCCTTTTTACAGAAAAAGTTCGCTGACTCTGGCTTAAGAGAAGATACAGAAATTGACTATTTATTTCCACTTTGATGTTCTCTCTTACTAGCAACTCTCCTCGCATATTCAGTGCTTGCTATTCCTACAAGATAGGAGTTAAAACAAAAAAACTGTAAAGCAAAAACTATTATGAAGACAGTCATTGTACTGATAAAATGTCTTTATGCATCTAAGAACACAGCACAAAATATGTGAAGCAGATACAATAAAATAACAGAAAATTTGATAAGCAAATGTTGAAAATTCAACACACTTCTCTCAATATTAAATCAATAGGAAAAAATATTATCAATTGTAGGTGATAGTTGATGTTCTATAGAGATTTTCTCATATCACTTTTCTTGGGTATTTGTTCCTTAGCTTCTGTTTTTGCTTAAAAAGTCATACCTGCGACTCTCCTCAGAGGACGGCGCTTAGATTATCGGAGCCACTTTTCCCATGGGGACAGAGTAGGGATGCCTGGGAGTTTACATCCCTTATGGAATGTTAAGGGATGTTAACCGATCACTCCTTGATTTGAGAATATGACAGTCCAACATACTTGCCTTTAGTTGAGACGATCTCTAAAGTATATTTTGCCCTCCAGAGTTATTTTCCCAATCTGCAGGATCAGGCTAGGTGTTTACCTGAAATTTTACCTTTCTTTGTCTTTCCCCTCCGTGTTCTGCTTCCTGCACTCCCTCCACAGTATTCATAGAAGCATTTCCTTATTTTGTGGTATTTTTCTAGAGAACTTGAATTCAGACAGTTGATATTGAACGTAGTCTAGAGTGCAGACTCAAAAAAATCTGTAGTTTACTACAGATTTACTCACTCACCTGCCAAATGGCAGTAACGAGCCCAACTCAAGTGACCAGCAGAGTATGGATAGCTCCTGTCAGGCTGCTGTATTGCAGTTACTAAGACTTTCACCTGGGATGAACTGGGATAGGGTACAGTTGAATAGGGATGAACTGCTTTGTGCAACCTCTAGTATTTGGGAATATTACAGTACTTTTCTTAATCTTGGAGATAAGACAAAGAAATATATTGTCACCTCTATCATTTATCATTTTCTATGCCTTAACTGCTAGAATTAGACAAGAAAAGGCATGAATAACGAAAAAAGAACACAAAAACTCATTATTTTATGATTAATTACCTGGAAAAAATAAAACATTCAACAACAACAACAAAAATCTCTCCTACAATGAATTAAACTATTTTAAGATAATGGTTACAAATAAATAAATTTCCAAATCAGTACACTTTGTATATACAAACAAGTTACATGAAATAATGAAAGACATCATACCATTTACAATAGCAACAAAGAATTTAAAAGCTAAGAATAAAATTAACAAGACATTTGTAAATTGTGTATTTTTTAAAAACAGCTTGACCAGATAGAAAGATATGTCATGCTTTTTTTTTTTTTTTCGAGACAGAGTCTTGCTCTGTCGCCCAGGCTGGAGTGCAGTGGCTCGATTTCGGCTCACTGCAAGCTCCGCCTCCTGGGTTCACGCCATTCTCCTGCCTCAGCCTCCTGAGTAGCTGGGACTAGAGGGGCCCGCCACCACGCCCGGCTAATTTTTTGCATTTTTAGTAGAGACGGGGTTTCACCATGTTAGCCAGGATGGTCTCGATCTCCTGACCTCGTGATCCGCCCGCCTCAGCCTCCCAAAGTGCTGGGATTACAGGCGTGAGCCACCGCGCCTGGCCTGTAAATTGTATATTTTTTAAAAACAGCTTGACCAGATAGAAAGATATGTCATGCTTTTAGATAGGAATACTAATAAGTTGTCAATTTTTAAAGTTAATTTATAAATGGAACATAATACAAATAAAAATGCCAAGAACATTTTTAACTAGGAAAAGTAATTCTACAATTATATGAAAATATTAACTTTTTGTGACTAAAAAACAAAGATTGAGAAAATACAAAGTCATCAAAATATACTACGATTCTTCAGTAATTAAAACCCGGTGGTGCAGGTACATTAAAAACAGAATCTAAAGACCAGAAATTGGCCCAGATAAATTTGGAATTTTATCAAATGATAAAAGTATCATCTCAAACCAGAGGGAAAAACATGAACTATTTAAAAATGATGTGAGGCTTGGTTATACACCATGGGCTACTATGCAGCTGTATAAAAAAGAACAAAATCATGTCCTTTGTAGAAACATGGATGTGGCTGCAGGCCATTATCTTAAGCAAATTAATGCAGAAACAGAAAAGTAAATACCACATGTTCTCACTTATAAGTGGAAGCTAAACACTGAGGACACATAGACATAAAGATGGCAACAACAGGTACTGGGGACTACTTTGGCGGAGAGGGATGGAGGAGATGGGGACTGAAAAACTACCCATTGGCTACTATCGGTGACAGTTACTACCTGGGTGACAGGATCATTAATACCCCAAACACCAGCATCACAATATACCCATAATTTACCCATGTAGCAAACATGCACATGTGCCCTCTGAATCTAAAACAAAAGCTAAAATTATTTTTTAATAAATGAAGTGGGGAAACCTAGATAAACTGTTAGAAAAACATAAAGTTGAATTAATTGTTCATACCATACAACAGAAATAAAATTATAATAGATCAAAGGTATAAATGTAAAAATAAAGTCACATCTTAGTCCCTACTCCTGACTTCCCTATTTTTATGAATTCGATCAACATACCCCCGATTCCGCTACGACCAGCTCATGCATTTCCTATGAAAAAATTTCCTACCACTCACCCTAGCACTACTCATATGACACATCTCCGTGCCCATTACAATCTCCGGCATTCCTCCCCAAACTTAAGAAATATGTCTGACAAAGGAGTTACTTCGATAGAGTAAATTATAGGGGTTTAAATCCCCTTATTTCTAGGACAATGGGAATCGAACCCATCCCTGAGAATCCAAAATTCTCCGTGCCACCTATCACACCCTATCCTAAAGTAAGGTCAGCTAAATAAGCTATCGGGCCCATACCCCGAAAATGTTGGTTATATCCTTCCCGTACTAATTAACCCCCTAGCCCAACCTATCATCTACCTCACCGTCTTCACAGGTACATTCATTGCAGCACTAAGCTCGCACTGATTCTTTACCTGAGTAGGCTTAGAAATAAATATACTAGCCTTCATCCCAATCCTAACCAAAAAAATAAACCCCCGCTCTACAGAAGCTGCTATTAAATATTTCCTTACACAAGCAACAGCATCCATAATCCTTCTAATAGCCATCCTCTCCAACAACGTACTCTCCGGGCAATGAACCACAGCCAACACCACCAACCAATACTCGTCACTAATAATTGTAACAGCCGTGGCAATAAAACTGGGAATAGCCCCCTTTCACTTCTGAGTCCCAGAAGTCACCCAAGGAGTCCCCCTAATGTCCGGCCTACTCCTCCTTACATGACAAAAATTAGCCCCCATTTCAATTATATACCAAATCTCCCCATCAGTAAACGTCAACGTCCTCCTTACCCTCTCAATTGTATCTATCCTAGCAGGCAGCTGGGGCGGACTAAACCAAACCCAACTACGTAAAATCCTGGCATACTCCTCAATTACCCACGTAGGCCGAATAATAGCAGTATTGCCATACAACCCAAACGTCACCATCCTCAACCTAGTCATCTACATTATTCTGACAACTACCGCATTCCTAATTCTCAACTTAAATTCTAGCACCACAATCCTGCTATTATCTCACACCTGAAACAAACTTACGTGGCTAATGCTCCTAATTCCATCTACCCTACTATCCCTAGGAGGCCGACCCTCACTAACTGGCTTCCTACCCAAATGAGCTATCATCAAAGAGTTCACAAAAAATGATAGCCTCGTTACCCCTACCATCATAGCCATCATCACCCTCCTTAACCTCTATTTTAACATGCGCCTAATTTACTCCACCTCAATCACACTACTCCCCATGTCCAACAACGTAAAAATAAAATGACAGTTCGAAAACACAAAGCCCACTCCCCTCGTCCCCGCACTCATCATCCTCACCACCTTACTTCTACCCATCTCCCCCCTTATACTGACTATCTCATAGAAATTTAGGTTAACACAGACCAAGAGCCTTCAAAGCCCTCAGTAAGTTACAATACTTAATTTCTGTAACAACTAAGGACTCCAAAACCCTACTTTGCATCAACTGAACGCAAACCAGCCACTTTAATTAAACTAAGCCCTTACTAGACCGATGGGACTTAAACCCACAAACATTTAGTTAACAGCTAAACACCCTAATCAATTGGCTTCAGTCCACTTCTCCCGCCACAGGGAAAAAAGGCGGGAGAAGCCCCGGCAGGTTTGAAGCTGCTCCTTCGAATTTGCAATTCAACATGATAATCACCTCAGGGCTGGTAAAAAGAGGTTTAGCCCCTGTTTTTAGATTTACAGTCTAATGTCTTACTCAGCAATTTTACCCCCCCCCCCCCCCACCAACTGATGTTCGCCGCCGACCGCTGACTGTTCTCCACAAACCACAAGGATATTGGAACATTATACTTATTCGGCGCATGAGCTGGAGTCCTGGGCAAAGCCCTAAGCCTCCTTATCAGGGCTGAGCTAGGTCAACCCGGCAACCTCCTAGGTAATGACCATAACGTCATCGTCACGGCCCATGCATTCGTAATAATTTTTTTCATAGTGATGCCCATTATAATTGGGGGCTTTGGCAACTGACTAGTACCCCTAATAATTGGCGCTCCCGACATAGCGTTCCCGCGCATAAACAACATAAGCTTCTGACTCCTCCCTCCCTCCTTCCTACTACTACTCGCATCTGCTATAGTGGAGGCCGGTGCAGGAACAGGCTGAACAGTCTACCCTCCCTTAGCAGGAAACTACTCCCACCCAGGAGCCTCTGTAGACTTGACAATCTTCTCTTTACATCTAGCAGGCATTTCCTCTACTCTAGGAGCCATCAATTCCATCACAACAATTATTAATACAAAACCCCCTGCAATATCTCAGTACCAGACGCCCCTTTTCGTCTGATCCGTCCTAATCACAGCAGTCTTGCTACTCCTTTCCCTTCCAGTCCTAGCTGCTGGCATCACCATGCTACTAACAGACCGCAACCTAAATACTACGTTCTTTGATCCAGCTGGAGGAGGGGATCCTATCCTATACCAGCACTTATTCTGATTTTTTGGCCACCCCGAAATTTATATTCTCATCCTACCAGGCTTCGGTATAATTTCCCACATTGTAACGTACTACTCTGGAAAAAAAAGAGCCATTCGGATATATAGGTATAGTCTGAGCCATAATGTCAATTGGTTTTCTAGGATTTATTGTATGGGCCCACCATATATTTACAGTAGGAATAGACGTAGATACACGGGCCTACTTCACCTCTGCTACTATAATTATCACCATCCCCACTGGCGTCAAAGTATTTAGTTGACTCGCTACACTCCACGGAAGCAATACTAAATGATCCGCTGCAGTCCTCTGAGCCCTACGATTTATTTTCCTCTTCACCGTAGGCGGCCTAACAGGCATCGTACTAGCAAACTCATCATTAGACATTGTACTACACGATACATACTACGTTGTAGCTCATTTTCATTACGTCTTGTCAATGAGGGCTGTATTCGCCATCATAGGAGGCTTCGTCCACTGATTCCCACTATTCTCAGGCTACACCTTAGACCAGACCTATGCCAAAATCCACTTCGTTATCATATTTGTTGGCGTAAATCTAACCCTCTTCCCACAACACTTCCTTGGCCTGTCTGGAATACCCCGACGTTACTCCGATTACCCCGACGCATATACCACATGAAACATTCTATCATTCGCAGGCTCATTTATTTCCCTGACAGCGGTAATACTAATAATTTTTATAATCTGAGAAGCTTTCCCCTCAAAGCGAAAAGTCCTAATAGTTGAACAACCCTCTACAAACCTGGAGTGATTGTACGGATGCCCTCCACCCTACCATATGTTTGAAGAGCCAGTCTATATGAAACCTGAACAAAAAAGGAAGGACTCGAACCTCCTAAAGCTGATTTCAAGCCAGCCCCATAACCTCCATGACTTTTTCAAAAAGATACTAGAAAAACCATTTCATAACCTTGTCAAAGTTAAATTACAGGTTAAGCCCTGTGTATCTTAATGGCGCACACAGCACAGGTAGGTCTGCAAGACGCTACCTCCCCTATCATAGAAGAACTAGTCATCTTTCATGACTATGCCCGTATAATCATTTTCCTAATCTGCTTCCTAGCCCTATACGCCCTTTTCCTAACACTCACAACAAAATTGACCAACACTAGCATCTCAGACGCCCAAGAAATAGAGACTGTTTGAACTATCTTACCAGCTATTATCCTAGTCCTAATCGCCCTCCCATCTCTACACATTCTTTATTTGACAGACGAAATCAACGATCCCTCCTTTACCATCAAATCAATTGGCCATCAGTGATATCGAACTTACGAATATACTGACTATGGCGGATTAATCTTCAATTCCTACATGTTCCCACCATTATTCCTAGAACCAGGGGACCTTCGACTTCTTGACGTCGACAACCGAGTAGTCCTCCCAGTTGAAGCCCCCGTTCACATAATAATCACATCCCAAGACGTTTTACACTCATGAACCGTCCCCTCATTAGGCCTAAAAACAGACGCAATCCCCGGACGCCTAAACCAAACTACATTCACTGCCACACGGCCAGGAGTATATTATGGCCAATGTTCAGAAATCTGCGGAGCTAATCACAGCTTTATACCCATCGTCCTAGAACTAATTCCCCTAAAAATCTTCGAAATAGGGCCTGTATTCACTTTATAGCCCTCCTACTCACCCTGCAGCCTGCCCCACTCCCCCTTCAAGGCTCACTGTAAAGCTAACCTAGCATTAACCTTTTAAGTTAAAGACTAAGAGAGCTATTTTCTCTTTGCAGTGAAATGCCACAACTAAACACCACCACATGGCCTACTGTCATCACCCCCGTACTTCTCACACTATTTCTCATTACTCAACTAAAACTATTAAATACACACTTCCATTCACCCGCTTAGCCAAAATTCACTAAAACAGAAAACCATGCCAAACCCTGAGAACTAAAATGAATGAAAATTTATTCACTTCATTCATTACCCCTACAGTACTAGGCCTACCCACTGCAGTACCAATCATTCTATTTCCCCCCTTACTGGTTCCCACCTCCAAATACTTCATCAGCAATCGACTAATCGCCACTCAACAGCGACTAATCCAACTCACCTTAAAACAAATAATAACTATCCATAACATTAAAGGACGAACCTGATCCCTCATACTAATATACCTAATTATTTTCATTGCCTCAACTAACCTCCTAGGACTCCTACCCTACTCATTTACACCAACTACCCAACTATCTATAAACCTAGCCATAGCAATCCCCCTGTGAGCAGGTACGGTGATTACAGGCTTCTGCTTCAAAGCCAAAATCATCCTAACCCACCTCCTACCACAAGGCACGCCCACACCCCTCATCCCCATACTAATTATTATCGAGACCATCAGCCTATTTATTCAACCATTAGCCTTAGCCGTACGCTTAACCGCCAACATCACTGCAGGCCACCTACTCATACACTTAATTGGAAGCGCTACGCTAGCAATATTAACCATCAGCTTCCCCTTAACCCTCATCACCTTCATAATTTTAATTTTATTAACTATTCTAGAAATTGCCATCGCCCTAATTCAAGCCTGTGTTTTTACACTTCTAGTGAGCCTCTACTTACATGACAACTCATAATGGCCCACCAATCACATGATTATCACATAGAAAAACCCAGCCCATGGCCCCAACAGGGGCCCTCTCGGCCCTCCTAATAACATCCGGCCTGACCATATGGTTTCACTTCTACTCCACAACCCTATTATCACTAGGCCTACTAATCAATACACTAACCATATATCAATGATGGCGTGATGTAGTGTGAGAAAGCACATACCAAGGCCACCACACACTACCCGTCCAAAAAGGCCTCCGATATGGGATAGTCTTATTCATCACCTTGGAAGTCTTTTTCTTCGCTGAGTTCTTCTGAGCATTCTACCACTCCAGCCTAGCCCCTACCCCTTGACTTGGGGGGCACTGGCCCCCAACAGGTATTACCCCTCTCAACGCCCTAGAAGTCCCACTCCTGAATACATCCGTACTGCTCGCATCAGGAGTCTCAATTACTTGAGCCCATCACAGCCCAATAGAAAATAACTGAACCCAAACGATTCAAGCATTACTTATCACAATCTTACTGGGCATCTATTTCACCCTTCTCCAGGCCTCAGAATACTTTGAAGCCCCCTTCACCATCTCTGATGGCATTTATGGCTCAACATTTTTTGTAGCTACAGGTTTCCATGGTCTCCACGTTATTATTGGATCAACTTTCCTCACTGTCTGCCTAGCTCGCCAACTACTATTCCACTTCACATCCAAACACCACTTTGGCTTCGAGGCTGCCGCTTGGTATTGGCACTTTATAGATGTAATCTGACTATTTCTGTACATCTCCATTTACTGATGAGGATCCTACTCTTTTAGTATAAGCAGTACTGTTAACTTCCAATTAACTAGTTTTGATAGCACTCAAAAAAGAGTAATTAACTTCGCCTTAATCCTAGTAGTTAACACCCTCTTAGCCTTACTATTAATAATTATCACATTCTGACTACCACAACTTAACCTTTACATAGAAAAATCCGACCCATACGAATGTGGATTTGACCCAACATCCCCCGCCCGCATTCCTTTTTCCATAAAATTTTTCTTAGTAGCTATCACCTTCCTATTATTCGACCTAGAAATTGCTCTACTACTACCCCTACCATAAGCCCTACAAACAGCCAACTTACCGCTAATAACCATATCATCACTTCTATTAGTTATCATCCTGGCCCTAAGCCTAACTTATGAATGATTGCAAAAAGGATTAGACTGAGCCGAATTGGTAAATAGTTTAAACAAAACAAATGATTTCGACTCATTAAATTATGATAGTCATATTTACCAAATGCCCCTTATTTACATAAACATCATACTAGCATTTACTATTTCACTCTCAGGAATACTGATTTACCGCTCACATCTAATATCCTCTCTACTCTGCCTAGAAGGAATAATATTATCATTATTTATTATAATCACCCTCATAACTCTCAACACCCACTCCCTCCTAGCTAACATCATACCCATCACCATACTAGTCTTCGCTGCCTGCGAGGCAGCAGTAGGCCTTGCCCTACTAATCTCAATTTCCAACACATGTGGCCTAGACTACGTCAATAACCTGAACCTGCTTCAATGCTAAGGCTAGTTATCCCAACAATCATACTGCTACCACTAACATAGTTCTCTAAAACACACATAATCTGAATTAACACCACCACCCATAGCCTAATTATCAGCTCCACCCCCCTGCTATTCCTCAATCAAACCAACAGCAATCTATTCAGCTACTCCCTTCTCTTCTCCTCCGACCCCCTAACAACCCCCCTTCTAATATTAACAACCTGACTTCTACCTCTCATAATTATAGCAAGCCAGCATCACCTATCCAACGAACCCCCATCACGAAAAAAATTATACCTCACCATACTAATTTCCCTTCAAGCCTCCTTAATTATAACATTTACAGCTACAGAATTAATTATATTTTATATCCTCTTCGAAACCACCCTTATTCCCACCCTAGTTATTATTACCCGCCGAGGTAATCAACCAGAACGCCTAAACGCAGGCACATACTTCTTATTCTGCACACTAGTAGGCTCCCTCCCTCTACTCATTGCCCTAATCCATACTCACAACACTCTGGGCTCACTTAATATTATACTACTAACTCTTACTGCCCGAGAACTAACAAATTCCTGATCTAACAACCTAATATGATTGGCATATACAATGGCCTTCATAGTAAAAATACCCCTCTATGGATTACACCTATGACTCCCCAAAGCCCATGTTGAAGCCCCTATTGCCGGTTCAATGGTACTCGCTGCAGTACTCTTAAAGCTAGGTGGCTACGGAATGATACGTCTCATCCTCATTCTTAACCCCTTAACTAAACACATAGCCTACCCCTTCCTTATATTATCCCTATGAGGTATAATTATAACAAGCTCCATCTGCTTACGACAAACAGATCTAAAATCACTCATCGCATACTCCTCAATCAGCCACATAGCTCTTGTCGTAGCAGCTATTCTCATCCAAACCCCATGAAGCTTCACCGGTGCGACCACCCTCATAATTGCCCATGGACTTACATCCTCCTTACTATTCTGCCTAGCAAACTCAAACTACGAGCGAACCCACAGCTGCATCATAATCCTCTCTCAAGGCCTTCAAACTCTACTCCCACTAATAGCCTTTTGATGACTTCTAGCAAGCCTCACTAACCTTGCCTTACCACCCACTATTAATCTACTAGGAGAGCTCTCCATGCTAATAGCTATATTTCCCTGATCAAACATCACCCTTCTACTAGTAGGACTTAATATGCTGATCACAGCCCTGTACTCTCTCTACATATTTATCACAATGCAACGAGGCACACCCACACACCACATCAACAATATAAAACCTTCCCTTACACATGAAAACACTCTCATGCTCATACACCTATCCCCCATCCTCCTTTTATCTCTCAACCCTAGCATCATTACTGGGTTCACCTGCTGTAAATATAGTTTAATCAAAACATTAGATTGTGAATCTAATAATAGGGTTTCACAGCCCCTTATTTACCGAGAAAGCTCACAAGAACTGCTAACTCTCACCCTATGTCTAACAGCATGGCTTTCTCAACTTTTAAAGGATAACAGCTATCCATTGGTCTTAGGACCCAAAAATTTTGGTGCAACTCCAAATAAAATAATAATAACCATGTTTACTACCATAACTATCCTCATCTTGACCTCTCTAATTCCCCCCATCACCGTTACCTTCATCAACCCTGACAAAAAAAGCTCATATCCCCACTACGTAAAAACAACTATCGCATCCGCCTTTACCATCAGTCTAATCCCAACAACAATATTTATATGCCTGGGCCAAGAAACCATTATCACAAACTGATGCTGAACAACAACCCAAACACTACAACTCTCACTAAGCTTTAAACTAGACTACTTCCCCATAATATTTATTCCCGTAGCACTATTCGTCACTTGGTCTATCATAGAATTTTCACTATGATATATAGCCTCAGACCCAAACATTAATCAATTCTTCAAATACCTCCTTATTTTCCTAATCACCATACTTATTCTAGTCACCGCTAACAACCTATTTCAGCTCTTCGTCGGCTGAGAGGGCGTAGGAATTATATCTTTCCTGCTTATCGGTTGGTGATATGCCCGAACAGACGCCATCACAGCAGCTATCCAAGCAATCCTATATAACCGTATCGGCGATATTGGTTTCATCCTAATCCTAGCATGATTTCTCTTACACTCCAACTCATGAGAGCCACAACAAATACTCCTCCTAAATAATAACCCCAATTTCCTACCACTATTAGGCTTCCTTCTAGCAGCAGCAGGCAAATCAGCTCAACTAGGCCTCCACCCCTGACTCCCCTCAGCCATAGAAGGTCCAACCCCCGTCTCAACTTTACTCCACTCAAGTACTATAGTCGTAGCCGGAGTCTTCCTACTCATCCGCTTTCACCCCTTAGCAGAAAACAACCCACTAATCCAAACCCTCACACTATGCCTAGGCGCCATTACTACCCTATTCGCAGCAATCTGTGCCTTCACACAAAATGACATTAAGAAAATTGTAGCCTTCTCCACTTCAAGTCAGCTAGGACTTATAGTAGTCACAATTGGTATTAACCAACCATACCTAGCATTCCTTCATATCTGCACTCACGCCTTCTTTAAAGCCCTGTTATTTATATGCTCTGGATCCATCATTCATAATCTCAACAATGAGCAAGATATTCGAAAAATAGGAGGACTACTTAAAACCATGCCCCTAACCTCAACCTCCCTCACCATTAGCAGCCTAGCCCTCGCAGGAATACCCTTCCTCTCAGGTTTCTACTCCAAAGATCTTGTCATCGAAACCGCAAACATGTCGTATACCAACGCCTGAGCCCTATCTATTACTCTTATCGCCACTTCCCTAACAAGCACCTACAGCACTCGAATAATTCTCTACGCCCTTACAGGCCAATCTCGCTTCCCAACCCCAGTCACCATCAACGAAAACAACCCCGCCCTACTTAATCCCATCAAACACCTCACAATGGGAAGCCTATTCGCAGGATTCCTCATTACCAACAACATTCTCCCTACATCCCTCCCCCAAATAACAACCCCACCCTACCTAAAACTCGTAGCCCTAAGTGTCACCTTCTTGGGCCTCCTAGTAGCCCTAGACCTAAACTACTTAACCAACAAACTCAAACCAAAAGCCCCACTACCTACATTTTATTTCTCCATCATACTTGGATTCTACCCCAACATCATCCACCGCATGATCCCCCATCTAGGTCTTCTCATAAGCCAAAACCTGTCCCTACTTCTACTAGACCTAATCTGACTAGAAAAACTAATACCCAAGACAATCTCACAACACCAAACCACAGCCTCCACCATTATTTCAACCCAAAAAGGCATAATTAAACTCTATTTCCTCTCCTTCCTCATCCCACTCTTCCTAATCCTCCTTCTAATTACATAACCTATTACCCCGAGCAATCTCAATCACAATGTACACAGCAACAAACAACGTCCAACCAGTAACTACCACCAATCAGCGCCCATAATCATATAAAGCCCCTGCACCAATAGGATCTTCCCGAATCAACCCTGGCCCTTCCCCCTCATAAATTACCCAACTTCCCACACTATTAAAATTTACCACCACTACCACCCCATCATATTCCTTCACCCATAACACTAACCCCACTTCCATTGCTAACCCTACCAAAACACTTACCAAAACCTCAACCCCTGATCCCCATGGCTCAGGATATTCCTCAATAGCCATCGCCGTAGTGTATCCAAAAGCAACCATCATGCCCCCTAAATAAATTTAAAAAAACCATTAAACCCATACAACGTCCCCCACAATTTAAGATAATTGCACACCCAACCACACCACTAATAATCAACACTAAACCCCCATAAATAGGAGAAGGTTTGGAAGAAAACCCCACAAACCCCATTACTAAAATTACACCTAACAAAAACAGAGCGTATGTCATTATTCTTGCATAGACTATAACTATGGCTAATGATATGAAAAAACATCGTTGTATTTCAACTACAAGAACACTAATGACCCCAACACGCAAAACCAACCCACTAATAAAATTAATTAACCACTCATTCATCGACCTCCCTACTCCATCAAACATTTCCACATGATGAAACTTCGGCTCACTTCTTGGCGCCTGCTTAACCATTCAGATCGTCACAGGATTACTCCTAGCCATACACTATTCACCAGACGCCTCCACCACTTTCTCATCAATTGCCCACATCACCCGAGATGTAAACTATGGCTGAATCATTCGCTACCTCTACGCTAACGGCGCCTCAATATTCTTTATCTGCCTCTTCCGACATATCGGCCGGGGTCTGTACTACGGCTCATTCACCCACTTAGAAACCTGAAACATTGGTATTATCCTCTTATTCATGACCATAGCAACAGCCTTCATGGGCTACATCCTCCCATGAGGCCAAATATCTTTCTGAGGAGCCACAGTAATTACAAACTTACTGTCCGCCATCCCATATATCGGAACAGATCTAGTCCAATGAGTCTGAGGCGGCTACTCAGTAAGTAGCCCCACTCTAATGCAATTCTTCACTCTCCACTTCATGTTACCTTTTATCATTACAGCTCTAACAACCCTACACCTTCTATTTCTACACGAAACAGGATCAAATAACCCCCTAGGAATCTCCTCCCACTCCGACAAAATCACTTTCCACCCCTATTACACAACCAAAGACATCCTAGGCCTACTCCTCTTCCTTCTCACCCTAATAACACTAGTATTATTCTCACCAGACCTCCTAGGCGACCCGGACAACTACATCTTAGTCCCATGGTAGAAAGTCCTATAATAAAACATGGTAGAATTCCTTTAGAATCTAGAGTGCAAAAGGTTTATCTAACTGACACAAACTCTAGAAGCCACGAAAAAAAAAATCATTTTAACAAGATAAATTGTTGAAATCTTTCTGGCAAAAAGAAAAAATTCATAAAGTCAAAACATAAAATCATAATGTCACAAAAATGTGATATATTTAAAACCACAGCCAAAGTTCTAGTCATTTTAAATTTAACAAAGTTCATACAAATTGATAACAAAAAGATGAGCAACCTAACTGAAAATGAGCAAAGGATGTTAATAAATTCTTCACAGAAAAAAATACATATGGCTTTTATACATATGCAAAGATGCTCAATCTTAATCACATTGAAATGCAATTTCAAAAATCAAGAATGTTCTCATTAACAAATAAGAGTTGGTCAGAAATGTCCCTGTCTGACAGCTTTGAGGAGAGCAGTGGTTCTCCCAGCACGCAGCTGGAGATCTGAGAACGGGCAGACTGCCTCCTCAAGTGGGTCCCTGACCCCTGACCCCCGAGCAGCCTAACTGAGAGGCACCCCCCAGCAGGGGCAGATTGACACCTCACATGGCTGGCCAGGTACTCCAACAGACCTGCAGCTGAGGGTCCTGTCTGTTAGAAGGAAAACTAACAGAAAGGACATCCACACCAAAAACCCATCTGTACATCACCATCATCAAAGACCAAAAGTAGATAAAACCACAAAGATGGGGAAAAAAACAGAGCAGAAAAACTGGAAACTCTAAAAAGCAGAGTACCTCTCCTCCTCCAAAGGAACGCAGTTCCTCACCAGCAACGGAATAAAGATGGACGGAGAATGACTTTGACGAGCTGAGAGAAGAAGGCTTCAGACGATCAAATTACTCCGAGCTACGGGAGGATATTCAAACCAAAGGCAAAGAAGTTGAAAACTTTGAAAAAAATTTAGAAGAATGTATAACTAGAATAACCAATATAGAGAAGTGCTTAAAGGAGCTGATGGAGCTGAAAACCAAGGATCGAAAACTACGTGAAGAATGCAGAAGCCTCAGGAGCTGATGCGATCAAATGGAAGAAAGGGTATCAGCAATGGAAGATGAAATGAATGAAATGAAGTGAGAAGGGAAGTTTAGAGAAAAAAGAATAAAAAGAAATGAGCAAAGCCTCCAAGGAATGTGGAACTATGTGAAAAGACCAAATCTATGTCTGATTGGTGTACCTGAAAGTGACGGGGAGAATGGAAACAAGTTGGAAAACACTCTGCAGGATATTATCCAGGAGAACTTCCCCAATCTAGCAAGGCAGGCCAACATTCAGATTCAGGAAATACAGAGAACGCCACAAAGATACTCATCGAGAAGAGCAACTCCAAGACACATAATTGTCAGATTCACCAAAGTTGAAATGAAGGAAAAAATGTTAAGGGCAGCCAGAGAGAAAGGTCGGGTTACCATCAAAGGGGAAGCCCATCAGACTAACAGCGGATCTCTTGGCAGAAACCCTACAAGCCAGAAGAGAGTGGGGGCCAATATTCAACATTCTTAAAGAAAAGAATTTTCAACCCAGAATTTCATATCCAGCCAAACTAAGCTTCATAAGTGAAGGAGAAATAAAATACTTTACAGACAAGCAAATGCTGAGAGATTTTGTCACCACCAGTCCTGCCCTAAAAGAGCTCCTGAAGGAAGCGCTAAACATGGAAAGGCACAACCGGTACCAGCCACTGCAAAATCATGCCAAAATGTAAAGACCATCGAGACTAGGAAGAGACTGTATCAACTAACGAGCAAAATAACCAGCTAACATCATAATGACAGGATCAAATTCACACATAACAATATTAACTTTAAATGTAAATGGACTAAATGCTCCAATTAAAAGACACAGACTGGCAAATTGGATAAAGACTCAAGACCCATCAGTGTGCTCTATTCAGAAAAGCCATCTCACGTGCAGAGACACACATAGGCTCAAAATAAAAGGATGGAGGAAGATCTACCAAGCAAATGGAAAACAAAAAAAGGCAGGGGTTGCAATCCTAGTCTCTGATACAACAGACTTTAAACCAACAAAGATCAAAAGAGACAAAGAAGGCCATTACATAATGGTAAAGGGATTAATTCAACAAGAAGAGCTAACTATCCTAAATATATATGCACCCAATACAGGAGCACCCAGATTCATAAAGCAGGTCCTGAGTGACCTACAAAGAGACTTAAACTCCCACACATTAATAATGGGAGACTTTAACACCCGACTGTCAACATTAGACAGATCAACAAGACAGAAAGTCAACAAGGATACCCAGGAATTGAACTCAGGTCTGCACCAAGTGGACCTAATAGACATCTACAGAACTCTCCACCCCAAATCAACAGAATATACATTTTTTTCAGCACCACACCACACCTATTCCAAAATTGACCACATACTTGGAAGTAAAGCTCTCCTCAGTAAATGTAAAAGAACAGAAATTATAACAAACTATCTCACAGATCACACTGCAATCAAGCTAGAACTTAGGATTAAGAATCTCACTCAAAACCGCTCAACTACATGGAAACTGAACAGCCTGCTCCTGAATGACTACTGGGTACATAACGAAATGAAGGCAGAAATAAAGATGTTCTTTGAAACCAACGAGAACCAAGACACAACATACCAGAATCTCTGGGATGCATTCAAAGCAGTGTGTAGAGGGAAATTTATAGCACTAAATGCCCACAAGAGAAAGCAGGAAAGATCCAAAATTGACACCCTAACATCACAATTAAAAGAACTGGAAAAGCAAGAGCAAACACATACAAAAGCTAGCAGAAGGCAAGAAATAACTAAAATCAGAGCAGAACTGAAGGAAATAGAGACACAAAAAACCCTTCAAAAAATTAATGAATCCAGGAGCTGGTTTTGTGAAAGGATCAACAAAATTGATAGACCGCTAACAAGATTAATAAAGAAAAAAAGAGAGAAGAATCAAATAGATGCAATAAAAAATGATAAAGGGGATATCACCACCGATCCCACAGAAATACAAACTACCATCAGAGAATACTACAAACACCTCTACGCAAATAAACTAGAAAATCTAGAAGAAATGGATAAATTCCTCAACACATACACCCTCCCAAGACTAAACCAGGAAGAAGTTGAATCTCTGAATAAACCAATAACAGGAGCTGAAATTGTGGCAATAATCAATAGCTTACCAACCAAAAAAAGTCCAGGACCAGATGGGTTCACAGCCAAATTCTACCAGAGGTACAAGGAGGAGCTGGTACCATTCCTTCTGAAACTATTCCAATCAATAGAAAAAGAGGGAATCCTCCCTAACTCATTTTATGAGGCCAGCATCATCCTGATACCAAAGCCTGGCAGAGACACAACAAAAAAAGAGAATTTTAGACCAATATCCTTGATGAACATTGATGCAAAAATCCTCAATAAAATACTGGCAAACAGAATCCAGCAGCACATCAAAAAGCTTATCCACCATGATCAAGTGGGCTTCATCCCTGGGATGCAAGGCTGGTTCAATATACGCAAATCAATAAATGTAATCCAGCATATAAACAGAACCAAAGACAAAAACCACATGATTATCTCAATAGATGCAGAAAAGGCCTTTGACAAAATTCAACAACCCTTCATGCTAAAAACTCTCAATAAATTAGGTATTGATGGGACCTATCTCAAAATAATAAGAGCTATTTATGACAAACCCACAGCCAATATCATACTGAATGGCAAAAACTGGAAGCATTCCCTTTGAAAACTGGCACAAGACAGGAATGCCCTCTCTCACCACTTCTATTTAACATAGTGTTGGAAGTTCTGGCCATGGCAATTAGGCAGGACAAGGAAATAAAGGGTATTCAATTAGGAAAAGAGGAAGTCAAATTGTCCCTGTTTGCAGATGACATGACTGTATATCTAGAAAACCCCATTGTCTCAGCCCAAAATCTCCTTAAGCTGATAAGCAACTTCAGCAAAGTCTCAGGATACAAAATCAATGTACAAAAATCACAAGCATTCTTATACACCAATAACAGACAAACAGAGAGCCAAATCATGAGTGAACTCCCATTCACAATTGCTTCAAAGAGAATAAAATACCTAGGAATCCAACTTACAAGGGATGTGAAGGACCTCTTCAAGGAGAACTACAAACCACTGCTCAATGAAATAAAAGAGGATACAAACAAATGGAAGAACATTCCGTGCTCATGGGTAGGAAGAATCAATATCATGAAAATGGCCATCCTTCCCAAGGTAATTTACAGATTCAATGCCATCCCCATGAAGCTACCAATGACTTTCTTCACAGAATTGGAAAAAACTACTTTAAAGTTCACATGGAACCAAAAAAGAGCCCGCATCGCCAAGTCAATCCTAAGCCAAAAGAACAAAGCTGGAGGCATCACACTACCTGACTCCAAACTATACTACAAGGCTACAGTAACCAAAACAGCATGGTACTGGTACCAAAACAGAGATATAGCTCAATGGAACAGAACAGAGCCCTCAAAAATAATGCCACATATCTACAACTATCTGATCTTTGACAAACCTGACAAAAACAAGAAATGGGGAAAGGATTCCCTATTTAATAAATGGTGCTGGGAAAACTGGCTAGCCATATGTAGAAAGCTGAAACTGGATCCCTTCCTTACACCTTATACAAAAATCAATTCAAGATGGATTAAAGACTTAAATGTTAGACCTAAAACCATAAAAACCCTAGAAGAAAACCTAGGCATTACCATTCAGGACATAGGCATGGGCAAGGACTTCATGTCTAAAACACCAAAAGCAATGGCAACAAAAGCCAAAATTGACAAATGGGATCTAATTAAACTCAAGAGCTTCTGCACAGCAAAAGAAACTACCATCAGAGTGAACAGGCAACCTACAAAATGGGAGAAAATTTTCGCAACCTACTCATCTCACAAAGGGCTAATATCCAGAATCTACAATGAACTCCAACAAATTTACAAGAAAAAAACAAACAACCCCATCAAAAAGTAGGCAAAGGACATGAACAGACACTTCTCAAAAGAAGACATTTATGCAGCCAAAAAACACATGAAAAAATGCTCACCATCACTGGCCATCAGAGAAATGCAAATCAAAACCACAATGAGATACCATCTCACACCAGTTAGAATGGCAATCATTAAAAAGTCAGGAAACAACAGGTGCTGGAGAGGATGTGGAGAAATAGGAACACTTTTACACTGTTGGTGGGACTGTAAACTAGTTCAACCCTTGTGGAAGTCAGTGTGGCGATTCCTCAGGGATCTAGAACTAGAAATTCCATTCGACCCAGCCATCCCATTACTGGGTATATACCCAAAGGACTATAAATCATGCTGCTATAAAGACACATGCACACATATGTTTATTGTGGCATTATTCACAATAGCAAAGACTTGGAACCAACCCAAATGTCCAACAATGATAGACTGGATTAAGAAAATGTGGCACATATACACCATGGAATACTATGCAGCCATAAAAAATGATGAGTTCATGTCCTTTGTAGTGACATGGATGAAATTGGAAATCATCATTCTCAGTAAACTATCGCAAGAACAAAAAACCAAACACTGCATATTCTCACTCATATGTGGGAATTGAACAGTGAGAACACATGGACACAGGAAGGGGAACATCACACTGTGGGGACTGTTGTGGGGTGGGGGGAGGGGGGAGGGATAGCACTGGGAGATATACCTAATGCTAGATGACGAGTTAGTGGGTGCAGCGCACCAGCATGGCACACGTATACATATGTAACTTACCTGCACATTGCGCACATGTACCATAAAACCTAAAGTATAATAATAAAAAAAAAAAAAAAAAAGAGTTGGTCAAAAGGAGAAGCTTTCTTGAAGCAGCATATTCTGGCCAAACTTGGACTAATTTGAGCACTAAGAAAGATAATGATTGCAACGAATTATTATACTTTTTTTAAATGATGAGTATAGTTTTATAAGAAGAGAGAAGGGAAAAAAGAAAGGATGTTCTTTAAAGAATCACAGCTAATAAATGTAAAAAGAATGAAAGAATTAGAAAATCAATGATTTTGCAATTCTATTCAATAATTGATTCAGACAAGCATCATAATGAGTGTGGAAACCTCTGAGTGAAATCTTATTAAAATAGAAAATATTCACATATTTTTGAATTATTCATCCAAAGAACACTTATACGTTTCAAAAGAAAGTGTACCTTTGTAAAAGGGAGATCTGGTTGTCACTGCCTTAATTAAATGAGCAAAGCAAACATCACCAATAATGCCAGTTAACATAACCAATATTGATAACGCAATATAGTTTTTGTAAAATTCTTGCCAAAAATGCTTACCCTGAATCCAGTGAGGAGAAAACAAAACAATCCAAAAAATCCAGAATATGATAAAATCTATGCCGCAGTTGGCCTGGAATTTTCCTCTCTCTCTCTCTTTCTCTTTCTTTCTTTTTTCCTTCTTTCTGTTTGAGACAGAGTCTCACTGTCACCCAGGCTGGCATGATCTCTGCTTACTTCAACCTCCATATCCCGAGTAGCTGGGATCACAGGAGCCTGGCACAATGCCCGACTCATTTTTGTATTTTTAGTAGAGATGGAGTTTTGCCATGTTGTTCAGGCTGGTCTCGAACTCCTGACCTCAGGTGATCTGCCTGCCTTGGCCTCCCAAAGTGCTGGGATTACAGGCGTGAACCTCTGTGCCCGGCCTGGCCTGGAATTTTCAAAAACTCAGTGTAATAAAAAATAAAAAGGGAGAGAGAGTGTTCTAGATTGAAAATAACTAAAGGGATACAACAACCTAATGCAGTTTGTCAAACTTGATTGAACCCCAGATTTTTACATATATACAATATATTTTGGAAAATTGAAAAAATATGAATAAGAATTGTGTTTTAATTTATATATGGAATTATTAATTTTCTTAGATGTGACAATAAAATTGTGACTGCACAGGAGAATGTCATTATCTTTCAGAGATGCATGTGAAATATATATAGGTGAGGTGCCATAGTGTATGTAATTTGTTGCCAAATGATTCAGCAAAAATATATGTAAAGATAAGTCAGATGCAGTAAACTATTACCGTTGCATCAGAGTTTATGATAGCAAAAGTTTGGAAAAAACATCAATATCCATCAAAAGGGAATAGTTAAATAATTATCAAATATAAAATGAAATACTAACCAGCTTTAACAATTTGTTTTAATCTCATAATGTAGTGGTATAGGTAAATTTCTAAAATATAACATATCTGATATTAAGTAACAAAAGAAGGGCAATAATCGTGTGTGTGTGTGTGCATAAAGATAATTATGTAAAATCTCTGCATAGAAATTGAGCAGACGGAGGTAAAAGTAGGAGTAATCTTTTTAGTTTATACTTCTCTTTAACGCTGATATCTAACCTTTGTGAATGAATGCCGATTTTAATAACCACAAAAATGTAACAATGAGGCAAGTGCCAAGAATGTAGAGAAAAGGTAGATAATGTGGTAACAGTAATAGATTTAAACATAATGATGAGAAATAAAAAAATGTGACAACTGTTTTTCTGAAAAGCTAATAAATTTAAGCATGTTTTTGGCAAGATGGCTCAAGATAAAGGGAGACAGTCATAAGCAAATCTTAAGAAAAAAATACAGGTAATAACTAGTAACAAAGTACAGGTTTAACAACCTTAATAAAGGGCCCAAATTCAGAACAATTTATTTTAAAAGCCAGATTAAATGGGCAATTTTCTAGAAAAACCAATACTACCAAAATGACTCAAAAATAAATAGAAAATTGGAATATATTTTTAAATAGTTAGAAATTAATCAACGTTAAAAAGCTACATTTAACAAAATAATCAACAAAAAGTAGACAGGTATTTTATAGGAGATGTCCACAAACATTTAAAGGACACATAATTCCTAACTTTTGCAAACTATTGCCAAAGTAGTAAAAGTAGAAAAACTCCCAATTCTTTTTTATTAAGCTATTGCAATTTTGATATCAAATAATAGAAAAAGACAGTAAAAACATGGAAAAAGAAAGTCCAGCCTTACCTAAAATGTAGATAAACGCATGCTAAAGTGTTAACAAAAATACTTAAAATATTGGCAAATCATATTTAATAATGTATTTAAAAATTCATAATAATCTAATATGATATCTTAGAATAGAAAGATAATTGAACAATAGAAAATAAGCATAGTCCTTTGTGTATTATTTATACGCAATTTACTTGTATAAGTATAGAATTTACAATTCATATACTGGAATATACATAATATGGAATTCACAATTTTTTCGAATCCTTTTATTGTGTAATTGTATAACTAAAAGATGGTAAAATTATAAATTTAATATATTTTATGTGTAATATATTATTATATATGCATATATATCTTATTATATATGCATATATAAATATATATATTAACATATGTTATTAAACATTTTATTAGAAATTGGCCAGGCATGGTGGCTCACTCCTGTAATCTCCGCTCTTTGAAAGGCTGAGGTGGGCTAATCATCTGAGGTCAGGAGTTAAAGACCAGCCTGGCCAACATGGCAAAACCCCGTCTCTACTAAAAATACAAAAATTAGCAGGGCATGGTGGCAGACTCCTGTAATCTCAGCTACTTGGGAGGCTGAGGCAGGAGAATTGCTTGAACATGGGAGGTGGAGGTTGCAGTGAGCTGAGATCCCACCACTGCACTCCAGCAAGACTCTGTCCCAAAAAAAAACAAAAAACAAAACAAAACAAAAAGGATTTTAACCAACAAAAACAGACAAGAAAGAAAATAAATAAAATGGCTAAGTATTGTAAAAAAAAAAGTATATAAAGAGTTTTTGTTATTCACAGATAGTATTATTGTCTAAATAGAAAGTTCAAGAGACTCTACCAACAAATATATTTAAAATAATGAGGATGCCCTGTAAGGTTGCTGAATATCAGATCATTATACCAAAAAAATTTATTTTCCAAAAGCAAAAAAATACAAAATATCCTTTAAAAAGTATTAAAAGTTGAGAAATGTAGATGACCTAGAAATAAATAAAAAGTTTATAAAATATTAAAATCTTCACTGAAGGATTTATAAGCAGACTTAAATTCATAGAGATATATGCCCTCTCCTGGATGACAAAACTCAATAGCTTGAAGATGGCAATCCTCATTAAATGAATTGACATGTGAAAATAAAATATTTTTAAAAATTTTTATAAAACTAGATAAGTTCATACTCAAATATATATATTCCAGGATGAAAGGCCAAGAATAATCAGCACAAATTAAAAATAAAAACCAGTAAGAGGAGGAAAGAGTCAACTGGAAATCAAGACTTATTGCAAAAACACGGTAATTAAACTAGTGATCCTGGTACAGAAACAAATAAGTAGACCAATTGAACAGAATAGAAAGCTTACTTTAAAAGGCTCAATTATATATGAAGTCAAAGGTATACAACAGGCAGCATTACAAAACAGTGGTGACAGAGTGGCCTATGTAATCCATGGTGTTAAAATGGTTGGCTTTCTGCATAGAAAAAGTTCAGATTAGATTCTTACCTCAAAGTATACACAAAAATATTTTAAACAGATTAAAGACCTGAATATGAAAAGCTAATTTTAAAAATATTTTACAAGAATGTTTAGGAGTAAATGTTATGTCATCAGAACAGTGAAAAAAAAATTTTAAACAAGACAAATATCTACATGGGTTGCTCCCTCCCTTGCCTAACAAGTTCTCTGCTCTACTCAGAAGGGCTTTTTTTTGGCCATCAGATATAAAACACGAACGTCCACACTTAATACTTACTATTTGCTATATCATTACCCTGTTTTACTTTTCTTTATATCAATTATTATCGGTGCTGAGAAGGGAATAGGCACTTCGTCTATTGTGTTTGCTGCTGTACCCCTAGATCTGGTTATCTGGCACATAGTATTCTCTGAATAGAATATTTAAAGAATTGTGAAAATGAAAAAAGAAAGTGAAACTATAAAGGAAAGTATTTGTAAGTGTATGACATTAAAAATTTTCTGTACATTAAAATTACTATAAATATAGAAATAGTCCATATCCAAGAGACCATATTAGTTTTGTATCTAAGAGAAAGTTGTAAAGTCCCGAATATGTGTGTGTGTGTGTGTGTGTGTGTGGAAATGTATAAGAAAAGCAAACAATTCAAGATAGAAAGGACAAAGGATTTAATCAGATTATTCAAAGAAGAGAAAACTTAATTGGCAGAACACATGAAAAAGTGACCTTAGGTATGATAGCAACAGGAGACAGATGCATCCCTGGGCAGACAGGAAAGGTTCCCCGATGAAACCTAACCTTCAAACCAAAGACAGCCTGAAGCCTGAGAACCTGGGCTGCCAGTTCTGGGTGGAGCCCACAACTGGAGTGAAAACTTCCCCCATGCCTTTTAGCCAATTGAATGCTGCTTTTCCAGGCCTGCCCGTGGACCAATCAGCATGCACTTCCCCATTCTGAGCCCATAAAAATCCTGGACTCACCCTCACAGAGGGCTACCCACTTTGGGTCCCCTCTTGCTGTTGAGAGCTTTTCTGTCACTCAATAAAATTCTTCTCTGCCTTGCTTGCCCTCTGATGTCCACCATACCTCATTCCTCTTGGTCATGAGACAAGAACCTGGAAACCGTGGAACAGCAGGTGCAAAAGGTGCTGTGTACACACACTCCTGCTCATCAAGCTACAGTAGTGAAAAAACCGCTGGGCACCACACAGCCCCATTCATTGAGCTGCAGGCAGTGGGACCAAACGAGATGTGTGACACACCCCCCTTCACCAAGCTCAGGCAGCAGGAACGAAAGACAGCTGTAACACTTCCTTGGGGCTCAGACCTCGGGACTCCCTGAGCAAAAGCTGTAACACCCCTTGGGACTCCACGGTTGCTGGCATCTCTGAGTTTTGGGATGCCACTGTCTCCCTCTCGTCCAGATGCCAGGGCCCAGTGGCCCTAGCAAAGCCTGGGCAGAGGCACCACCGGCCGTGGAGAATTCCGGCTGGTGAAGCAGCATTCAAAAAATTGTGTGTCAGGTACACAACCACTTTGTTGACATTTGTCAATAATAAACATTGACTGGCACTGCTTGTAAAAATCACGTAGTGTTTACTTACCTAAAGCACAGAGAGAAGAAAGCAAATGCAGTCAAGGTATACCACAGAGATCTTAGCTACATTCTTCAGCACAGATGGTGTTTTCCTTTCACCACTTGCAGACCATAACATACAAGAAAGCTGAGTGAGGTGGCCCAGGCTTTCTGTTACCATGACGTTCTCTTTCTAGATCTGAAAGCAATCTACATGTAAGCAAATCTGGTATATATCAGTATCTCATCTGAGTCAGGTTTACCTTATCAATCTCAAAATTGTACAATCCACAAATTCAATTACAAGTTATATGGCTTTATACCTAGATACTAACATAGCTCCTCATCTGTTTCCTTCCACTTTCCCAGGCTAATATAGTCTCATCAAAGAAAACACTGGTAGAAAAAACACATTCCTCTCAAACACATATGGAAGAGTTATCACAGTTGCCTACATCCTATGACATTTAAGAAATCTCAAAATATTTCAGATAAGACCTATTATACAATTCATGTACTTTGACTGCAACACAATTAAGTTAAAAGTTAGAAACAGGAAAATTAAAATCCTCATTAAAACTCATTGGTCTAAAAGAAAAATAAATGGTAAGAAATGTTACAATTCTTAGAGGTGAATAATAATAATAATAGTATATCTAAATGTGTGTGGAATACCTTAGGCCACATTGAGAGGGGTATTTACAGCCTTAACTGCTCAAATTAGAAAAGAAGAAAGACTAAAAATTAAAGAGTAACTGTCCAACATAAAAAATTAAAAGCAAGCAATAGGGCCAAAGAAAGTTAAGTAAAGGACATAATTATGATAACAAAATAGATGAAGATAAAGTAGAAAAATTCAACAAATTCTAGGTATTTTAAGAGTAGGAAAATAAAAGCAAACTTCTGGTAATATTGATGAATAAAAAGATAGAGACAGAAAATGCAAATATAATATTATGAATGACAAAGGAGACAGTACTAATGATACAACTGAAATTATAAAGAGAACAAGCAAATATTATCAATAACTTTGTTCAAATTAGATTGAAAACCTAGGTGAAATGAACATATTTTTGTTAAAAGTTAACCCAAGAAAACTAACTTGTGAGAATATAGAACACCTGAATGGCACTATCATTAGTAAAGAAATTGAAGTGTTGCTAAAATCTCACACAGAATTAACACAAGGTCTGGGTGAGTTTACAGGCGATCTTACAAAACCTTTCAAAGATCAGTATAGTAGAAATTTGAATACCCCAAACCCACCAATTCTACTCATAGCAATTTAACTAAGAGAAAACTTTATCCATGTGCACCAAGAGATGTTGACAAGAACAATCAAAAAGCAAAAAATTACAAACAACCCTAATTGCCTTTAACTGGAGAATGTTAAATGAATTGTGTTTTATTCACACAATGGAGCATGAAAAAGACGAAACTACAACTGCCTGCAAAAACATGGGAAAATCTTAACATAATAAAACCCCCAAAGAAATTCAATATGATACTCTCTTTATAAAGTTTAGCAACAAGCAAATGCAAACCACACACACACACACACACACACACACACAAATTCCTAAAAGGCAAACTACACTTTAGGGCTAAGGGATGCAAAGGGAGAGGGGTTTAAGAGGTCATGGGTGTCCACGGCATTATTTATAAGCAAACAGATAAGCAAAAATATGGCCATGCCTGGACTAATAATGTTGTGTCATAAACCTAGGAATATAATGAACGTCATTCCTCATGCCAGAGGTCTTACAGAAAAGAAAAAGAAGTAATTGTATCTTCTGGTCTCAGAGTAACAAATCTTAACCAGCTACTTTACACAGGGAAATAAAAGTTAAGGTTTCACCTCTCTCCAGTTGGCAAATATTTAGGATGATTAACATCCACATGTTAGTGAGGATATGGGAAAGGAAACCTAAATATTGACCTTTAAATGTAAATTTATACAAAGACTTTAGGGAGCAATTTAGAAATATCTAGAAAAGTTAAAGTCGCACTTGCCCTATGAGTTAGGAATTACACTTCCATACATCTACGTTAAATAAATTTCTTTACAAGTGCTCAATGGAGACAAGTACAAGGATTCTTCATTGCAATATTGTTTATCACGGCAAAAATGCAGAAACATCACAGAGAAATGAACAAACTGTGGTGTATTCCTACTGGTAAAGTGTATTAACAACTTAAAACCATCAAGTTAAGTGAGAAAAGGAAATTGCAGTCGGATACACAGGGTATGATACTATTTAAGTAAAGTTTAAAAGTACACAATACAATTTTGCATACTGTTTATGAATTCATTCAATACTTAGTAAAAGAACATTAGGTTATTACCAATTCCTGAATAGCGAGTAGTTTGCCTATCAGGCAAGAGAAGGGAGGGTTCCAGGGATAAAGCTTTGCTGGGATCCTCAATGTATTATTTCTTTAAAGTGAAAATAAGCTGTGAACTCAAGGAACATGGCAAAATAGCATCTGTTAAACCTAAATCGTGCATCGTGTGTTTGTTACTTTCTTTTTTTCTGTAGGTTTTAATTATTTCATCAATAAAAATGAATTGAATTAAATTCTATTGAATTATGCAACAAAATAGTCTGCCATCTCAAACTACCTTAAATGCCAGAGAACACCATCCGTTCCACAGCACAACAGAATCATTGGAATCCTTGGAATGGTTTGATGTGTCCAGTCTTGCCTGTAATTATTTCACTCAACTAAGCCTAAATTCCAACACGAAAAAGGAAAGAGATTTTGGGAAGACTACTTAGCTTTCTGTAATATAAATTTTTATCAATTATCAGAGAATGCTGAAAGTGCTGTTTTGTAACAGATTGTTGAGGTTATATTAAACCTAGATGAACTAAAATCATTCATAAATAAGCAATTTCAAAACACCTTAAACAAGGTCCTTAAAATCTTTAATTTTTTGTAGTATGTTTCTTTTATAGAAATGTGTAAACTCCTGAGAAAATATATAGAAGTAATGTAAGAAAATTATAAATACATGTATAAATTTAGGTCATATGAACATCTGAAATACCATAATTATGGTGCTGTTTCCATTTCAAAAATTCAGCCTATCAAAAAAATGTGGTCCTTGATTACAGTCATGATACTGAGTCATCAAAATGTAACCACAAGCAAGTCTCCACTTGGATTTCCACTCCTTGTTCTTTTAAGAAGCAGGAAATCATAATCTCTGAAAAGGACACACCCATCATCATTAATGACAGCCTATCTACAGTGTAATTTACGTCAACATTCACTTGAATAATTTGTTAGAGACCTTGTACTTCACACTTTGCAGTGGGGAAAGTGATTATTAAAGGAATTTGCCACAGGAAATAGTTACAAATAAGAGAAAAACATTACTGAAGTTGGGGGGGGGGGTGGGCAAGAATCTTAGTCCATAACATAAACAAATCCATACATTTTAATCTCTTAAATAAAACAAGTAATAAGCAATTAGTTCAAATCTAGTTAAATTCAGAGTTACATGAAAATCTCAATTTGAAATTCAGGGCCAGAATTCAGTAAAACGATGTCTATTAAAATGACTAACTCACCATGAGTTGTCACAAAGAAGTCTCAATGCATTTTTAAAGTTTTAAAAAATGCAAAATAATTTTGCTAAAATTAGATTGTTTTTAAAATCTGTTTGTGTTAATAAATATTTGAATTAATTTTACTAAGCAAATTCTCCTTATACTTAAACACCCTTAGGAGGTATATAAATGATATACAAAGTCATATATATCTGACTGACAATTAGCTCGACAAACTGGGTCAGTTCATTGACCTCCTCAGTTTGAGTGTCTCCCCTCTGCATCTGTCATTTTATTCCTGCTTTAGGTAAACATTTAATGACTATTTACCATGTTCCAGGCATTATACTAGGTGGGGATACATAGAGGTTAATAATAGTACTAATAAGAGTGTGTAAGTGCCTATCACTGTATAAGCAATTTACTGTCCCTGCCATCATGAAATTCACAATGTAGTAGAGAAGACGCAACTAATAAATTGATTTCAATTGTAATAAGAGCCAACAAGAAGACCAATAGGAGTCTAAATAACAGAGAAATGGTCTGAAAGGCAGGGTTGGTATCCTTGAGAAAGGACAAGAACACTACCATTTTCCACCAATTGCTTATTATTTTGCCCCAGTTGCCCCATACAGCTTTTCTCTGAAAACCAATGCTGTATTTCTAAAAACTTTATTAAGCCCTTTCCTCATTCTTACCCACTTTTCTCCCATGTCTGATGAGCTCTTCCCTAAGAAACCTATACTTGCCCTCCATATTTAGGTAAATATACTTCATCCCACTGAAGATTCAGAGACTCATATGAGGACTAATTCACAATTAATTTCCTGCATGATGTTAGTAAAACCAAAGAGAATGCAGGTATTGCTGATTAAAAGCTGCCTTTCTCCAAAATTGTTACATACCATTTCTACTGCAATCTGTTCTCTTTCATTGCCAGGAAGACAATGAGAGCAGGAGGGCAGAAAAGAAGGGAGGAATAAAAGAAGGTGTATTAGTCTGTTTTCACACTGCTGTATAGAACTACCTAAGACTGGGTAATTGATGCAGAAAAGAGGCTTCATTGACTTACAGTTCTGCAATCTTAACAGGAAGCATGACGGGGAGACCTCAGGAAACTTATAATCACGGCAGAAGGCGAAGGGGAAGCAAGGACCTTCTTCACATGGTGGCAGAAGAGACAGAGTGCAAAGGGGGAATGTGCCACACACTTTTAAACCATCAAGTCTCATGAGAACTCACTCACTCTCGTGAGAACAGCACGGGGAAAATCCATCCCCATGATGCAATCACCTCTCACCAGGCCCCTCCTCCAATTCAACATGAGATTTGGATGGGGACATAAATCCAAACCATATTAGAAGGGAAAAAGAAAATAAAGAAAAGAAGAGAGGATAAGAAGGAAGGGAGGAGGAGTGAGGGGCAGTAGCAGAAAATTCATGCTCTCCACATGAAAAGAACTTTGGCACATCTTTTTCCTGTCTTCGTTTTTCCTTCTTCTTCCTCTTCGCTTCTTTACCTCCCTCCTCCTGTTTCTTCTTATCTCCTTTGTCTAACAATACACAGAAATGCACAATTTAAAACTGCTATCATGGGATATACTCAGAGCTCTTTTCTAAATGCAGTTTATATTGTAATGCAAAAATCAGCTCCTGGATGCAATAAGCATTCCACAGTATTGGAGACACTTTAAATAAAGCTGACAAATCTCACTTCTCATATTTGCCACAGATTTAGAGTGAGAAGTGATGGCACTTAAATTTCTGCCAGCCACCATTGGCACTGAAATGTTACTTTTGCTGAAGTTTATATCACTACACCCTGCCTTTGCTTCTTGCTTATGCCTTTGATTTTCCTCACCTCTTCACCCACTGTACACTGCCCCCAATCATTTCACACCCCCAAATAGCAACCACTCGGAGTTGTATATTTATCTATGACTAGGAGACTAGTGTGAAGTTTTGGTGCAAAGCGAATTGGAGAAGGGCCGTTTCCATATTATAGTGACATAGGGAACAACTTGGAATTAAGAATTAGTTGTATCTGATTTTAAAGCCTCTTAGCCATTTCTGACTTTGGAGACTTCACCCTTCTTTAATATAGAATGTCGACCATTGCCTAAGTTTCTAGATCTGTCGTTCCCCACCTACTTTCATCTTCTTTCTTATTCTCAGGCTGCCTAGAGAAGCTCAAAATGCTTCTCACATGACCATTCATAGAAATATGTTTCCCTTTGCCTCACTTCTTACTCAGCCTATTCCTATGCTGAGAGACATTCATTGTTCAACCAAACGGATGGTCTACCATGGTGCTGGTCTCAAGAAACATATTCATTTCAACTAAGACGAATTCCTTCTCAGTTCTTAAATTAACAGGTTTTTTTTCTTCTTTCTTACAATTTGAAAGCAGAGTTGTAAAAAAAAAGTAAACATTAAAAAAAGCACAAGCAAACAGAACAAAGTCTACAAAGAATAATATTGAAAGGTAAAATATGCTAGAATAAATGGGTTAAAAGTCCTGACTAGTGACTTCCAGTAACAGTGCTTTGTTGAAACCGTCATAATGGAATTCTCTCCAGCAAATAGCACAGTGCATCTTTTATTCAGTTTGTATGTGCATGTATGTGTGTGTATCCATCAGTTTCCAGAATTGTGGTAAAAATCTAAATATATGGTGTAATGCAATGTGAGGATGAAGGAAAAAGAATGTTAAGACTTTGGCTAAGTGGTAAAATCCATTAGCAGAAACCTCAAAACTGCAAGCATAATTATGACCCCTGAAAGTCAAATCGATCGTGCATGTCTGTGCGGGGAATCAGGGTGAGGAGGAGTGGGGCTGAGTTGAAAGAAATGGGAAAAATGAATGTGATTGGTGAAGATGAGAACCTCTAAAGCAGCCACTCAAATGACAAAATACATCAGTATGGTGCATTTGTTCTGTCTTTTTCTAAAACTTTGAACTGATCATTCTGCCAAATAAATGAACAAACTGAAACTTAGCCGTGTGTCCTATCCAGCCCTACAACGATTAAATGCACGACAGCTTGTGAAAGAACCAAAAAGGAGAGCCAGGCTGGAGCTAGCCAACAACATATATCATGTGGTAGGAAAGTGTCAATGAATATGGAACTAATTTTTTTTTTTGAAAAAGAAATGAAAAGAAAAAAAGACGACAGTTGTTCATGAGAAGGCTGAGAAGGAGGGGGCAGATGATAAGTAAAGCTGACTCAGAGAGCACATGGGTACAGTTTTGAAGTACAGCAGGTAGTTATGCAATGCTTGGTGATTACACCCTCAAATACAGCACGACAGGCAATAATTTAATTTTTCAAACCTCCATGTTAAAAGCAAGTTTTGAATTTGGCAATGAGGCCTTTTCCTTCCACTAGTGTCAAGTCAGAGTGCAGCCATTTCAGTTGAATGCCCAGCTGCAACATTCAGTGCATTTATCATAGCTAGTTATTTGACCATATTTTTGTGACTTATATTTCTTGATAAGAATAGTAGTAAATTGGACCAGTTTTTGTTTTGAAGTCTTCATATTCAACAATGGAATAAGGGTTCATCTTGTACCTATTAGTATCACATATCTTTTCCTAGCAAGCTGAGACAACACTGGTTTCCATTTTTAAAAGAGTTATAAACGTAACGGGTACAAGTACAGTTTTGTTACATGGATATATTATATAGTGTTGAAGTCTGGGCTTTTAGTGTTGACTGTCACCTGAATAGTGTACATTGCATCCTTAGAGTAACTTCTTACCCCTCACCCCCTCTCCCATCCCTGCCCTTCCAAGCTCCAATGTCTGTTATTTCACACTGCATGTCCATGTGTACACATTATTTAGCCCCCACTTATATGTAAGAACATGCAGTATTTGACTTTCTGTTTCTGATTTGTTTCACTTAAGGTAATGGCCTCCAGTTAAGAAAAGGAAAGAAGGAAGGTGTATTAGCCTGATCTCACACTGCTATAAAGAACGCCTGAGAGGGGGTAATTTATAAAGAAAAGAGATTTAATTGACTCACAGTTCCACATGACTGGGAATGCCTCAGGAGACTTACAATCATGGCAGAAGGTACCTCTTCACAGGGTGGCAGGAGAAGAAGAAGCGAACAAGAGAGGAACTGCCAAACACTCATAAAACCATCAGAACAGCATGGGGGAAACTGCCCCATGATCTGATCTCCCCCCACCAGGTCTCTCCCTCAACACCTAGAGATTACAATTCAAGATGAGATTTGGGTGAAGACACAAAGCCTGACCAGATCAGAAGGTAAGGAGGCAGAGAAGGAAGGAAGAGAGAAAATAAGATATATAGGTAAGGAGGGAGCAACAGAAAGGAGCCACTAATAAAATAGATGTGCATGGCTGAGTGTTTTATGGTCATTTTAATCGAGAGTATGCTGTGTTCTGAAGTATACGTCCTCCTAAAATTCATATGTTGAAAGACTAATCACTATGTGACAGTATTAAAAGGTGGGGCCTTAGAGAGGTGAATAAATCATGAGGGCTCAGTGGGATTCGTGTTCTTATAAAAGAAGCCCCAGGAAGCTGCCTTGCCTTTTCCACCATGTGAGGGCACAGCAAGAAGGTGCCACGTATGAATGAGGAAATGCACTCTCACCAGACACCAAAAATGCCTGCACCTTGATCTTGGACTTCTCAGCCTCCAGAACTGTGAAAAATAAATTTCTGCTGTTTATAAGCTACTCAGTCTATGGTATTTTGTTATAGCAGCCCAAATGGACTAAGATAGAGTGCCATGAGAAAAACATCCAATTACAATAACTCATGTTTCTATGACACATTTTCAAATATGAGAAAGAAATTGGAGCCAACTATTTTACGGATTTGACAGAACCAAAACATTTTTCCTGTTTTAAAAGATAACGTACAGGCAATCTGTGTCATACAAAGTCTTCCAAAGAGAAAATTTTCAGTGGCACACTTAAAATGGAAAATTAGGAAAAATTTGTTGTTAATATCCTTTGATCATCCTTCCCTCCTCCCTTTTTAGCTGAATATTTTTGTTATATCTTGCTCTATTCCACTTCCCTAATTGTATCCAATTTTCACTAAAGTGCCCCATGACACAAAATAATTCCTTCTTCACTGATAACTTACTTTTCTTTACTTATAACAAAAAAGAAAAAGCAATTTTTGTTGGAGAACTTCATGCAAAATGTGAGTGGTTGCTATAAGCCTTAACCTCAAAGAGGTTATTTTCTAATTAAAATCAATTAGAGGTATATGTAGGATGGTTTTTTGTTTGTTTTGGTTTGTTAATTGTTTTGGCATGGAAGCTTTCAAAGTATACCTTGCTTACTCAGAGTAGCCTTTTATTCCATGTGTTTTTAGAATAATTACATAACTATTCAGTAGCCTTTCTAATAAGTCGGGGACCTTTGGTAAAAACTGACAACTTATCCTTTTGTTTGTAGCCTTGTGGCATCTTCTTGACTCCTCCCTCTATTTCTAGATTCACTGTCATTGGAGGGTTTATTTCTCTCAAGTGCTACACCAGGGTGATGATGAGAGCAGGTAGTGAATGATCAGCCTCATTCAGTGGGCAGCTATGATTAGAAAGCCTTCTCACCGTTTCCCCAGTGGTCAGGTCCTCAGATACCCCTGCTCACCCACATGCCCAGCCTGTTACTACTGTTCCAAGCCCACCACATGCTAGCCTAGTCCATGTTAATAAGTTTCTGTCTCAATTTCTCCACACATTCTCTCTTCTGGGACTAGAGCCCTACCATGACTGCATCTCTTTTCTGAGACCTGGACCCTTCATCACCCTCTGGAGCCAGGGTCCCATAAACATTCTCCTTTACCACCTCAGGTCACTCACACACACTCACTCAGCCCAGGTCTTCTTATCTGTTACATGGAGCTAACACATCTTCATAAGGCTCTGAGAAATACATAACGTGAAGAACATAAATTACTCAGCCCAGTGCCTAACAGGAAAAGTTAAGTAAAATAGCTTTGACTATTTTTGCAAAAAGAGACAACAGAAGCATAGATCTCCTAGGCCGGACGCAGTGGCTCACGCCTGTAATCCCAACACTTTGGGAGGCCGAGGCGGGCGGATCACGAGGTCAGGATATCGAAACCATCCTGGCTAACACGGTGAAACCCCGTCTCTACTAAAAATACAAAATAGCCAGGCATGGTGGCGGGCGCTTGTAGTCCCAGCTACTCGGGAGGCTGAGGCAGGAGAATGGCGTGAACCCGGGAGGCGGAGCTTGCAGTGAGCCGAGATCGCGCCACTGCACTCCAGCCTGGGAGAAAGAACGAGACTCTGCCTCAAAAAAAAAAGAAGAAGCATAGATCTTCTATTTCTCTCCCTCCCTGATCTTCTGCCTCTCTCTTAAAAGGATGCTTATGATTACATTGAGCCTACCCAGATAATCCAGGATAATCTCTCCATCTCAATATTCTTAATTTGACCACATCTGTAAAGTTGTTTTTGCAATACAAGGTAACATGCTCACAGGTTTCAGGGATTAGGATATGGACATCTTTAGGGTGGTATTATTGAGTCAATAATAAGCTAAGATGAGCCTCTCTATATGAAATGCGAAGTGAGATGTGTCTTCTACTTACTTAAAGCTGTGGTTTGTTACTATGTGCATATGTCCGCCACCATTTTAAACTAGTTTTTTAGGGCTCCTGAAGAATGTTTAGTTTTGAAAACAATCACTGCACTTTGAACTTTAACCATATCAGTGGAACCCAAGCGGAAGACATTTCAAAGAGGGTTTAGATTTAAAGCAAATATCTATTCACTCTAATCTGCTTTAAAATCTGTTGTTTTCCTGGAGAGACTTAATCAGGATTCCAAATCATGAATCAAAATGAAAAAAGGAATATAGTGCACATTTAAAAAGCATATTTACCATTCATCTATACCAACTAAACTCTGTCAAAATATACAGAGCCTACATTTATGAATCAGTGTTTTAAATACTCTACCATAGCTGATAATTCATTTGCTAATTTAAGTAATATTTGATATGATTTACAGAAAACTGGTGACTTTCAGTCCCTTTTACAAAATACAGTATGTGGATCTGTGGAGATATTTTCATTCACTCATGGTCATTAATACAAAAGGCAATGTATTTGGTTAAACACTAATAATTAAACTACATAGTGGAAAGAACTGAATAAAAAAAAATTTATATACACACATAGGTGTAAAATAGTTAGATCTCATTTAATGTCCTGTAGGGGAAGACATATTAGAGTCTCAACTCTAGAACCAGATCTTCTCAATGCAACTCACTAGCTCTGTGATCTTAGAAAAGTTCCTTAACTCCGTGAACTCTTTTTCCTACCCATAAGATAAGGATAATATATGTACTATATGTCATATTATTGGAGGAATTTAATGAGATTATATAATATTAAATCTATACAAGATAGATCTATATTTGGTGTATAGTAAAAGTCTGAATAAATATATGTTACTATTCTTACCATTTATTTTACCATTTCACATGTTAAGATTTTAAACAAACTATCTTCCTAATCTCCTTTACAGATCACTGAGAACTTGCAACACAGAAGCCAGAGTGAATGTTGCTCTAAAGTAAGTCTTATGAGGTCTCTCCTCTGGCTTACCAACTCAGGCTAAGTGAACACAGAAGTCCTTACAATGGCCTGCAAGCTCCCTCAGTTCTTTGATAGCCGCTGCTCCCTGCCATCTCCTCAGTCCACTCCCCATAGTGCCTTTTGTGCTGTTCTTGAGGGAATGCCATCTTTCTTCCTGCCTAAATGCATTTACCCTTGCTCTTCTTTCTGTATGGAACATTTTAGTCCCAGAGATCTGCTGGCTTCCTACCTCTTCCAAATCATGAACACTGATGCCCTCCCTGCCCATCCAGCATAAAATAGCCCTTTGCTCCTCACAACATTCTCAATTAACTTTCTGGTTGATTTTTCTCCAGAGCACTTATTCCTTTTCTATCATATGTTATAAATTACCTGTTTTTCTTATCTATTGCCTGTGTTTCCCATGCATTTATAAACTCTAAGAAATCAGAAAATTTTGCCTCTTTTCTTCATTACTGCATCCCCTTTGCCTAGAACAATGCCATAGAGATATAAGATATTTTGGTGCCTTTGTTGAAATTGATGCTTTCATTTTCTTTCAAATGAGGGAGAGCCAGACCAGGGCCCCTCATTCACTGTAAAACCCTAATACCATCCTTTGAACAGCATGCTCCCCTCTACTGTTCTCCATTATCAGGACCAGGTTGTTGATGGGGCTTCCTGTCTAATAATTTTTACATATTCCTGGCTCATTTGCTTTACCTCTCACATTTCATGTGGCAAGAGCAAGTATGACTGGAATATATGATATAATGGGAACAGCTCCAAACTCCTTATTGCCATTTGATAAAATTTCCACCCTCTTTATAACAGTCATCTTCCACTGTTGATGTTTTACTTTGCTAATCACACATGATTCCACTTAATGTTCATGGTAATCCTGTGAAGTACATACTACAGTCCCTATTTTACAGATGAAGGAACAGAGTCTCAAGGAGTTTAAGGAAATCTGAAGATGGTGAGTAAGTCCCATGAGAAGTGACTTGGACTTAAAGATGTCTCTCTCCGAAGTCTATGTTCTCAGCATTCTGTTACACTGTCGCTTCAACTGTGGAAAATCTGACACCATTTTTAAAGTCTTGAAACCTAAAACTGCATTATTTTCTGGCATCCCCAGAGAAAAATTAGTAGTTGAAATATATATCAATGTATTTCTACTCCATACAAATTCCAATAAAGATAAATGGTTTCTTTTTATGTTTTTTAAATATGTGTGAATTCCAGATGTAGCTTAGCAACAAAACATCCTCTGTGTTGTTGTAAAAGGCAGTCATCACTTCTGCTCATAAAGGATGGTATAAGAATAATCAGGATATTCACATGAGATTTAAGTCAGACCAGAGAAGAATCTGATTTATAAAGCTGACTAAGTAATAAAGCAGAGAGCCATGCTCAAAAGAAATAAACATTGAAAACAAAAGGAGAATGGAGGGAAAAAAATAAGTCAATACAAATTATCTGTAGTAAGAAATAAATCAAAAATAAAAATGGAGAAAACATCCTGAGTATGAAAAAAAAAGTCTTCTGGATGAGTAATATCAGATCGCATATGTGCCCTCAGAGTTAGAGTTGAATTGCTGTCAACAGATTCTAGAGGGGCTCGTTTTCCTGACATCTCAATGTGCATATTGCATCTTCCTAAACAACAAATGCTCACACAGAAAGGACATTACCTGGAGCTCAGCCAAGGAGGTTTACCAGTTTACGGGAACACAGTCTATATTTTATTCCTACATTTTTATTGCAATCATTATTTTAGTCTCACAAATATTTTTCAAAATGTATTCCCACCTTTTTTGTTTTTTAGCCTATCTGAAAAGCATCAGAGCTCAACTTTCCACTTTTGCAATATGCTTTTCAGTTTAGCATATTAACAGTTATGTCTAAAAATTGCAACCTAATTGTAACAGACAAAATACCACCATGTTGAGATGAATGTATTGCATAAATAATTCCTAATGATATTCAAGAATATTTTGTAGTTGAGGACTTACGTCGTTCTATTCTTTTAAAAAAATACATTGAAAATATATCCTTAATGTTTGCCCAGCCGTAGGTTCTTAAGAAACATGATCATGTGCCTAGTTGACATATGACTTCATCATGTACTTCATATTGCTTTGGTGATTAAAAATTATTTTAAATGACTAAATTAAAATATACAAATAAAATACTTGAAAATTAGGAAAAGCTAAAACTTTTAAGGTTACATTATATTTAAATCAAAACCCACAAAATCTAATAAAAAATACAGTTCTGTTTCCTTATTACCTAGGGTGAATAATCAGGAGGCATCAGTCTTTTGCTCTTTTCTTTAGTTGCAATTGATACAGGCACCAGTTTTGCATGTTATAGGCGTCAATATACCAATCTTATTTAACTCTAATTGCTCTGTCACAGATCAGGGAGGGAGACATGAAGGCAAGTTTCAGCTTTGGCTAAAGTCATTAATTTCTAGTCTCTTAGAAGCAGTGCCTGCTCCAACATGTTGAAGAAACTTGGGCCCAACTACTTCTACAAAGCTCTGTTAAGAAGGCTGAAATTTTGGGTAATCCTTGGCACGTGAGAAAAACATTCAAATCTGCTGTAGACAAGGGGTGGAAATTTAACTAAATTCAATCGGAATCTGAAATTTTGCTGCACTCAATGGATTTTGTTTTATTACATTTATTTTAAACAGAAACAGGCAGCCAAAACCAAACATGTGTTCATTAGAAACCCATTTTCAAGGCATATCTATGTACAGTGAAAATAGGCACCTCCTGAAAGACAATGAACAGATAAAAATAGTTGATCTACAAATGTGAAGCATCAGAACACTTACAAGATGATTTATTCTGATCTCCAGATACTAAAATGAAGCTTGAATTCACAAATAGCTTCAGCTGTAATGGTTCATTTACTCTCTTGATATTGGTGATATCACTACCAGCAATGGTATAACTAGATCTTGATTAAACTTATGTTTATTTTCATTTGAAGAGCGTTTCATTATGATCATCCTAATTGCTAACTTTTGAAGTTCACTTAAGTTCTTGGCATTTATTTGTCCATTTAATCCTCATAACAAAAGCATTAAAACTTACTCCAATGGGTTATCCTGATGTCTAATGAATTTATATATGTAAAGTGCTTTGTTCCTGGCACAAAATATGAATTTAATAAGTGCTAAACATTTGGCAAGTAGAATTATTTTCCACATTTTACAATTAGAGAGAACTTTTAAATATAGAGCTGAGCTTCCAGGGTCATGCTCTTGCCCACAATTCTGTGTTTCATACAGTGTGGACTGTATACAGTTAGAAGTCATGTGCACACACATCTCTTTAATGCCTAATTCTCTTCCTATACAGTTCTACATCATCAGTCTCATTTCTCACTACTCTCTCTAGCAATATGCTTTCCTTGCTTCAGAGTGACCTTTAAATCCCAGTGCTACTTCTTACTTCTGGACCAATTTCCAGGAAAGCATATTGTATCTTATGTCTAAATGTTTGTTTCAGGTATACCTATTTTCTGAAGCTTTCTCAGGTTGATTCCATCTCTTTTCGACTTCTAACTTATCTGTATATACCCTGACCTCTTAATATTCTTCATTTCTTTTCTTTGTATAGAGAAGTATGCTTAGGAATACACCTGTTATTCTCTCTTTTGGATTCTGAATTCTTAGGAAGTAGCAACTTTATCTGAAGTCTCTGTTGTTGTTCCATACAAAGTTCCAATGTATTATAAATTGTAACCTTCTAAGGACATCTGCATGAAGAAGACTGCATCTTTGCCAACATGTCCCAAAGAATGATAATACATCATCAATGATCAAACAAAACTATAAGAAAAATTTGATTATGAAATTCAAATTTTTAATATACTAAATATTGCACTATTGTGATGTATATTCCAAAGATTCAAACTACTGCTTTTCCTCCATTTAACAGGTCTGAAGTTCAAAAGCAAAACCTTCTATCCATTAATAAATTGTATGCTGTATATCTAAGAACTGGAGTATACAGTTACACAAAGAACCCACAATGTTCAAATAATAAATCACCTTGGTATTTAGAAAGTATTGTGCCATGAATCAAAACCTTTATTAGAATCATAAGATATTTTACTTATGTTACATCAAAGTGACTATGAAATATTACACAGGTTTTTCGGTATGAAGTTATGTAAAATTTTTCTGATATGAGATTTACACATGATACATATTAATATGACAGTCTTGTATTCTAAAAGCATTCTTAGACTTGGGAGTGAGTCTGATAAATTAAGTATGACAGTCTTGTATTCTAAAAGCATTCTTAACACTTGGGAGTGAGTCTGATAGATTAAGAATGGTTCTGCATGTCTATTCTGTACCAGGTATTAATGGAACAATAAACAAATGATTTATCTTATCTAGGTCTCAATTTTCTCATCTGCAAAATGGATGGATTCACACAATCCTGACTTGTTTCTAAATTCTACCAAAAATTTCTAAATATTTCATTTAATTTTTTAATGATTAGAAATTATTAATAAAAATAATTAGTCATCATATTCTATATTAAATATCTATGGCATTCATACTTCACTATTGAAAATCCATACTATAGTGCTACACTGCTGATGGAATTATATTATAAGCTGTGCTACTCTGAGCAGTTTTATAATTTATTCTACTTAGAACGTTTCTGTAATGAATATTGTCTTAATGATTATAGGAAAATAATTTCTCTATTAAGAAAGCTTTCAGAGAAAAACTGGTAAAATACAAATATTGCACATAAATTTTCAATTGGGTGCTTTTAAAAAAATTAACTAATTCATTAAAGTAATTATAAAAATTAAATATATTTTCAGAGAGGGAGAGGTAAGGATGGTGGTATTTTACGGTAGCTTGTTACATTATTAGGATGTAAATATTCTTGCCAGCTTCTCCCTCTCTCCTTTGCTTCTGAACCTCTATTTTTCTACTCTCAACTTATAAATGCAAAGAGAACTAGGGGACATATCAAAAAGCAAACACAAATATATCATCTTAGTAAATCACACCCATTTTCCAAGCATGAACATTGGCACAGTTTTTCTGAAGAGTATATTTCTTTACAGTGATCTCTGTCCACATCAGCTCTGATTATCAATCGTTGTAGAAAACATATTCAGACAGGAGAGACATTCAACACTGAAGACCAGGATGCCAGAGGCAAATAATGACTTATTAGAAATAATTCATTTTAGATAACACTAGGGATTTTTCAAGTAGATGCTCCTGGGTTCTCATGCCTGACAGCTGTGTGAGGTACAGAAATGGTAGCTACTTTCTGCAGTGGCTGTCAAAAGTAACAGCTTCTAAACTTTTTTTTTCAAATGGCTTTTTGTAATGGAAAGGAAAATATCAGAGAGAACGGAAATCAGATTATTGTATGCTCCTCCCTTCCAACAACTTTAAAGTAGATTCAGAGGTTGCCTTGCTAAGAAATTTGCTAGCAACATACAAATAAATCCATTTTCAAAGTAAAATGAACAAAGATGGTATGACTATAAATACATCAGCTACCTTTCTGGATTTGTCCTTATTTATCTCATCACTCAGTTCTTTGCTTCACAAAAGCTTGATTATTCCTGTTAGGATATATTAAGGAAAACATCATTTGAAAGGAAAAGGCAGAGCAAAGATCCAAGTAGTAGAGATAAGAAGAAAATCTCCATTTGGCTTTACCGTTTTTGTTTTATGATATTGACCTTTATTATTTACTTACAGACTTTTAAAGCTAGAAAGGAAATGACACAATTATCTAGCTCACCTCCCTATTTTAAATAAACAAATTTTTGTTTCATTAATGAAATGCAAAAATCACTTCTGTACTATGATGATACAATATTTCCTAATATGAACATACTTTGATTCTGTCTCTAGTATGCTGTTTATTCCAAAGAACATCCTTTTCAGCAGAGTAACTCTTAAAATTGCACAGAAATTGACAACTTTATTTTCAAATATATTTGCAAGTAACTGTGTCCAATTTTGAAGCCCTAGACTTAGGAACATATGTGTAATTTTTTTTAAGTTACCTGGTAACCTTAGGATGGGTTGCACCTCATCAAACTGGTTATATTATGTGCAGTTCAATGTCAGGCCTGCTGAATCAATTAGAAAAGACATAAACTGAAATATGAGCTATGTCTTGCTAGAATGAAAAATCAGATGTTATGTCTGTTTTTTAGTTTGATATGTGCCCTTGATCTTCAACTGTCAGACCAACTTTGGATGTTATGTTTTTTATGGTTTACAAAGTATTCACAGGTGTGAGACCCCAATTTTTTTCAACAAAGGGATTATTTCTTCACAATTCAAATAATCTTATATATAAAATACCTTGTCTATAAACTACATCTTACTGTAACCACTGAGATATGACATCATGAGTAAAATAGAAATCTAGTCTTATGGTTCTATGTTTTTAAAATGCACTTATACACACACATATATATTTACTTATTACATACTTATATATATCCACCAACACTTGAATGTGCATCAATTATAAGTCACAGAACTAAAAATCATACAGTATGTGTAATTTTTTATTTGTATTCAAAATCTGTAAACTGAACACAAAGTTTGACAACTTATGGGGTTACAAACCACAAACAGGCATAAACATGACCAGAAATTATGATTTTTTTCTTTTTTATTCTGAAATTAATTCTGTGAAATTTATTCACAATATCAAGGTAAAGTTTGGAGAGATAAGGAATCAGGAACTACTAACATCTGTGACCATTATCTCTATGATATGGGAAAAAAAGCTTTAATAGAAATTTATGAAAAAATAACATTGTCAATATTATAACAATTAGGAAGGAAAGAATAGGGAGAAGAAAGAATAGGGAGAAGAAAGATTAGCCAAGCTAATTACATGTTTAAGTAGATTTTTATCTTGTACTTTATTCCACTATATTTATTTAAGGGTGCCCAGGAATATGTCTTTATTTACCTTTGTAATATTGTTTCTCAATAAAAAAGTCTTCAAACTTTTCACTAAAACATATTATTCACTAAAATCTGCATTGCTCCAAAGAAAATTTTTAGAAAACTGCATTCTATTCAGTGGGCATAATTAGAACCATAAGGCTTCCAAGAACTTTTTAGAAAGTCCCCTTAAATTTTGCAAATTTTTCAAATAAGAATTCCTGCCATGCACAGATTATTAGGTCAATATTTATATTAAAATAGAGAGAAACAGAATTGTAAAACATGAAATAATTATGTTTGGCTATAATAGTTAACATTCTCCAAAGTGTTTTAATACATTCAAACTTATTTAGTTGAAACAACTCTATATCATAGGTACTTAGTTATTATTACATGGCCTAAGCTTCATCTCCCTGATTTCATCCTACCATTGTCTTTTGTACCCTTCCCATGGCAACAACAACAATAACAAAAAAACCAGCTGAGCTCAACCTGGTAGGTAGGTCATAAAGAATCCATCTCATATGCATCTGTATTTCAAATCCCAGCTGAAGTATTAACAATCTAACATTAATCCCTATTTTAAATATCTGAACACCAGTATGTCCAGTTACAGGGAAAGCCCATTCACTGTTGGTAGAGAGATGATATTGTCTTTGTCTTTGTTTGTGTTTGTTAAAATGCCTCAGAAAATAGGAATACTTT